>NC_133932.1:126837843-127140873 GCF_031877795.1 Strix aluco
TCAATGTCTCCATAAATAATTTCCAAGAGCCAATTTCAATATTGATATAAATATCGGGGTTATTTTAATAACTTTTTAGTCATTATTTAGGCTAAAATATAGTTATTATGAATAACAGGAGATATGCAGAGTTCTGCATACCTCCTTAGGTGTAATTATCTGCAGACTTCTTTCTTTCTCATTATAGTTTATATGCAGATTGTAAACTGCAGTAGATTTGAGTAAAGTCCCTTTTGTACCTTTTCTAAGTATTATCAAGTACTGAGGCTGTCCAAATTTACAGTAACACATAAACTGGTGTGTTAACTTTAGGATTCAATTTTAAGCAGGTAACCCCTTTAACACATATGTCACGGTCTGTTTGGATCTCTCAAATTTACAGGACAATATATTCTGTAAATTAAACTTTATTTTATGAGCTCATTTGGAAAGAAAACAACACATCAAACAAAAGCTCAATCCCCTTTGTACAGGCTAATCTAACATGAATTTACTAATTCATCCCTTGATTAATGAGGTTTCTAACTTGCAAGGTCTCTAACTCATAACTTGCAGCTCTCAAATTGCAACCCACATGCCTATAAGCAAAATAGTTACCTGACTGACTGAGAGTGTTTATTTTTCCTCCTCCATCACGGTGCAGGTGTCCCTTGTATCACACCGGGAAGCATGAAAGCCTCAGCAGTCCAGCTGCTGTTGGATCTGCTTGAAAAGCTCTTGGGGCAAGCTGACATCATTATACCTTCCAGCTGGGAACTTTGGTCTATACCATTTCCATGAGTTCATGGACTCTGAAGAAACTGCCAAACAATGAATGTGCAAGGATGATGGCTGCAGGAGACAACGAGCTGCAGGTGATAACAGTTGCATAATCACCTTTAGCCCTTCCTGGCCATCATGGTCTGCTTATGTGTTACTCTCTGCTCCCTAGCACGAGCCATGTGTTAGCCAAAAACCTGATCAGGAGTTGCATAAGCAGTCACACACATACTTACAGGCTGCCTCAGTCCAAATACCTTCCCTTTTGTTGAGTAAAATTTAATACTCACATCTTCAAGATAACATAAGTTTTTGGACAGGAATCTGGTTTAAGCAACACCTGCCCTTCAATAAGCTTTTCAGTTAAAACTACTACAGCTGTAACTGCCATGACTTCATTGGACATTATTGCTCAAAAAATTATATATTCTGTTGTCCTTTATTCACAGAGGGATTGGTCTCCAATGCAAGAGTCTTCTTGAATCAAACTTTCATCACAGATTTAAGACAAAATTAAAATAACTAAAAGAACTTAAATCTTCAGAGCTTCATAAGAGAATGACCTGAAAGTGGAAGAAAGTACACTTGTGCATAGTTAGTAGACTCCTACACATGGACTTTGAAAAAGGTTTGCAACATTTAATAACAGACTATTTAGATGAAGATTACTTAGACTGAAAAACCCTCTTTTTCATTATTTTTCTCTAGTCCCAGATTGGCAGGTGTCATAGCTACTCTGGGAGACTTTCATATGAATGCAACAGATCATTGATATAAAAAAGCCCAAGTCTCAATAACAGAAAATATGTAAACATATAGAAGTCAGGAAATTAAAACAAGAAATTTGTGAAATTTTGGAAGTGTTCAGCTAAGCTTTAAATGCTAACCGTACTTTTCCTCTCTTATGCATGCTGCTTTAGCTGCAGGGCTGTGTCCTCCTTTTAGGTAATCATAGGGGGAATAGATAAAAGCATTGCTATCTTAACTGCTATGTAAGGTTTCAGTAAAAGCATTGCCAAAGAGACTAGAAGTCGTTATGGTTCAGTTGTTCTCTGACTGCTGCCTTCTCTGTGTGTGGGGCAACTTGATCAGTCTTGATTTCTTGTCATGTATCAAATAGTTTTGCCAAGAGCTAAAAAATAGAACATTTTGGGATTTGCCATCCCAGTAGGAATCCTGAAGTGAGGAATAAACATCTGAAGGATTGTGATGGGGTCTTAAAAAATTCAGTTTAGATATTACTATCTTTTGTTTTTTTAAACTGAAAAGCCAAAATCTTTCAAGAGCAATGTTGGGAAACTTATTCTGAAAGAGAGCAGCAGGGCAGGATACTAGAATTCTCTTCCAAACCTGCATATCTCTCTTTTCTTCTGCCCATTTGTCAATAGCTCCACCTTCAAGTACACCTAATGGCACGTTACCTCTCTTTGAAGCTTAGCCTTCCAAACTTCATCATACTCTTTCTCCTAATGTAAGAAACAACAACCAAATTCTTACAGAATGAAATATCAAAAAGTAAAGACTACACCAATAGAATTTAGTGCACAGAGTCAATAGAGCTGTGATTGAAACTGGCTTTATGACAGAACATTTCTAAAAGTTTTAGCTGCAGTATTTTAAACACAGCTTCAAAACCATGTCAAGCTCCTCTTCCAGACATTACCTCCTGTGGTCTCTTCACCTCCACTCTGTTTCTTGGTTTTGTCCTTTTTGTGGCAAATGCTTCACCTAACCAAGGTGTCCGGTTCTCTACAACCCATCAAACATGAAAGACCTGTTGCTCCCATTCTCTTCAAGCATGATCAGTTATTTTCCATTTCCACAGCCTGGGTTTGTTCTTGGCTGAGGTATTTTGAAATTAATTGCCTTGCTTAATTGCCTTGCTTAATTAATTCAATTCAATTAAGAAAAGTCTGTAATGATTTAATGCTCAAATATTTATTTCAACGAAGTCCTGTTTATTTTTGGTCAAAGGAAAGAATAATATGTGGCTGAAGTGACTGCAAGAGGAAAGCTGCTTTAATAAAGACAACTAACACTAATGACTGAGTTTTAAGCTTACACCCTTAATTATGTTTTGACTCAGTTTCTTATTCTGAGGTTTGGAGACAGCCTGTGCCTTGTTCAAATGGGCACTGCATTTGTCACTATCCATACATGTAACACAAGCATAGGCCTATTTATATCTACAAGCTATATGTAACTAATATTTGTGTCAACCAGATGTACAGCCCCATAAAGCCACATGTTAATTTGGTTTTTAATATTTTTCTTCAGCTAATCTCTGCCTCCTGTTAATATACCCACTTCAATAATTGATGTTAGTACTATGTGTGGTGCCTTTCACATAATGATCTCAAAGCATGTTAAGGACATTAACTGATAAACCTCATCCAGTGGTAATTATACAAGGGAATAAAATGTGTTTGCATTATTCATGTGGATTAAGTAAGGCACAGAGACCTTAAACTGTTTCATCCATCAAAGCAGTAGCAGAACTAGCAGTAAAACCTGGCAATTGTGATTCTTTTCATCCCAGCTGCATGTGATACTCACTTCCAATCACTAAAACACCCACAATATCCCAATGTAATGAACCCACCCTTCCCCCTACATTTTCCAATAATGTGACAAGATGACCTGATTTTGACACTGTCGTTTAGGCTGGTTGAAAGATTATATGAGGGAAATAAGCTATTATTCCTTTCAGGAAGAATCATGGAATCACAGAATTGTTGAGGTCGGAAGGGAGCTCTAGAAGTCATCTGGTCCAACCCCCCTGCTCAAGCAGAGCCACCTCAATCCAATTACCCAGGACCTTGTTTAGAATGTTTTTAATACCTCCAAAGGTGGAGACTCTGCAATTTCCCTGGGTAATGTGTGCCAATGCTCATTCACCCTCACAGGAAAAAAGTGTTTGCTGATGTTCAGAGGGAACCTCCTGTGTTTCAATTTGTGCTGATTGCATCCGGTTCTGAGCCTGGCTCCATCCTCTGTGCACCCTCCCTTCAGATATTTATATACATTGATGAGATCCTCCTAAACTGTCCCAGCTCTCTCAGCCTTTTCTTATAGGAGAGATGCTCCAGTCCCTTGTGGCCCTTTGTTGTACTCTCTCCAGTATGCCCATGTCTCTCCTATACTGAGGAGCTGAGCACTGGACACAGTACACCAGGTGTGGCCTCATTAGTGTTAAATAAAGGGGAATCACAGAATCATTTAGGTTGGAAAAGGCCTTGAAGATCATCTAGTCCAACCATTAACCTAACACTGACCATTCTCAACTCCACCATATCCCTAAGCACTATGTCAACATGACTCTTAAACACCTCCAGGGATGGGGACTCCACCACTGCCCTGGGCAGCCCATTCCAACGCCCAACAACCCCTTCTGGAAAGAAATGCTTCCTAACCTCCAGTCTAAACCTTCCCTGGTGCGACTTGAGGCCATTACCTCTTGTCCTATCGCTTGTTACTTGGTTAAAGAGACTCATCTCCACCTCTCTGCAACCTCCCTTCAGGTAGTTGTAGAGGGCGATGAGGTCTCCCCTCAGCCTCCTCTTCTCCAGACTAAACAACCCCAGTTCCCTCAGCCGCTCCTCATAAGAAGGATCACCCCACTTTACCTACTGGCAATACTTTGTTTAATGCAGCTGAGGATACTATTCACCTTCTTTGCACCAAGGGCACATTGCTGACTCTTATTCAACCTGGTGTCTACCAGGACCCCCAGGTCCTTTTCTGTGAAGCTACTTTCCAGCTGGGTCACCCCCAGCATATATTACTGCATGAGGTTGTTTCTCCCTAGGTGCAGGACTTTGCACTTCTCCTTCTTCAGGTTCCTGTCAGCCCATTTCTCTAACCTGTTGAGGTCCAGCATTGAGAAAGCATCTGATCCATATTATTGTGAACCATTAATGCCAGATGATGTTAAATTGAATTAACTCTTGGGGAAGCATTGGACATTCCACAGGCAAAGTGAACTACCTGACATGAGACCGTTGTGGCAGTATGGAAGTTGGATGTCTGTGAGTTGTAGGGAATTAATGGTCTGAGATGTGCTGACAAGAAAAAAACATGAAATCAGAGCTAGATGCCAAAATGAAGGGCACCACAGGGGAGTTGAAAGCTGGAGAAGAATTTACCACAGGAACAGCAACAAGAGTTGATTTGCTCCAGCTCTTCAATGAAGTAAACAAGGACAAGCTTCAAGACTTGCATAAACAAATGTCAGCCAAAATTACCCACAGCCCAGAAGGCAAGGCAGAGGTCAATCTGTTTTCCAGCATTTACACTGTGTCTTCGTTTTGGTTTTTCTGTTTTTTTTTTTTTTTTTTAAAAAGAGACGGATACATGAGGAAATAGCATTTAGAAGGCAAATTGGAGATTGCCATTATTGTTCTGGTGATGGGACTAGGAAACACACATATCATCAACCCAAGATTACAAACTATTACTTCTCTAGAGCCCTGTACTCCAAAGGGTTGCTCCTCAAAGTAAGAGTGCAGTCCCATCAACTCCAAATAGTATGAGATATGGTAAAAATCCATACATGCATAAATTCAAGGTGAAGCTGTCACTGAAATGTGTGTATCTAAGTGCATATGTGGTTAAGGGAATGAAGGAGAGCATGGTGTGATGGGGTGGGGAGGAGGGCATATTTGCATGAGACTGTGTTTTGGTTAACTTACGGGGTTAGGTGACTATAATAATTTAATTTTTGTATCGAGTGTTTGGTAAGATCTGTGTGTACAGGTGGAGTTTTTTTTTTTATAGAAGGAGCTTTCCATTAAGAACAAGAGTAATAATTTGCTTCAGTACATTGTAAAGTTTAATCAAAATAGACAGAACTTACGTCCTGGTCAGCTAGGAACAGTATATCAAAATAAGCAAAGGAATAGATTTTAATGCTATGAACACTAAGCTCTGCTCACATCAGTGTCTTGATTAATGCCTCTGAATGCCCGAAAGATGAAGCTGTTGGTGTGATCTTTTTGTAATGCAAACCCATATAACATGCAGCCCTTACTGACTTATGTTATACAGTTGGCAGCTCTCACCAGTCCTGGGTCCTGATGGTGCTGGATGCTCCTTCTCTTTTGTCCCTAGTAAGGAGTGAGATACAGAGTGGAAAATCCAGGCTGAGTAGGTTTCCCTATCTATGCTTGGTCGCAGAAGTATCTGTTGTGCAGTGAACATGATCATCACGACCTTGCAGTGAGTGAAACAAAATCCCATAACAAACATTTACCTTGGCACAGAGTATAAAAAAGAGAGCAGACTGCAATGAGAACAGAGAGTTAGAAGCCAGCAGTTTCTGACAGTTTGACTTTTTTCTTTTCATGAGTAATGATGATGGCAGTATTTGGGGCTGACAGAAGCTGAGGTACAAGGTTATCTGAGCATCTCAGCTGTACTGCAGGAGGGAGGGCACAATTTTATTGTCTGCTTTGAAGATGTATCCTGTGCAAGGTGATAATATCATTTATGGATATGGTCAAGCATGATAAGAGAAAGCTACATGAAACGACATTTTTGTTTTGAAGAATCTAGGCTACATGTCCTCAGGAAAAAGAATAATTGGATGACACTGAATATAATTTCTGGTGACAGACTTCTAGTCTGCCAGCTCCTGGTGTTGAATCAGATCTAGAGACCCTATGTTTTGTCAGATGAAGCATAGGCATGCATTAATAATCTGTTACACAAAGTACTTTGAAGGTCCATGAGAATCATTATAATGCCTTTTTTTTTTTTTTTTCCTCCTTCATATGATATTTGGGGGCTATTGAATAATTTTTTAAGAAAATCAAAAGAGAAAATCTCTAGTATTTTGTGAATACACACAGACCTATCCTAATTGGCAGAAAAGAGCCTTTTTGTTTCAGTGATAAACTTTAGTGTGTAAATCCTGGAGGTTAAAAGACAGAAGGCTCCTAGCAGAAACAAACAGGTCTTCGAAGTGTTATCTTCTAAATCTCATGATTTTAAAAACTCTGTATTTGGGAGATCTAACCTGTGATTTTTTTACATGAGGGTTGGCCAGACAGTTCATCATGTTGAATACTAGTATTTGAAACTTAGACTAGAAACAAAGAGCTGGATTTTATAATGAGCCACGAAGTCAAATGTGTCAGCATGTACGATTAGAAGGGCAATTTGATCATAAGGTTTACCTGCCAGGACTTCTCATGTGCTGGCTGAGCAGCTAAGCTACCGTTTGCTACAAAGGCGATATCTATCCTTCTCTCTCAGACATGTAAGTTTCTATTCACTTTTAAAAATTGTCATCATAACATGACACACTCTGTCTTGGTTTGTGGGATGTCTGTTGGGAGATTTTCATGGCAGTAGCTTGATTAACCTGTTGTGGTTTAGCCCCAGCCAGCAACTAAGCACCAGACAGCCACTCACTCCCCTCACAGTGGAATGGGGAAAAGAATCAGAAGGGTAAAAGTAAGAAAACTCATGGGTTGAAATAAAGACAGTTTAATAGGTAAAGCAAAAACCACATGCACAAGCAAAACAAAGAATTAATTTGCTAGTTCCCATTGGCAGGCAGGTGTTCAGCCATCTCCAGGAAAGCAGGACTCAATCACACATGATGGTTACTTGGGAAGACAAATGCCATCACCCTAAACATCTTCCCCCTTCCTCCTTCTTCCCCCAGCTTTATATGCTGAGCATGACGTCACATGGTCTGGGATATCCCTTTGGTCAATCAGGGTCAGCTGTCCCAGCTGTGTCCCCTCCCAACTTCTTGTGCACCCCCAGCCTACTGGCTCCTACAATGCTCAGCAATAATGAAAACATCCCTGGGTTATCAACGTTGTTTTCAGCACAAATCCAAGACATAGCTCCATACTAGCTACTATGAAGAAAATTAACTATCCCAGCCAAAACCAGCACATCTGTGAAGACTTGCAAACTAAACTGATACAAGCACACTGAATGGGTCAAGTTATGCTATTTTATCCCCTAACACAGGAGAATAAATACTCTGTTGAAGATAGTGCTCTCTGCAGATTCTCTCTTTTCTGAGCTGGATAACTGTCATCTAGGATTCATGTCCTGAATTAGTTTCCATTACTGTCCCTTTTTGTCTTTCTAGACAAATCTGCTTCCCTGGGTACTTAAAAAGATAAAATATGCTTATGAGTGTGGGCCATATCAGCCTAGACATATCATTTAACATCAAACTGGGTGGTCAGAATTTAGCCATGCTGGAGATCTAATCTTAATCTGACATTTAAATGAAATTTGAGGTCAGTGGGGCCATATTAGCTGAAACTAAAAGGCAGAAGAATCATCAAGACTTCTGTGATGTGAGGTTGATAAATTTTAATGGCCCTTCAGTGAGTTCAAGCATCTTTTAGAGGGGATTTGTCTCACAATAATTGCATGCTTATGAAATAGAAATTATAGTGACTGGTTTGCAGGAGAGTGATGATAACTGTTTTTCATCTTATACTGTAGAACAAAATGAACCTTTTGAAAGTACATTCTGCCAGTCATAGTCAGACAGTTTAGACTAACATCCTATTTCTTTGTTAATTGTTATATTTTCATTTTTTGTAGTGAGCTACTTTTCTTATGGAGAAAAAAGGGTTGATTTTAAGGGTAAGAGATGTTGAACTATATTATTAAAAAAAAGGAAATTATAGTACCACAGAAACATGTTTTTAAATTTTCTTTTTGTGTGAGTTCTTACCATGGTAAAATAACTGGATCAGAACAAAAGAAAAGGATGTCATTCCTACATGCACACCACTTCTTTGAAGGCAGGTTTTAGTTGGCAGCTATAAATATGTTGGTAGCCTGCAGAAGGAGATGTTTCAGTGAAGCCCAGCTCCTCCCCAGGTCCTCAGCTGGGGGAGAAAGTTTCTGGGCTGAAGCTGCTGACCTTAGGTACCTCCTGCCACCGCTGGGCTGACCATGATTCTCTGATTAATTTCTCTGATTAAATTCTTCTGAAGTTTGGCTGCAGGGCTCAGCTCCAGCCTGGACCACTCACCTGGTCCCCCCATGCCTGCAAATGGAGCATTGAGTTTCCTCTGTCTGGCTGAGAAATGGCTCGTGAATCTTTCAGTAGAAGGTAAATGTGCACAGCGGTGAGCCCAGTGTTCAGCAGGGAGGCCAGGGTCACTTATCAGCTGTCTTTTGCCTATGGAAAAGACATGCCTGATTAATTTTACAGATTTTAACTTGTGGCCTCTGTACTCTTGACAGGTGTCAGCATGTGGATGTGGCTTTCATGTTTTACAAATCTTCCACAATTTGGATATGTTAATGAATTTCCATTTTCTTCTTTTATCAGAGCTTCTAATAGTCTCAGTCCTGTTTTGCTCATCTGATGCACTAGTCCTGAAGGCATTTGTCCATATGTTAAACCTGATGTTAAACACTTCCAGGCTTGAAGACTGTAACATTTTTATCCTAAACCCCTCCCCTCTTTAGACAAACCCATGCAGGTGCAGAGCCCCATGGTGTTGGGTGCTCTACAAATGCAATACCAAAACAAGTTGTGATTCCAGAAACTGAACCTCTGAGGTTTTACATTCATGCTAGGGAAGAAGACAGCTGAATCTGGACTACACTGTCTGGTTTTGGGGTCCCTAGTGCACAACAGAGATCAACAAACTGGAGAAGGCACTGTAGAGGACCACTAGCATGGAGATGGGTATGACTTACGAGAACTGGATACGTTTAGCCTGGAGAAACAAAAGCTAAGGGCTGATTTAGTTGCAGTTGTTCACTCTCTTAAGGAGAGTTGTGGAGAAGATGCAGCCAGCATTTCCTCAGAGGTGTCCAGTGAAAGGACTTGAGGCAATGGTCAGAAGTTGCAATAAGGGAAACTGATTCAATATAAGTAAAAAAATCCTCACCATTGTGCAGCACGAGGATGAGTGTTCAGAAAGGCTGAGGGACCTCCATCCTTGGAAACATTCAAAATACAAATTTGCAAGGCCCTGACAACTTTGAGTCTAGTCCTTCCCAGAGCTGGGGGTGAGTCCAAATGAACTCCAGAGGTCCCTTTCAATCTAAATAATTCTAGCATTCTATGACAAATTCCATCTTTTGCAGGGATTACTGGAAGTGTCACTAACACTGGAAATATTGAAAACAATGGAAGTAACACTGTATACTGGAAGTGACCCTGGAAGTGTCACTGACAATGCAGTACCTCAAGAGTTTTATTGGGGGTGCGTAAAAGGATTGCACCCTAGTGATAAGTGGAAAACACTCAGTGCTAAAGGGGAACCAGAAGATGCTACAGCAGTAGTGAGTTTGGAGGACCACTGAAAGAAATTATTTGCTTAGTGGATGCTTAAAGGAAAACACTTTGCAGACAGAAAGAGATAGGTAGAGCATTACATATATTATGAGGCCATGAAAACCCTGGTTTTCATGGATAGCTGTGGGCACCGCCAAAATGCCACAAGGAATTGGCAGGTGAGTGTATTACGTCTCTGTTACACAAAAGAATAAAATACGAGTTTTGTATCACAGGTTATGGGCTGCTGGTTCTTCTTTTGCTGATGGGAAGATCCTGGAGAAACCACCCCCTGTAACTGTAGTCAAGTCCTGAGCAACCATGGTTAATTTGCCAGTCTGTTGTCAGTAATTACTAAATTGCCTCTTCTTGGGCAAGAACTCAGCGTAGCCAGGACTCACCTGCTGGCAAGGCTGCATGTGGGCTTCTACTATCTATGGTGAGGAATAAAGACTATTATATTATAAATAAGAACCTTCCTAGCAGCAATAAGAATGTACCTTTAAATTATGCCTGTACTTCTGATTAATCGCATAGAGATTAAAATTTCCAAATAATAGAAAACAGATAATTTAATTTTGTGCTGCAGACAGTCTGGTGCTCTCTATATGTGTTGTTTGGTGTATTAACCTTACAAATATTTTTTTTAGATTAACAGAAATGCAGACAGAAAAGAAGCAGACTTTGAAAAATTCCTTTCATTAAGACTCTAGCTTCTTGATATAACTGAATTCTCGGCACAATCCACTGAAGTTGGTATGTTACCCACAGAAGTGTAGCACCTTCTTGCAGCAGAGCATGTTAACTGCATAGGAAAATTAAGCTGGAAATGTTAATTGGAATTGCTTTTGGCTAGCTGCAAAGTAGAAATTAAAGGTAATATAGTAATAAAGTCATGGTCTTAGTACACTATAGTGATAAAGATTTGGCTGATGAAGTATAAGTTAATTATTTGGTTGTTCTGTTAGAATTCAGTAGTCCAGAATCTTTAAATATATTTTTCAAAAAATATAATTCAGAAAAAGCTTGGGAAATCAAAATATAGTGTATATAAAATAAGTTATAAAATGCATTTCAAAAGTTATTTCCTTTGGAGGTTTCACTAGGGTGAAGGGGATCAATGTTACCACATTGTAGCTTAAGAAGATATGCAAGGCTGTAATCATGGATGCAAGCTGAAGCTCGTTTGGTTTTGTCGCTTTTGGAACTGGCATGGGAGGCAATAGCTTTGATTTTGGAAATAAAAAGGATATTAAATTGTGTCTCTCCTACTGTTTAGTAGTCCTAGAATTCTGTAATAATTTAGAGGAACTGTTGGCAAAGTAACTATTGCTTAACGGATACTTTCTAGTCTGTTAAAACCACATGCAGGAAGCAATTGAAATAGAAAATGCATGAAATAAAAAAAGCACATCTTTTCTTCACTGGGGCTTCTCTGGAGCTCTTAAATGTTATTGTCTGTCAGGGCTGATGGGTTATCTGGCCATTGTTCAGTCTCATAAAGAGAGAAGAGACTCATAAAATTGAGGAGATGCAACAAGAGAAGTGACTACATTTGGTTAGGCTTTACAACCTAGGAACTGTGTGATTTTTTTTCAGTTCTTGCATGGTTCACCGAATGAACAATCCTGTGGTAGTGTAGGGTCACCCTGTGGTCACCTTAAACCCACTAAAGCTGTCAGCAGTGCCCAGTTCCTGGTCTGAGATTATTTCAATTTCTGTCAACAGATGTGATATGAGATATGTTAAAACATGTAAAGACTGTGGATTTCATGGAATTGTATTAGAGTCATAACAGATAAAAGCAGGAAGCCACATCTAGTACTTTTAGGGGAAAAAAATTTGGAATCCATTGAGAACTTCAACTGGTCACTTATGACAAATGGCTTTTTACAGAGGAGTTTAGCTTTTTGGAAAGGAAAACTGGGAAAATTTAGGCCTAAGAAAATGCTTTATATAAGGGAGTTACGTGACAGATATGCTGACATGCAGTAGTTGTTTTGCTGCTTAGAAAGTTTATAGAGATCTTATTTGTTGATTACAATATAAACATGATTATTTTTGACAGCATGTTTTAATTCTTTACTAGACTTGGCTTTGGTTAGTAATAAAATACAAGATTAAGGGTAGTAATAAAGCTGTGGAAAAAAATAATAAATGTTAATATAAATAAAAATTTTTAATCTAGTCAATAAGAATTGAGGACTAACCATTAGGTTAAGAAACACTTAGAAAACAAAAATGCAATAGAAAAACATGTAAAAGCCATGCTTAAAGTAAGTTTTTTCCAAATGGGAGAACTGTGGTATCCAAAACAAAAAGTCTACATATCGCAGATTCTGCCAGATCCTTATCTCTACCTATTGATCAATATTTGCCTATAATACGTTTTTGTAAAAATTTTCCTGTAATGGTGAGAAACAAATTTAGGAAAAATAATCAGTATTATCTAAACCAGTTGTTACTACCAGTTTTGCTCCAGCAACGGGACTACTTAACCTGAGATGATGTGTGGCATGAGCGAAGGAAAAGATAAGACATAGAAGGATTTAGGAAAACATCATGTTTACATTATACATTAGAGTCATGCTTTATGGTTCTTTCTTATAGGTGTTTGTTTCCAAATATTGTAAATATAATTTAAATAGCATATGCCTTGTCAATGAAGCTTGTCTTCATTTTTTTTCCGCAATGTTGGGGAACAAGGTGAACTGGGGTGGAAGAGGAGAACTGGGAGTGCACCATTTCCACGGTGGCCGTGAGCCAGTGTGGTGAGATGTCCCCAGAGCCGATGCACCTGAGCAGTGCCGTGTGGGGCTTGCACTGCCAGATGCCCACTTTTGGGGAGATGCTCCCCTCAGCAGACAGTGACAAGTATTCTTCCTGCAGGAAGCTTATGGCTGAAAGTCCTCTGGCTGCCCTAAGCACCCTCAGGGTTCACACAAAGGCACAGCACTTTCTCATTTCCATCTTGCCAAGGAGGTGTCTGGCCACAGTCACTGTGATCCTTGCTGTTTCTGCCTTGATTAGTTCACTGTAATATGCTTTACATGGAGCTGTTTCTTGTAGCCCTCAGAGAGGGATATTTTGCAAGCATTTGCAAGGTAGTCTATTTTGCAATCACCTTGTTTGAGGGAATTTCTTGGGAGTGCACAACATCACCACTCTGAACTGCAGTGGCTGATGTTGGTACTGAGAAGTCAGGGAGAGATGAGTATTAATGAGAGCTGAAAAAAGGTCCTGTAGCATAAAGTGATCATATTTCTTTTTAATGTCCATTTTGTGGATGCTGAAGTGTGATGGTCTGTCTCTACTTCATTCTTAAAAGGTAGATTGTTCATTTAAGTGCACAAAAGAAAAGCAGCAGCAGCAAAAAATATATATATAAAAAAAGGATGGGAGTAACAAGTATAAGAAGGGAGCAAAATCACAAATACCACTTTGTCTTTAGTTCCACTTGCAGCTTTCAAAACTTCCCAGATTTTGCAAACTTACAAAATGCTGAAATTCTACTTAATTTTATTTTTTGGTAAGAATCTTTCTTTTTTCTCAAAATCGAGACATTTCAAAAATAACATAGTAGGATAATAAAGAAGAGGAGAAAATATCCATCACACACTGAGGGACAGCTTGCAGGGTAGGTTTAAAGTGATCTCAACTGGGCAGTCCATGCTGCCGAAGGGGCAGAGACCTAAATGAGTGTATGAGTAAATATCTATGAGTAAATGTCTCTTCTAGCAAATATCTCTTCTAGTCTGTAAGCCTTTGACCAAACCAGCAAATCAGCATTGTGAGGATGGTAGGGGAAAGCCTCTCCCCAGAGGCCCAGAGCCTCCTTGAGATGCGCAAGAGTACCTGGGAGGTGAAATATTACTGAAAGTTGCTGAGGCACATCCAGACCACTGACCAAGGCATGATTCTGCTCAGACATGTGAGCCCTGCTAGTGATGCTACACTGATCCAAAGTGACTGTGAGATACTGGAAGGAAAAGTGAAGGACTGAGGACTCCCTTCTGTCCCTCCAGTGATGGGACAAAGCACATCCACGTAAAGATGTATCTGCTAAACAAATGCATGGCTGAGCAGATGGTGCTGTCAGGAGGGCTTTCACTGTTTCATCCAAGAATATTTCGTGAGTCATACATTGACTGATGACAGAGTCCAAAACACATAAAAGGGGAAGATAAACTTTGAAGATTACTTTGCCAATCTATTGAGGAGATTTTTAATCCAGGACCATGAGTAGTATGGGACAGTGGGCTACAAATGAGTATAAACATTACTGACTTGCTGACCTGGACAAAGGCCAAGAAACTAGAAAAGATATTTACTCATTAAAGGGTTTAGGAGTAACAAAGGGAATCATAGTGTAGGCTGCCAAACATTTTAGGTTTCTGTATATAAGATAAAAACCACAGGAGTACATCTGTGAACCTGAAATTATTCGTGCAGATGATCAGAATGTGATTTAATTTATAGAAAAGGCTTGGAGCCAAAATTCACATAATTGATGTATTAATATAAAAGGGTATAGTGTGTTCATGGAGAAAAGGAAAGGAAGAGTTCCTTGAATATCAAAGGCATAGGCTAGATCTGAGGTCTCAAATGTAGTAGAAGGTGGGTCATGCTAAAAATCTCTTGGTAGGGATGGGAAGGAAAAAAATACATATGGCACAAGAGTGGGCCACCAAATGAACAATGTGGATAAGACTGTGAGAAACAAGCACAATCAATCAAAACATAAATCTTATGATAGTGGGGAATCTTTGCTAGCTAGGAAAGGAATAAAGGAACACAGAAATTATACCTGTTCTGCTAAACAGGAGGAGACAAAAGACCAATCTCTGAGTCTGAGGACGAGCATGCACACTGGTTTGTTTCCTTACTGTTGAGGACAAAACTTGTTTAGAGCAGATGGACACTGTCTGCACTTCACAACACTTGGTCCTGAGTCTACTCTGATCCCTGTGGCCCAAGGCATAATTATGATTTTGTATGATACCTTCCTTTGCAATTCAATGTGTTTGAAGTAATGCAAGAGCTGTGGTATAGCTCACCAGCCTGGTGCTTTCATAGCATGAAACTGAAAGCACATGCTGCTTACCCTGGGGGTAATGTATGAATGTGGAGGCCTTTGAAAACAGGTTACATAGTCATTTATTTGTCAAGTGGGATTTAGGTTAAGTGTTTCTTCCTTCGGAAGAGAAGTAAAACCCAGGTGGCTTCTTAAGCCCTGTCTTCCTGAAATTCCTTGATATACTGGCAAGAAACAAAGAGGGGAAGGGGAGGTGAGAGAGAAAAAACTTAGAAAATAAATAAAAATAAATCTGTCAGTTTTCAAAAGAACAATTTAAATAAAAAGTATGAAAACCCATTTCAATGTTTTCCAGTGACAAATTTGAAAATGAAAAATTATTTTGCTAAACAATTATCTGTGGGAAACTATGTTGGTCAGAAAGTCTCAAATCATATGACAATATGAATGTTCCTAAAATGTGAATGTCTCCTACTTTCCCATTTCAAAGTTTACCTTTTGTGCTCTTTTTCTGTAGTTGATGCTCTACAGATTCCTTCCAGGCTTTGTAGACTTACATTTTCTCAGTTAGGTCTGAAAACTTACCAAATCACTTCGACTCCTGATTTGAAACAGGACATATGAAAAACCAGTATCTTTTTCTGGCTTTTGGGAAGAGAATAATTATGAGAGATCAGTTTGTGTTTTGGGAGGTTGCTGTGTCTGTTTGCTGCATTCTTGTGTTCTATTTTTAATGGGTGGTCAAAATGGCTAGAGCACCAGTAAGGCAGCTTTAATTGTTTTTCTATAAATTCGAACAAATAAATAAAGTAACTAAATGAAGGAACCAAGAAAACCAGAGGGAATTTTGGACTTAGCTACTGAGGAAAATTGAGGTATGATCAAAATCCTAGGGGCTTGGGTACATTCCCTTATATAATTACATTGTACAGTACTGTTACGCACCTATAGGTAGTCCTCCTAATTCCAAAGTAAACTATCAGTCACCTTCATTTCAAATAAATGGAATTTGGCTTGGCTCACACTAATGCTCCTTGGATCACACTAATGCTCCTTCCAGAGGAAGAAACTTCCCATCTCCCTCACCATAACAATATTCATTTCTGTAAGAGCATGGCTCTTACTGACCCACCTACTTCAGGGCCATCTCTTGGCCTCTATGTGGTTGTTCTGTGCTAGAAGAGGACTGGGACCACTGCGTAGGTCAGCATGATCCTCTTATGGTCTTCAGGTATTGCTCACCCTAAAAGGCAGCCTATGAGCATCCCAAGACTATGCAGTTGTCGACACTGTAGGGTCTGGAGTCTGTCTTCATTGCAGGCAGCTAATTTCTTACTAAATGGTTTGATTTTCAAGAAAACCTGTGCTACTTACAGGACATCACTCTCAGTTCAAGGCTATGCAGGAAAAAGTACCTCTCCTAGAACACAGTCAGTCTTACATCTATTCAATTCCACAGGATTTCTGAAACCACCACTAGCTTGACTGTCTGACTTTATTTTGGAAAATGTGTACAACTAACTCACACCATGGCGTAACATGCTTTTTTCCACTTTACAAACTGGGTCCAGGTGAAATTCCTGACAGCCTTGCAGTGAGGCTAACACAAATAACCAGTCACTCCTTCCCTGTCTTGTCAAGAGACTGATTTAAAATACTCTACATTGTACTCCATGCTATCTCTTACATGGCCAGTAGCCATGAGGAAAAGATGATTTGACATCTTCCTCCATTAAAAACTATAATTTATTGTATTAAAAATAACTCTATTTCACCATTCATAAGGATGAGTATTGTCAGGAGGTTTCATATTTGACAAACATCTTGCTGAGAGTTGCTGGCTGAAATATTTTTCTCTGGTCCCACTACAGACCAAAACAGACTCAGTTTTAAGAATCAATTTGCTTTAAGGACCTTCTTTCCACAGGGTTTAATATTTAATATTAATATTTGCTGTTATATACATCATGCTTCTAGGAGTGAGAAGTACTCGCACTGCTCTGCTTTGGAAAAGGAGAATGAAAAAGCAGTGATGTACTAGAAATAGCAAGCGGAGTTTTGCAGCACAAAATTAGTTGGAAGGACTTAGTGTAAAGGAGTGAACGTTTCTGAATAAAGGCTGGGGCACTCCTGTTTGCTGCCAAGGAAAATGCCTCTTGCAGAGCAAAGCACACACGTGACTCGGATGCATTTAAAGCAATGTAATTAGAGAAGACATACGTGTTGTCCTTAGGGATTAGGTAATGCTTTAGGCTTTACTGATAAACTTCACAAGCTCCTAAGTGTGGTGCCTCTGCTTTATAACACTGTATTAGAATTGAGACACTTAAAACTCGCTACATTCTAAATAAAAAGAGCGGGATGGCACAAGCAGGGTAATTTACCATTTCACGTCTCTCTACATAAGTACATAAATTGTTTCTGATTGTGTCTGGTCATTTCAAATAAAACTACCATCTTGCTTTAACAGGGTTTTCCTTTATGGGACCATGCTTATACATACTTTAAAGTAAATTAAAAAAAATTTATAGTTCTATTTAGATGAAGAATAAGGATGCTTGATCTTACGCTCAACATACTTGATTTCCATACAGTGATTACTGCTCCTGCTCATCTGCCACAAAAACAGATAAGGTAATTTCTTTGTGGAACTTGCTGCCTGCAAAGCCAAAAAATGATGTTTGGGGACAAAAAAAGATGCAAGAAAGGAACAGAGGCAAGTCTCCAATTTGCATTTCCACATCCCTAGACAATTTTGTGGAAGTATATGTTTAGGAAAGAAAGCATGGGACAAGTGGCTAACAGTGGGTTCCTTACTTTAGCTTTTTGCATGCATGAGGTAACATAATATATTGGATGGGGAATCAAAAGAATTTTTGAACATTCAGCTAAATCTTTACCCTGATGAATGTACTGAAAAGCAGATCTCTAGCACTGATTAAAAGATTATTCCAGAAGGTGATTTTTAAAATTTTTTACACAAGCTGCTGAGATACTCCTAAATTTATCTTGTCATATCTCAGGCTCCTTCAGTTATTGTACTGGATTTGCATCCCTTACTCAACCAGTGGAACACTTTTTTCATGCCCTGATTCATCCCCATTCTTTACACCTTTTTTAAGTGTTAGTGGCTTATCTGTCCCAAATGATGATCCCAGGGAGTTAGGCTAAATGATCCCAGTGATAGCTTTCAATCTGCCAAGCAAAAGGATGCAATAATTTGAGGTTTGGCCTAACTTTATAGTTCTCAGGAGTTGAAATTAAAATACATTGACAAAAGAGGATACAGGAAAGAAAATGGAAAATCACTCATTCACTGAATTCTCAGCCATCTCTGGTGTACAAAAATACCCCTGAAGGAATTACTTTTTATCACATTTTGGTTAAATGAAGCACATATTCTAATTACAATATTAAGCAAAGTTATAGTCATGAAAGGTCAAAGTAATCAAGAGCTATCTTTATTCACAGTATAAGTTACCCATCCTTACACAACGAGCTGGCTCTGCCGGCCCTCCTTCCTCACTGCCCCTGATAAGGAAATTAAGCAATTGTTTTGAATGGAAGTAAAAGCAAGTGACATATTACAGCTAATGAAGATATTGATTTAATACTTGCCCACAGGGAGAACTGAGCAGAATGTAAAGATTTATTTTTTTAAGCTTTCTTTCCTTGTAAAACGTCATGATCTTATTCACAGTGAGTAGACCCTGGCTTTGCAAGCTGTAGCTGGCTGAGTTGGGTTGGCAGAGGCTCATCCTCAGTCTGTTGAGGACTGGAGGATTTTGGTTCCACCACAGAATAAAAGAGTGGGGCACTGATGCAAAATGCCACCTTGGGAATCTCAGCAACATGAGCCCATGTGAGGCCTATAGACTGACTAGATGGTGCCAAGCACTGAAATTTATTTTAGACTCCATCCTTGGAGATATTCAAAACCTGAGTTGGTGTCCTGAGCAACCTGAAAGTTCCTTCCCCACCTCTACCATGTTGTGATTCTGTGATATGTTTGGTGCCAAGTGGAGATGCCGATATAGCTGAGATCTTTTCTAGAAACATTGGGGAAACGGAAGGTGTGCCCATTCTTACTTCTTGATTTGCTTTTATCTTGAGTGTGGTCTTCATTTATATCAAAACAATCTCAACATCTGTCAGGTCAAAAAGACTCACACATTCTGGGGCACATCTTGCATAATTTGCCTGTTTTTATATAAATTCAGTTGAAGTAACTGTGTATTGAGCCAAACCATACACCGGTTTTACCTGCAGCCAACAGAGAAAAGATATTTGTGGCTCTAATTGTAATTGCTGTACCATGAGGCTGTCTGGAGTCACCTTTCGTTCTAAACAACAAACAGAGTTCAGTCTTAGTCTTTTAATTCTGTGTCTGTAGTATTTATAATCCAGCAGTAAATTTCTGCCTGCTGGACACTTTTAGGCAGAGATTAGAAAGAATATAGCCATCTCAAGAACAGTAGTGTCCCCCTAATTTTGTTGAAAAATGATTATTCTTGATCTTGATGAGAGAGATGTCAAGTATAGAGTTTGTAGGTAGTGGAGTGATGCTGTTAGGTCCACCTGAAGCTGCCTCTGCTCTAGGCTGAGCAAGCCCAGCTCCCCCAGCCTCTCCTTGCAGGTCAAGTGCTCCAGCCCTCATCATCTTCATGGCCCTCTGCTGAACTTGCTCCAGTTTACTGATGTATTTCTTGCATCAGTGGGGCCAAAACTAGATGCAGAATTTAGATGTGGTCTAAAGTGTAATTTCATTTAGATTGCTTGCTTGTGGATTTAAGTGCTCCCTTGTGAATTTCATATCTAGTAACTGAGCTCAAGCTCATACATCAAATATAGGAGATTTGGGACCAAGCTGTAAACCTTACCATATGTTAATTTCATCCATGTAACAGGTGATGTCCTGGTGCCAGCAGTCGGCTGCTTTCCACTTGTCAGGGTACTGGTGACAGACCTTTTAGATGTTTTGCAAAAAAGGAATAGGAAGATGTTGGCCCAAAGAGGTGAACCTGTCTCTCACATCATAGATGATTTCTTTAACCACTATATGAAGGGAACTTCTTTGCCTGTTGTGCTGAGAGTTTGGTTATTTATACAAACTGAAACAGCATAAACAGGAAAAAATAAGATATCCTTACTAGCATAGCTTTGGCATGCAGAGCAGTCTAAAGGTATATCTGTGGAGATATATATGTGCTTGCGTTAGCTGTGAAATAGCTATCTCAGGTGGTGGTAGCCATATAGTGCTTGCAACATGGAGTTCAGAACAGACTGCTATTTATACACTTCTGGTGTTTGCTGTGGGTGTTTTTGTTGTTGGTTTGTTTTGTTGTTTTAATCAAACTCTTGGTTTGTTTAAGAATATATGTGGGCCACAACTATTTCATATTACTCAGTAACAAGGGACCTAACTGAATGATTGGGATTTGCTTTTCAAAGATTAGATTCCCCTTGACCAGAGGGGATGCAACCAACTCTCAGATGGTAGCCTACAGCTTTGGAAATCCATGTTCACTTCCTAATTTTGCAACAACTTTGCACCACTTCAAGCAAAATGCTTGTTCTTTCCCAAACCCTGGTTCCTGTTTATGAAAGGGGGATTATAATCTTGTTTTTCTTCCACCTGCTGTCAGCCTTTAAATACGAGTATTGCAGGTCAGATGGTGCTGTGTGTGGATAGCATCTGAGCACAATGGGGTTCCATGCTCCCTTGTAGCCACTAGCCTCTGAGCCACACAAGTTTTTAGTTAATTAAAAATGAAAGGCTGTGCAGTTCTGTAAATGTACACTACTTGCAGTGTGGCTTGGCTAATCTGAAAGCACCAGGGGTGTTTTCTCCTATACAAAAGAATCAAGACTCCTCTATTCCAGTCTTTTTTTCTATCTAACTTTGATAAACTGCTTGCTTCCCAATGTTTTAGTTTTTAAAAGTGGATATAGTATTTTCTAGTTTTGCCTTTTCAGCACAATGCCGTTACTGAGGAATAAGCATGAAAGGTAGAGCAGAACAACTCTTGCTCCATAGCTAATAGAAAAAGAGCTGTCACAGAGTGAAGCTGAGCTCATAAAATCGAAAAAGATCTTTAACATATGTACCTAAAGGAATGAAGGTTATTAAGTTTTCTTTAGTTTGCTACATGATTTGACCACTTCAGGATAGTCAGCCTGCTATGCATTTATGATCAGTATTTAAAGTTCAAAGCTGGAATTTTCGAAAAGACTTCCCCAACTTGCTTCAACTGGAGCAAGAGGAGTTTTCCACTGACTTAATCCAAATCCACAATAGACTGAAACATCTCAGAACTTTCAAAATTCAAAATGATCTGAAGACTCTTTTTCTAGTTCTGCTGCTGACTGAACAATGCCACTAAACACAACAAATGGTTAGAAGTTAGTGAGTGTGTTAGAGTCTGCACGGGAGGGCTTCTCACCAGCCTTCAAATATGAGTCACAGGGACAAACTCCCAACTTATTTTAAGAACACATATGTCATTATGAAAGGCATATGAGAAGGCATGTGGGATAATGAGGGACAGGATTCAGTGTCCCAGGCATATGTCTCTCAGGTATATGTTCCCTAAATCCTTTGAGAGGTTACTGAGAGCCTCTAAGTATCTGATGTACACACTGATCAGTTTAGTCCAATTATTTCATGTTTAGACTCTTAAATAAATGTCCTGGTTATGAGACATAATGAGCAACATTTACCCGCTTTGTCCTTAAGTACTGGGATTCCTAAATTGTGGAGGCTGAAAAATCTCCCCTTTTCTCAACACCTGAAGAGAATCATTCAGACTGGGTAGGAAAATACAAGGATTAGCAGTATAGCTGCTTGTGAAGTACTTAGAGGGAGCTGTTCTTATGCTAACTCAATCTGCTCAGAGCTGCTGGAAATTTCATAAAAGTTATTATTCTCCAAATTTCAACGATGCCTCTCATTTTTTAAAATAATTACGAGTGAAAAGAGCATTCTTTGGATGATCACAACTATTTTAAACTGACTAGCAATAACATTCAGTGTCGGCTGTCTAGGAACGTGTTCAGACGTAAAAAATAAAACAAAGGAACTGCTCCAAAATCAGAGGTGTAAACAAGTACTGGAGATATAATATGAAAACACTGAGCAATTTATTTGCTATGTACAATGACATAAAGTTTTTGTTGCATGCTGAGTGATAACAGGAGAGAAACGTAGGTTTTTAAAATTGAACTGACACTTTATTTAACAGTGAGAGGATTGTCAAGATGATGTCACTGTTTCTGATGTAGCTAGCTATAGGCAGCCGCAGCTCCCTGGCTATATCTCTTGCCCTTTGCATGATTCTTGGTTCCAGTCAAATTGCCGCAGTCACTGTTACCTTCTCTTCCATCATTGGTTTTGTTGCTTTGTAGAAGGCTTTTCCACCCAATTGTCATGGGCTTTCAGGTTAATTTCAGGTTAATGCATTTTTCTGATATCTTACTGAAATGAATAAAGCCAATGACTGGTTTTTATAATGTAAAAGGCCAAAAAAGAAAAATATGTAAGCATAGTAAATGGTTATTAGCTCCTTTCCTCAGAAGTTATTTTAACAGGGGGCTCTGTAGGACAACACCCTCTTTTTGCTGTGTGTTTGTACTACAGCACCTCAGTCTCTCTGGATGTGACTAGACTGCTTGAGTGCCGTGACAACTAAAGAACAAAACCTCGTAAAGGCCAAGCAGTCACAAAAGTAAGACAAGTTTCAAAACTTGTCAGGGTACTACTAACAGAAGAATTTAAATTCTGGGCTAAAAATGTAATTTGTTTTTGTGTTTTGTTTTGCTATAAAAGCTCACAGCCACTTATCACCTCTGTGTCAGAACAGGGAAAGGAGAAGAGCAGTCATTGCTCCGTACAGGGTTGCAGCTTCTCTGCTGTTATTTTGTTTAGCAAGTATAGCTTGAGAGGCTGCAAAGTTCAGAGCCATGGCATCTTGCAGCTTTGCAGCCTGGTGTCTCAGCCAGAGTTGACCTTCAAACCAAATATACATTTATACTTGGAGCCTGGTTCAAGACCTGAACTCTAGCTTGATGCCAGAAAAGCAAACCTTTCTCACCGGTGAATAGCAGCAAGAAGTTGACTTGACCTAATTTGCTTCACTGCTAGTCAACTAGTAGTTCCCTACTGGGAGCACCTCTAGATGATCAGAGCAAAATGAGACTTTTTATTGTGGAAGATAGTTTGAAAGTCTGGCAGATATTTAATATCTAACAGCTAAACAAGACAGGACAGAAGTACACAAGCAGAGCTCCATCAGTTTTGTTGTATCATATGCTTCATGGAGTAAACTTATCTTTAATAAAGCTCAGTAACTGCAGCATTAGATAGTATTTCAATAGCTTTCTGTAGTGTATTGAAATTGTCTGTATTTTATTGCAGTACTGGAAGTTTTTTGACTGAAAACCAAGAAAAGGTAATGCTCATTTCATAGAGACATGAAAAAAACAAAACCACCATGAAAAACCCATGAGATGGTCAAGGGGAAAAATGCTGCATAAAGAACATTGTTTGATTCACTAGTATGGTGGTGAGTGTTTTGGGGAAGGGCAGAGGGCCTAATTCTTTAAAGAGACAGATGTCCCTGAACGGTAGAGAAGCTTCATATGTGCCCTGGTATAGAGCACTTGAAATAATAGCCTTTCTTTTTTCCTTCCGCTCCCAGTATCTGATAGCCCATTCTCTGTTTCTAAATCAGCAGCTGATATAACACAACTCTGTGTTTTAAGTCTCTTATCTCACAGCAGGGTTTTTAGTGCACATCCTAATATCTAATTGCATCCCTTTGCAGAGATGACGTAAAATGGCACCTTTGAATGTGCTGATGCACAAGATCTCTGATAATCTAAAGAACATAGAAAGTATCACAATAATTTTGTTGTGAGGTGGTGTATTCCCTTGGGAAGGCCTAGCAAGCAGCTTGCTCTGGAGAAAGTTTTATTTGGATCCCATGTGTAGTACAAGAGAAAAGGAGATTTGGAGTGCTTTAGAATGTGATGGCATGTGATGTTTTTCTGTTGTTTTAGACAGATATAGCTATGTTTTCCACATACAGAGAAGTGAACTGAAGAGCTTAATGATTCCTTCTCTACAGTTTACTTATAAAGGCAAGGTTTTATTTTAATCTTGCCTTCCAGGTAGTAAAAAGTAGAGGTAAGGTATAATAAATTTGGCTAAGGGGCTGATAACCATCCAAGAGAGTGTTGCCCACTGTCCAGCACTGTGAAGGCTCTTGAGCTGGGAATGACAGTGCCAGAAGTTACTCATGGGACATGCTTCATTTCACATCTATGCAAAAAAGTAGTGCTCATGTTCTCTGGTGGCTGACAAGTGGTCTGCAAGCTCGCTCCCATAACTATTAATTGAGTGATTATAAAAATAGTATCTGCATGTGACACAGATGGAGTGTACACTTGATTATTTACTGCATAGAGGACAGGGTCAGAAAAACTGTCAGGGAGACCCTCCTGTTGAGTCATGAGGTTCAGAGTGGACCCCCTTGTGTTCTAAACTTCTCAGAGAGGAGTCTATGAGCGGCTGGATTCAGACTTAGTTCCAGACTTGGTCAATGGTTTATGTTTAAAGGATTACATGTGCACAATCAATCCTTTATATCACTTAGGATTTCGAAGTTTAGCATGCTATTAATCACTTACCAAGAATCTGTTGCAGCAATGTCTCAACCTTGAGGAGTAACCTTGAGAGGCGTCCCTACTCAAGGGGAGATCCTGGCATGCAACCTACTGCTGTGCAGGAGAGCAAAACGGGCCTTGGTCTGTCCACTATTTATGGAGTAAGATAATTGACTTACAATCATATTTACATACTGACTGCAGGTGGTAGTTTCTTCCAAATTTATCTTAAGTCAGACATTGACCAGAACCATGGTTAGGTGGGTGCATTTTTCAAATTAGCCCTTGGATACTGTGCTGTTATCTGTCTCCCCCAAATTCACTTTGAACTGGATGAAGCCATCATGACCAGACACATTTATTATGAACATCACTGGTGGTTATCACTTGAGCAGGCAGACAGATTGGGGGTTGGTGGGTGGGAGCACACCACCACAGCATGAAGATCTCCATGGTTTGGAAACCTGTGTGGTAGTTTCAAAGCTGTGATGTTACTCTTCAAAAAATTATTGCAGTCCCCTTACGTAGGGTGAGATCACTATTAGTCAGTGAGCCATGTCTGTGATGATAAGAGCTGTTTGATGTTGACAGCCCTTCTGGTCCCATGAGAAGAAATCATTCCAGAGTAATGAAACTCAGAATTATCACTTTGGAGTCTAACATACAGTGTTCCTGGGTTGCCAACATCTGGTAAATTTATCCCTAAATAGGGAAAAGAATCATAGAATCATGGAATGGTTTGGATTGGAAGGGACCTTTAAAGATCATCTAGTTCAACCACTGTGCCATGGGCAGGGACACCTTCCACTAGATCAGGTTGCTCAAAGACCCATCTAACCTTCCGTTGAACACTTCCAGTGATGGGGCATCCACAACTTCTCTGGACAATCTGTTCAGTGTCTCACCACCCTTGTTGTAAATAACTTCTTTCTTATATCTAATCTAAATCTACCCCCTTTCAGTTTAAAACCATTACCCCTCATCCTATCACTACAGGCCCTGGTAAAAAGTCTCTCTCCATCTTTCTTATAAGTTCCCTTTACATATTGAAAGGCCACAATAAGGTCTCCCTGGAGCATTCTCTTCTCCAGGCTGAACAACCCCAACTCTCTCAACCTTTCTTCATGGAGAGGTGTTCCAGCCTTCTAATTATTTTCATTGCCTCCTCTGTACTTGCTCTAACAGGACCAGGTTTTCTTACCCCCCCTAATTACCTGAAACACCAAGAACTGGAAATCAGCTCATTTAATCTTAGCCTGAATCCAATTTACTTCCAGTCCCAATCCTTCCTTTGATCTAATTTTCTGTCAGACCCTATATAAAAATTACAAGTGGCTTTTGTCTGTGTGGACTGAGTGTAAGGTCTTCAGCCAGGTGACACTTAGCTCCCTGAAAAGAATGTAAGGGATGATCATTCCTCAGAGTTCATCAGTTTCACATCTCTTTCTAACAAATGATGTGGTAGGAAGCTCTGTTGTTTTTTATCACATCTTCAGCACTGCTCTGATTTGAGATTCATCTATGAGACAGTGACTTAGCAAGATCATCTCCAAGAATCCCTGTGTACATTTAATCATTGTAGCCAAGCACTTATTCAGGAATCATTAACTTCTTAAAAGACAGACATAAATAAAAGGAACTCTCCCTCTTTGGTGACATTTGAGTAGACAGGATGAACTATGAGTGCACATTTCAGACCTCAAACTTTGATGTAGCAGCATCAGTTTATGGCTGGACTCTTGTCTCTTAAAACTGTTAAGTATTAGACTTTGGAAGTCTACTTACTTAGGGTTGAAATATTTAGCTTTACTGTGTCAAGAAACCCATACCACCTACTGCTTACTAGCAGAGCTTGTTCTTGGTTAGACATCTCAGAAGTAAAGAACAAGAATCTGAAGACATATTCTAGTCCCTCCTAGCATTTTTAAGTAGACAGCAGAAAAATTCCTGAGAAGAATAAATGCTATCAGAGCTATGGGCTGCACCCTAAGCTGAGTTTTTCTAAACTTGCATTAACAATTTCTTTTTCTTTCTTTTCCTCAAATCGTTGAAATAAAATGAGAATTGAACTCATACTTTTACCCAAGGCTGAGTCTGAGCCAGACCATTTGGAAACTGTGAAGGTGTTTCAACAGCATGTAATAATATTCTCTGTTCAACTGCCTCTGCACTTCCTACCCTCAGGCAGAGGTGTCTGATTGGAGGACAAGCACTCCTCTGCCTGGAAGGC
The DNA here is from genome assembly GCF_031877795.1 of Strix aluco. NCBI lineage: Eukaryota > Metazoa > Chordata > Aves > Strigiformes > Strigidae > Strix > Strix aluco. Next base: position 126,864,805 of record NC_133932.1, read on the forward strand.
ACCTGGAAGGATATTGGTTCTTTCTGCTGTGATTCCAAACATCAATTGTCCTTCTTCAAGTTCTTATGCCCGGAGAAGGAGACTAAAAGCAGATTGTCCTATGTGATTTCGTACCATATTGGTTACCTGTATACAAAGAAAGATTCTTGTATGCTGTCTGCCATCTGAGGTCAGATGTGTCTAGAGCTTTGTAGAGCATCATTCTTTGCTGAGCTACTGATGCTGATTCTGAACATTTGATCTGCCAGCATAAGTGCTTGTGGAACTTCTCGCTAATCCAATTAATTAGCTATGATCTACCTTCTCTTAAACAGTTTAAAGTAGATCTCTTGTAGTCCTAATTGTATTGACTGAATTCTGCTAGGAAGAAATTACCTGGACAGTTATGCCAATGGATGTGAAGAGCAGTGACCAGCTGTTGGGCATAGGCCAGGGACAGAAAAATTTTCATCAGTCAGTCACAGCCAAAGCCAGGATGTGTGACACTAAAGGTATTTTGCATAAGGGTAATATATATATATATATATCCCTTTGGGGAAAAGAGCCTAGTATTGAACGCACAGCAAGGTTTCAAATTGACTTTGAGCTATGAGTTACTGAAAAGTGAGGACTGAGTGGTTGTTGGAATTTAATCAGCTAGTTTAAAGGGAGAACATGAGTGGAGTTATTTCCCTTGGTTATTTTGGGAACCATTCTTTTTTCTTCCTTAGAGAGTTGATATTTTATTGAATTATGTGTCAAGTCCTCCACAGGTCAGCTCTACCCACCACTGACACCTGAGTTGAATTTATTAAGCTTTTAGCCTGTGTTGTGTTTCTCAAGCTTGGGAATTGTTTCTCTTTTGGATGTGATTTTTCAGCCTGAGGTCTCTGCATCACTGGAGACTAGACTTCTAAATGGTCTACAAAAGCAAGCCAGTTCTTAGTTAGCTTAATTGGTTTTGTAGGGGTCCATGATTTTGTTGGAAAACATTTTAGAGGTTTGAGGTTCTTTCCTAAGAAAAAGTCAGGAAACCCACTGACCTGCTTTAAATTACATTAGACATAATTATTATTGTCAATTAATTTTAATTAATGTAATCACTTTAAGTCATTCACTTATTAAATGTAGTTTTTGTACTGCTAGGTGTTTTTATTAAAGATGTTTGTGTGAATTGAAGCTGACAAAATACTCATTTATCTGAACTGCTTTCCAGGAAAGTGGTGATTTAGGAATATGGTGAAAGTTGAAAACACCATGTCAAAGAGAGCCTTAGTTTTGAGGAGTGTAGAGACTACATCCAAAACTAACTGGTCTGTGGCATAGGTGTTACCCATCTCTTTCCAAATCTCCATGGTCCACTACAACACAGCCGTGTAAATTTGAGGTGCTCTTTGGTGTCAGTCTTTCACTATTGATGTTGCAAAGCTACATTAATGTTGCTAATTAAGGAAAGTCAGTCTTTCATTATTAATGTTGCAAAGCTTTAAAATCCTAAACATTTCCATTGATTTTTGCATGTCAACTGCCTACCTGATTTAGCTTTTCCTCTAGATTCCCTGCAGAAAATCCTCCTTGTTCTGGGGGCAAGCAGCCCTTCTGAGTCAGTCAGAGTGAGGCAACAGGGAGAGCTGCCCACATCTCCACACACAGTGTAATTCAGATCTGTGTGGGAGTGTCTCTAAATGCTGTGTAAATGTCTCTTGTCTCTATGCTGATGACATAATACAGGGTTTTAACTTACTTGCTGTGGATATGCTGTATTTGTTTTTGAATGATAGTGAACAGACTGCAGATTTTATAAATATTCTAGGTAGTTACTTAATAAACCCGAATGGCTCTAAATCAAAAGGACCCTTCTGAATTAGTGAGTAAATTGCTCAAAGACCTTTTGCCACAGCAGACCACAATTACAACTGCAGAGTATGTCAGAAAACATTTAATTACTTTCCAGAGGGCTCTGTAATTCTGCTTGTAATGACTACACCTCCCTATTACTCCTGTGCAAAAATTACCCCTCTGATGAATTTTTATTTCGGTTTTGTTGCTGTTTTTGATTAGAGGAAACAAACAACTCTAGGAAGGGTCTTGCTGCTTGTCCATCAGTCCTTCTTGCCCATCAGAAAATTTGCTGTTGCTTAACATTTTGTTTTCAGGGCTGTGTATGGTGTTGATACTTTGGTGAGATCAGATCTGACAGCGGCTGAAGTCACTAGCAATAGGGTTCAGTTCTAAATTAAGACATCAAAATGAAAATTTTCATATATAAGCCAAGTGTCTAAGCTCAGATCTATGAGAAATCCACTCATAAAACCTACAGAGCAGTGAAAGCAAACTGACTGACCAGACACAAGGGGTCAAATTGACCAGCCTATACAAAGGCATTCTTCATGTTCTGAAATGCCCTAGGGTTTCTCAGAAATGTACTCATTTACCACAGGTCCTCTGTAATACATGCCTTATACCTAAGCACTAAATACCTATTTTTAGGCAACGGGATGATATCTTTGTTATCTATTGTAGGGTGAGCTGAACTCACTACAAAAAGGACATTGAATTACTTGAGCGTGTCCAGAGAAGGGCAATGAAGCTGGTGAAGGGTCTGGAGCACATGTCGTACAAGGAGCAGCTGAGGGAACTGGGGTTGTTTAGTCTGGAGAAGAGGAGGCTGAGGGGAGACCTCATCGCCCTCTACAACTACCTGAAAGGAGGTTGCAGAGAGCTGGGGATGAGCCTCTTTAACCAAGTAATGAGCGGTAGGACAAGAGGTAATGGCCTCAAGTTGTGCCAAGGAAGGTTTAGGCTGGATATTAGGAAGTATTTCTTTACAGAACGGGTTGTTAGACGTTGGAATGGGCTGCCCAGTGAGGTGGTGGAGTTCCCATCCCTGGAGGTGTTTAAGAGTAGGGTCGCCATAGCACTTAGTGATATGGTGTAGGGAACTGTCAGTGTTATGTTAATGGTTGGACTAGATGATCTTCAAGGTCCTTTCCAACCTAGATGATTCTGTGATTCTGTGAACTGGTGTACAGATTCCTCTGTGTAATAAGACCTTGAACACTCAGATCACAGGCAGATATCTACATAAAACCCTGTAAACTGAGATGTCTTGAGACTGATATCCTACCCTTTCCATAGAGAGTAATAATTTTTCTTCAGACCCTTGTAGCAAGAAAGGTCCTATGCTATGAAACTGGGATGAGAAACAAATCAAGTTATACGTGGTTTTAGCTCATTTCAGTTGGACTTGTCCATCAGTGCATAAGTGGCTGAAAACATACCAGAAGTATTGCTTTGAATAGTCACCCTAAAAGTTGCCTGCCAGTGTACTTCCAGGTGAGTGTGTGTGGTGACAGAGGCTGTGCTGTAGAAGGGGTGATTTCCAAGTCTTGTGGTATTGGAATAAATTGGCTTCAATGTGAGCACATGGGAGTCACCCTTTAGGCTTCACAGAGGCTTGTAGAGAGGTTTTCTTTCCCAGATGGTGTGAGCACAGTCCTCCTCTAGAAAGGGTTTTTACAGTACTAACTGCAAAGGGTGGGAGAGTGTGGCCTATAGCAAACTGCACCTATGTCTGACAGAAATGAAAAAACCTATGAGTGACTGAGTAGTTGCTTTGGTAATTATGGGGTCTCTTTCCTGATCATACTAAATAGTATTTTAATCTGAAAGGAAACCCAGTCACCTTCATGAAACTGATATATCATTTAGTCTGTGAAATACCCTCAGTTTAAGCTTAAAGATGAGTATATGTGATCATGAGTTCAAAACCTGAAAATTAGGATGAAAGAAAGGAATAAATATGATCCTGCTACTGTTTGCTTATTATGGATTTATATGAACATGATTCTAGAATTATTTCCTTGGAGTTTCTACTCATCTGTGAAGGAAGACAGTGCCTGATATTTCATATGCGGTACACTAAGAGCCTGTTAAAATGAAGGAGCATAGGTCAACAGAAATCAAGCTAAACCCAGTGAAACTACTCTTTGCATCTTGAGGACTTGAGTCTTGAAACTCATCATGCAGCTTACAAATGTGGCCCTGTGGCAACTAGGAGGTGCCACCAGGAAATCTGTAGGACTCCACATACCCATGTGTGCTTGGTGGCTTAATATGCCTGATATGCGGCTTAATCCACTAGCAAAAAGACATTAACATGACAGCCTTATGCACAGGAATCAGGCAAATCTAAAACCACATTGTGCTCATGGATGCTCCAGAATCTCGTCTCTTGGATGAAGTACCTGTAGTAAGCATAACCATTGTGCCCTTGTAGCTGATTCCTGAATATAGGCAGAAATGCAGAATATAGCTAGATATTGTATACATCTCTTGCTGTTTCTCTCTACTCCAGGAAAACAGAGTTGAAATTTTGTAGATGTAATGATCAAAGGAAATAGTAAATAATGGACAGAATTGGCAGCTGATTTTTTTTCATATTGTCTTTGAGCTCCTGAAGATTTTGACGTGATTCCACTCTGCTCGAGAGATGTCTTTCCCATTTTACCATGACATGAAATCCCAGAATGGCTTTACTTGCCTTTTATTTACTTAGAACATATACTTGTGTCAGAACAAATGCCATATAGTAGACATGTATGATTACTACTACCCTACTGAAAAATGAAATCTGTAGTGTGGACACTCTCTCCTATGCCAAAAAGCATCACTATTACCATCGACAGTTTGGACCTAATTGGGTCTAGAAACTGTACATGTATGTCTTGCATAAATACATCAGTTGTAACGACAGATTGCTGCTGCTTATGCAGCATGAGATGAGGCTTCTCGTTTGTCTTGTGGCTGCATGGGGAATTTAAATGGTCTTTTCCAAGTGCCTTTCATAAACTCTATGCAACCTGAGAATGACTGTCCCCTAATTCTAATCAGTTAACAACTTAGCTGTGACCACAGGTATATTTTCTTCTGCTGAAACCCTTGTCTTACTCTTTCCTTTATGTAACTATGGAGACTTCTTTCTGTATAATCTAAAGGAAATGTCATTCCAACATGAAAACCTTAATCATGAAATCTGGAGATCATGCAGTAGTTTAGAAGTTTGAAGTTTAGAAAATAGCACATTAACATTTAAATGAAGTGTTAAAATAATAGACTGCTGCTGAAGTTCAAAGCTGAGGATGTGAATTTGTTACAAAGGGCACTTGCATCTTCAAAGAAAGAATCGTGGACTTTTGAAACTCATAAGGGAAATCTTGCAGCCTATGCCAATACAGTAAATATAAATGAAAAGGGCTATGATGAAGAATTACAGGGCTCCATAACAAGCTATGCAATGGTTACCTGGAATGAGGGTATCTGAAAAAGGTCTCTTAGGCTTAATTTACTCATTCTTTCAAAATAAGCTAATTTAACACTTGGGTGACCAGAGGATGCTCAGTCAAATCTCTGCATTTCTCTCTGCATGAAGAGATAGCCATTATCCTTCCAGCAGCTAATGTCTCTGAAGAACCATAGGAAACAATTCAGCCCTTATTGCTGTCAGATCTCATATAGCAGAGAAGAAATACGAATGTTACGAACAATATTTTATCCTGTTTTCCTAAAGATCACTTGGGTCCTGCTTCTTTATTTCCTGGTGCTTCACACTGCAGATGAAGAGGTCTATCTGCATGTTTAAAGGCAAAATAAGCCATACATTAAGTATGAGGTGATGAAAAATCTTATTGCCAAGTGTTTTCTTACAAGACATTTCGAAAAATAATTTTTCTTCATTTTTAAATACTATGTGTAACAATTAACACACACTATGAAGAAACTGCTTAAATGCAACAGACAAGTGAACTATCAGCCACTTGGAAACAAAGAATGTGTTAGCTACTTATAGCTTAATGAGAGATTATGTTTACCCTCCAAAAGCACACAGGCCTTTTATAATGCAGAACTCTTAAAGAAATAATGAGTTTCTTAATACAAAAAGTGCTATAAAATTTAAGGTACATATTGTTAATACCGATGTTGTTTTTTAAAATATAAATAGGCAGTGAGGTTTGGAGAAAGAATAAAAGAAACTTATTTTTTTACCTGAATAACTCCAAATGTACTTTTGTGTCTTTGTGTTTCCAGTGGGGGAAAAAAAAAAGGTTTTTTCCATGTGCTTTTGTTTAGAGATAAAATAGGATAAAATGTTGTTTGTGTTACAGAACAGCTTATCCCTTTATCCCATTTCCACCAATGGAAGTGATCATTTTATCCTAAATTTGAGAAAACAGGATTACAGGATGGAATAGAAAATTTCAAGTAAGATTTCCCACTTTATGGGATAGGTTGAAAATCAAATATCAGACCTTTCAACAGAGTTAGTATGTCTTAATTTCTTAATTGCATCCCTCCTAAAGGCTCACGGTGGTATTGCAACTGAGTAAATAACAGTTTAATCCCATCCTGCTTGTGCTGAGTCTTTTACAGCATAACAACTGTAAGGAGCTTGTATGTTTATCTATGGTATTATATGTACACATGTATCTGTAGTTGATATTTATTAGCTATCCTTATGTATATGCTGTCACCATACCAAACTCTCACAGCAGCTCTGCGCACTGGGTCTTCCTTCACCCACATGTATGGGCAGTACAGGACTGTTGGGGAGCACAGCTCCTTAAAAAGATTCAAGTTCCCCTGAATCATGAGGAACTAGGAACTACACACTGTGGAGTCACTGTCCTCTCTTCAGCTGCTTCATCATGGCCTGTAAATGCTGAGATTATGGAGTGCCTTTAGGGTTTGGGTTCTTCCAAAGCCCAAGACCTCAGTGGAGCAAATCTAAGAAGCCAGAACTGAAAGCTGACAGTAGTGCTGGCTTCTTGTCCTTACCTTGGTCATGAGGAGGTCTTGTCTAAGTGGAGAATAATTGTACTTGTAAGACATCTGACCAATACTCTCTACTTTGATTTTTCCATGGAACCAAGAAAAAACAGACTTCATATTTTAACTTTGTGTCATTAAACTATAAGGCATCCCATTCAAAATACTTATAAGAAATATCATCTAGGAAGAAAAGAGAATCAAAATACTCCCATTTTATTCTGATTGTTTCTAACACTTCTGATTTTATCACTACTCTCAGGAGAGTTATGTGTTTTCTTTAGCATCCAGTCTCATGATACAAATGTTAGTGGCAGCACTAGAGCAGGAGGACGGTAAATATTGCTGACATAGTTATTGAGGAATCCTGAGCCTACTTAACCATTTTCTGAGCAACCTGGTTTTGTAGACATCTGCCTGTCACCCAGAGGAGGGTGTGAGTAGTTCATCAGAGACTGCAGAGTGCCTATATTTGCAAATTTGATGGGAACAGAGGCCATTTCCAGAACTAGAGTCTCATTACTCTGAGGAGCAGAAATACATTGTTCATTTGACCATTTATCTCACAGCAGCTCAAAACAAATTCATCCTCATAGCCAGTATAAATTTTACTTTTATAATTTACCTTTTACTTGGATCTCTGTTCTCTAAGACATGTGATTTGTAGTGTCAACAAATCTGTAGAGATCAATGAAAAAAAGCAAAGGCAGAAAATTTACTTACCTGAGTTTCATTATCAGCAAGCCATGTAGGACTTGTTATGCTCTGGAGATTATTCAGTGTATGCAAGTAATCGCATGTGCATGGTATGAGACATCTAGGAGAATCACGTACCATGGATTGAATTATATAGCTGTAGAGACACCTTTTATGATTTTTATTCATATGTCACAAATAAAAATCACAAGACATTTAATGACCCTTTTCATCAGAGAGAGCCTTTCTGGAAGGACTCTGAGCAACAAACACATATTATTTAAGAACAACAAAAATTCCCTGTTTCTTGCATATTGTCCTGTCTGCTGCATACTGAACTAAAGACAGGTGGAGTGGATCATGTGCATTCATGTTCTTTGGTGATTTCTGCAACTTCAAATGCCATTCATTAACAAACTGTGAAAAAGAGCTCACTGTTTCTGATACGATTTTTTATTATATTTAACCGAGAGACCCACATTAAAATTTACTGTAAAATCCCTTCCTAGGTCCAAGAAAATGAGCACATAAGGGAGAATCTGTAAGGCTGAAAAGGGCATGGGATGAAAGCTTTTTAACAAAGCCCTGATCCTCTGGGGTAGAGTAGGAGGGACACAGAACTAAATGCATCAGTAACACATCAAATGCTTTCAGATAACACCATTTTTGATTCATAGGTTTCAGTTCAATCCATGAAAATTTTTTTGCATAAGAAAAGTTAAGATAATGCCATAAATTGTTCAACAAGCAAGTGTATCTTTTTGAAAAACAGCTGAAGAATGAGATGGAGCATAATACTCCAGGATCTGTATACTTTGTCTCCAAAGAAATGGTACTTGAGGCCACCTAGTTCCTTGAATGTAATGAATTTGAAAGATGGTCTCTATATTTGGGACATTCTCATGCTGGCCTTTTTTTTTTTTTTTAAATTGTTCTCCACATAATCAAATTTGTGCTTTAATATAGATGAACTGAATGCCATATCAATTTATGATATACACCAGAGCCGTTGTATTCAATTTTTGTTATTCCCAGCTGGAAGCTAGGCATTTTAACCAGTGGCCCAAGAGTATCCAGATCAATCACTGCAGTAGCTTTTTGATAGTTCATATCTACTAATTATATAAAATACTCTAAAATACTAAACGTCTGCTTGAAATTTAGCAGCAGAACAGGTTTTCATGGTTTTGCAGTGACACCCAATTTAAGATTAGTGCTACTTCAGGGCAAAGGGAAAAAAAATCTTTTGGTGCACTATGTTTAATGATGTAATGTTACTTGAAATTTCTATATCCTACTGTGCTATTGTGTGAAGTGCTAGACTAAGACTAATTAACCAATGCAGGAATCTAGCCCCATGAACACAAAATTTGCATTGATTTCCAATAGCATAACAATTGAAGCATGACAAAAAGGCTGCAGTTGATTAAACACCGAATTAGGGCTTACTATTTGAAAAGCATTGGGATCACTAGCTCTTGGCTTTATGGATTATCATATATAAACTAAGGCATGTGGGATTGGTGAATACATTACAGCATGGAAACATCTAGCTTATATTTTAAAAATTATATATATTACATATACTTCATATAAATATTTCTGGTTCATTACCTTTTAAACAAAGTGAATGATAAAGGAAATAGAAAATAGGTTGCAGCAGTTACTCTGGCTAAGAGCAACTTTTGACAAGGATGCTTTAACATTAGGAGACACACAATTGCTTGAACCAGGCTGATGAAATGGGCTTTCAGTGAAGTTCTGCTTGAGAGTAATGAAAAGTGCAGAATAAGATAATAGCATTTTCAATGTCTTTTAGGAGTCCCTAGATTGCTACTGAAATATAAAAGGAAAAAGTCCCGAAGCCTGATCTTTCTTTTTGATTGATTGATTCCTTCACAAAAAGATTTACTTCTCAACATGCTGTAGCATTTTATCAAAATGTCATTGTCAAAGAATATTAGATGACTCGCCAATACAGTCTCTCTCCTACTGGGCTATACATTCAGTTTGGATCATCAAGATTAGTCTGTGCCAGCTAACCTTTCTCACTATATGCAGTCACACAAAATAGCACCTACTTCTCCCAGTCACAATGTCAGACTACTGCAAATGGGATGGATAGGGAAAGGCTCCTTCAGACTCTGGAGCACAGAGGCTGGAATTGAATCTGTAAAATAGTTTCCTTCAGACAGTACCTAAAGGCCTGGAGTGACCAAGGTGAAGGGCAACAAGGAAGGTTTCTATAAATACATTGGTATTAAAAAGAAGGGTAAGGACCGTGGGGGCCCATTTGTGAGTGGGACAGGGAACCTTCTGGGAAGATACAAAGAAAAGACTGAGGTACTAAATGTGGTTTTTTGTCTCAGTTTTCACTGGGAAGGCTTGTCTTCAGGCATCGCAGATCCCTGAGCCTTCTAGCAGAATGTCTAGGAGTACCCACAGTAGAGGAAGAAATATTTAGGGATCACTTAGGCCTCTTGTGCATACACAAGTCCATGGGACCAGGTGGGATGCATCTAAGGGTGTTAGGGACCTCACTAATGACATTGTGATGCCACACTGCATAATTTTTGAAATGTCATGGCAACTGGGAAGGCTCCTCATAACTGGAAAAAGGCAAATGTCACATTATCTTTAAGAATGGTAAGAAGGGTGATTCAGAGGACTACAGGCTGGTTGGTCTCACCTCAGTCTCTAGGAAGGTGATAGGGCAAATCCACTCAGAATTCATTTCTAAACCCATGAAATACAGGAAGGTGACTGAGGGCAGCCAGGATGTGTTTACCAAGTGTAAATCATGCCTGACCATCCTCACTCTTTTCTGTGATGAGGGGACTGGTGCTGTGGCCAGAGGAGGGCAGTGGATGTTGTACACCTTGATTTTAACAAGGCCTTTGACACAATTTCTCATAGTCTCCTTATCACTGAATTTGTAAGATAAGGCCTGTATAAGTGGACAAAAAGGTAGGTGGGGAATTGACTCAATTGGTGGACCTGAACAGCTGTGATCAGTGGTGCAAAGTCCAGCTAATGGTCAGTAATTAATGAAGTCCCTCAGAGGTCAATAATGGGACCAATACTGCTTAAAGTCTTCAGTAACAACTCAGATCATGGGACAGAGTGCATCCTTAGCAAGTTTGTGGACAAAACAAAGTTGGAGAAAGCAATCAACATCCTGAAGGGCAGGGCTGCTACTCAGAGGGACCTGGACAAGCTGAAGAAATGGGTTGCAAGGAACATCATGAAGTTCAGCAAGAGAAAGATATTACATGTAGGATGGAGTAACGTCATGTAACATTACAGGCTGGGGTCCAATCATCTAGGAAGCAGCTCTGCAGAAAAGGATAGGGGGGTCCTTGTGGACAAGAAGTTGATCACAAGCCAGCAGCATGTGCTTGCAGCAGAGGGCTGCATTAGGAAAAGGGTCACCAGCAGGTCAAGGGAAGTGATCCTTCCACTTTATTCAGTGCTTTTAAGACCACATCTGGAGTACTGCATCCTGTTTTGGGCTCCCCAGAGCAAGATAAGTATTGATATACTGGAGTGAGTCCAGCAGAGGCCACCAAGCTGGTCAAGGATCAGGAGCACAGGCCATATGAGAAAAGGCTGAAAAAGCTGGATTTGTTCAGCTTGGAGAAAAGAAGCTGAAGGGCAGACTGTACTGCCGTCTACAACTACATGATCAGAGGATGATATAGAGTCTCCTCTAATGTACATAGTGATAGGATGGGAGCAAGTTGCAATATGGGAGATTCCAAATAGATACTAGGGGAAAAAATACACCACGAAGGTGATCAAATACTGATGTAGGATGTCCAGAGATCTTGTGTCCATCCTTGCAGGCATTCAAAGCTGACTGAGCATGGACCTGAACAACTTGATCTATTTAGATCTGTTTTGAGCAAGGAATTGGGTAATTTGACTTCTAGACGTCCCTCCAAACCTAAACTGTGATTCTGGGATTCTGACAGTGTTATTGAGATTGTGAGAGAAAATTTACAGCTACTCATATACTGATTACTACACAGATGTGAACATTCCAAGCCAGAGATAATCTTTATTTTAAAGTATCTTAAAAACAGTTGTGAAGGTTTTTATTCCCTTTTTGTTAATAACTGTTCAAAACCAAAAAAGATGCTGACATTGAAAGCAAGAGGCTATGAGAGAGGTGGTTCTTCCTGGAAAAGCTTTTTTTGTCAGTTGTAGAGACTACTTAAGGCTCCTCAGCCACTTAAGCAAATTGTTCTCCTTAAAGCTGGGGAAACAAGGCTGGACCAAGATGCTCCTGACATGAAAAAGGGAGCAGCATGAGAAAGAGGTACAAATGCAGTAAAGAGTCAAAAAATAGAACCCTGGAAATTTGCTGTCAGCAGGGGATGGGAAGCAGGGGACAGTGACAGTATCTCTAGAGGAACCACATTTATATTAACAATAGTTGTGATCTTATAAAAGGTCTTATTAGCCATTCTGAAGAGCAACAGGATTTTCAGAATGCTTCCTTTGCCTGGCATAACCCTGTGCTTCTTTTGTGTTCACAATAATCAGGCAAACTCTGTTTTGTGGACAAAATAAAAAGCACTGAAATTCATCATTGTTCAGTCTTCCACATTTTGTTCTCATATTATTCTATGTGTGTCTTCAGTGTCTTATGGGGACTTCTGAAAGTTAGGAATTGCAAAATGTGTGTTTCTACAGTAGAGTATCTTTTGCCTTAGAACAAGACTAGATCATTTTATTTTTTGGATTTTTGCAAAGCCTTTTGAATTTTTTTCCAGGATGAAATGGTTACATTTACACTAAATACTTGCAAACAGGTGATTTGCCACAATCTTTCTTTGTGAAGCAATTTAGAAGTATGGTCACATGACTTGCTTTCACAGTTTTTTTTTGTTTCCTTTTTTTCTTTTCTAAGGACAAAACCTCATTGTTCATTAGTTTGTAATTAAAAAACCACAGATGGCATCAACGGACTTCACTTATCATTGACTATAATATCAGTTGGCATGCATTTAGTTGATTTTATCACATGACTAGGTAAAAGGGAACCTCAGTAAGTTTACAGACAAGTAAAATTTGTTGGTATGTATTTCAGACATAAAATATGATTTTTAAAATGCCGTTACTGTGGCCAGCTCTTCTTTATTCTCACAAAGAAAGATTCTTTATATAGCAATTTCAAGATTTCATTCGGCAACTGTTGAACTGGTTGGAGTTTTGCCTGCACAATGACATGAGGTCAACTTGTTGTGTGAGTGGACACCAACAATACTCCATAGGAACTTCCCAGCTATCCCCAAGGACTAAAGCCCTCAGGGCTGAACACAAAAGTCTCTACAGTTAATGAATGTGACAGTCCCACCTCGGTGACCGGGTCCAGTGGGACACACAGTGGGTCACGTTCTTTGTGGTTTCAACCTCCAACTCCAGTTGTTAAATTCAGAGTATTTGTTTTTTGACAATGCATTTAATGTGATTCTTACCCCAGAGTAAATTTATGCCACAAAAATATTTATAAAAATATAGATTTAAAAAATATCTTTAGTAATTTTTTTCTCACTACAGCTGGAGGTGTTACTAACAAGACGATGAACAGGAATTAATTATGTGTTCTACAACTGACAACTATAGTGGTCTCTTTGCATGCTCATTATAAATTGAGGCAAAATATTGATATATATTGATATATATGATATATATTGATATATATGATCCTTGAGGTCCCTTCCAACTTGGTATTCTATGATTGATTTATTGTTATAGACCACGTGTGCAAGATCCAGTTAAAATAGCAACATGACTGAACATGAACATTTTACATGACGGAAAATAGTCTCCCACATTTTCCATTAAATACGTAAATGCCTTTAAATGCAAGAAATTGTTCTGATGACCCAAATTGTGTTATATACATATTAAGAAATATATACAATCTTCTATAGATATTTATTCATCAACAAATTCCCAGACTTGTGCAGTTCTTTAAAAATACAATTGGGAAATAAAAGTAATCATTTTTATCTAAATGTGTTCTTAAAGGAAGAAGTGGAGAGACAGAAGTGCATTTCTGCCCCTGATAATGAGCCGGGCAGAATTATTCTATTCGGTCAATAATTTGGTGTGAAAACCTGATCTCACTGAAGTCAACAGTAATAGGACTGAATCTTTAGTTTTAATTCTTCCTTCAGAATGAAATTTTCACTTGCACAAAGAGGCAGGATAAGGCTAATGCATCACATCAGTCTCACTTAGACTTTACCACGCCTCCACTTCCCTCTTTACTGAAATAGAATTTACAAGTGATCTTCACCCATCTATGTGAGGGTAAGCTGTTTTCTAATGAGAGTTTTATTGTAAGAACAATTCTAGAATACATTTATTTCTTCTAATAAACAGAAAATACAACATTTCTTAATCAAGATAACATTAAATGCTTGAAATCACTCCAAATTTTCTGGAAACAGACTTTGTCCCTGAGGCTCTAGTTTTGTCTTCACTAGTTACCTTGTGCAGAGCACAGGGGGTCTACCTGACTTTCTTCCTCCTTCTTAAAATGTTTATATCTGATATGTTGGTATAAATACTTTTGTATAACAGAAATAATAATTTCCTCAAAGATGCATAAATCTGTACAGAGTTGATAGGTTCGTCCTGACTGTTCTTTAAAATCATGTTATAACTGTATCAACTATCTTGATGGTTAGTTACATTTTAAATTGCATTTATAATTTTTTCTTCAAATGTAAATTGAGGGAAAAAGGATTTTGAATTTATAATAAAAGAAGGGAGAAAATTAATTTAAGGCTTTTGATCTAGGTAGATGGATACATTACTACATGGAAAAATAAAATATTTCTACATGAAGGGATTTCACCATGCAAGAGCTGCATTTAGTCATCTAAATGAATATAAATTCTATGTATTTGATTAATTTCCAGGTAAATTTAAATTTTGTGAATTTGAATGGTTTCTAGGTCAACTCAAATGCTATGCTTTGTGGTAATACATGGTATAAAAATTTACTTTAACAGGCATGAGTTATTGTCCATACATCAAGACTTAACAAGTACCTGTCACACTAAATAGCTCCTTTAGTTTTGCAGACACCATGCAGAGCAGGATCCCATTCAGGAAATGTTGTGGTGGTAGAATCCACACCTAATAATTTAACGCTGTTCCAAACAATTTCCATCATTTGTGAGGAAGGATCAAATTTTGGAACACTTCTTTCTTTGAAAAATGCATTACTATGTTCAAGTATTGTGTTCAATTCTGGGGTCCCTGGTGTAAGAAAGACATGGACGAGCTCGAGCAGGTCCAGAGGAGGCCATGAAGATGATCAGGGGGCTGGAGCACCTCCCCTATGAGGACAGGCTGAGAGAGCTGGGGTTGTTCAGCCTAGAGAAGAGAAGGCTCTGGGGAGACCTTGTAGTGGCCCTCCAGTACAAAAGGGGGCTACAGGAAAGCTGGGGAGGGACTCTTTAACAGGGAGTGTAATGATAGGATGAGGGGTAATGGTTTTAAACTGAAAGAGGGTAGATTTAGATTAGATATAAGGAATCTGTTCTTCCTTGTGAGGGTGGTGAGACATTGGAACAGGTTGCCCAGAGAAGTTGTAGATGTCCCCTCCCTGGCAGTGTTCAAGGCCAGGTTGGACGGGGCTTTGAGCAACCTGATCTAGTGGAAGGTGTCCCTGCCCATGGCAGGGGGATTGGAACTGGATGATCTTTAAGGTCCCTTCCAGCCCAAACCATTCTATGATTCTATATGCCATAATTTCCAGCTTGTTACAAATGTGTAAGATGTGTTAAAGTGCATCAAATTACCTTGAATGTATATATTTAGGTAAATAAACAGAGTGCAATGAAAATTCAATCCTCTCTAAAGGAAGAATATTGCATAAAGTAAATGTGTAAGAAATGAACCATTTGTATTATATTATCTGCCATAAAATCCACCACAAAAGATGAACAGAGTAAATATACTGTATCCCCAATCTCAGTGTATGCAAATATGAATAAGCTGTGAGGAAAGGCTCTAATGTTAATATTTGCTTTTACACAAATATTTTTCTCTCCAATTTACAAGTTTGATTTAAAGATATTACTATTGCCACCAGTACATGCACAGAAATGTGATGTTTGGCTTATGTGTGGAAAATAGAGTATCTTCTTCACCCTCTTTGTTGAGATACAAGAGGGAGGAATTTATCATTCCATGGCCTTGATGAGCTGCTGTGCCTATAGACAAGTTCCTTCTTTCACTATATCTTCTAAGAAATGAATCCTGATCTTCCATAAAGAATGCAAAACTCCCACTGAAGTAAAAAAATGCCTCATTCATATGTCTGGGAGAAGAATTCAGGTCACAACTAAAACAGCTTGCTCTCACCTGCTGCTTTAATTCCATAATGCATTTTCAATTGATATCTTGTATAAATCATGATTTGAGAACAATGTGGTTTATCAGGAAGACATCATTCCAGTCACAAAGTGCCATCCAAATGAAAAGCCCCCAAAGGTAAGCAAGAATGACCAAAACATTACAACTATACTCTTAGGTTTCTCTATGACAAACTCTTGCATGGACTATTACACATTTACAAGCTATCAGTTTTCATTTTGTCATTGTTGTTTAAAGCAGGAGAAGGCTTGCTCTTCTGACCATCAGTTCCTCCTTTGGATGTGTCCTGGAAGAAAAGCCTTGGCATCCACAGTGACATTAAAATTCGTTTGTATTCGTTCCGAAAATTCTGGTTAAGAAGTCCGTATATTATTGCATTAAGGCAGCTGTTGAAATAGGCCATGAAATAACTTACAATGAATAACCATTCAGGAACTTTTGGTGCCATTTCCATAGGATCAATAGCTACAGCCATTCCAATGAAGTTTAGAGGTGCCCAGCAAAAGGCAAAAATCACAAAAACCACAAACATGGTAAGAAAGTTTCTGAAGTCACTTGGCTTCAGTCTTGGCTTTGTTTCTGACTTGACTCGTCTTCTAACTTGAAGCACTAAAACCCAAATTCGAAGGTAGCAGAAGCTCACAATGGTGATAGGGACGATGAAGTGAATTACCACCACAGATATTGTATAGTAGGAGCTTGCAGTCTGAACAAATGTGCATGAATAAATGCGTGGATCATACTTTAAAGAGCCAACAAAAAAATTTGGCACAGTTGCAATTACTGTTAATACCCAGACTAAGCAGACATACAGCATTGTGTTCCAACAGCTGTACACTTTGTCATAGACAAAACTATGACATATATAGCAATATCGGTTTATTGCAATTGCAGTGATGTTGAAAATAGAGCCTATTACACTTAGTCCCATCACAAAGCCACTCACTTTACAGTGCATTTCACCCAAAGTCCATCCATTGTGGAAAATAGCTAAGAGTACCAGTGGGTATGGATACAAAGCCACCACCAAATCAGCCAGAGCTAGGCTCACCACAAATGCATTACCTGGGGAAAAAGAAAAATACATAGACATAAGTCTGAAAGCAAGCATAGTTGTGAACAAGAAGAAAATATGATATATTATCTTGGATATCAGCAATGCTAAATTATTGATGATGTCAGCAAGCAACAGATATATAGGACCAATAGGTCAGTATTGGAAATAATTTTACAATTCAGCTTAAAAAACCTATAGAAATATCTGCAGCAATATGATGTTTCAAATTTGATGGTGACTGAATTATACCCTCCTTTCTATTTTAATCTTTAATAAACATAACCATCAGTGAGCCATTACATAAGCACATGTTGTTTGAGTGTAGCTAACTCCACAGCTGGATTGAATAAGGTGTAAAAGAAAAAAAATCTAAATTGGGCCAGGTAGGCAAGCCATTACGCCGTTCTGACATATCACTGGAATACTAACAAGCTTGACAAGTACCAAGGGGAAGGATATACAAAGTCTAGGTCTATAGGGATTAGAAGGATGTGTTGGTTTATGCATATTCTAAATTGCTACACAATAGTCTGTAATACAGATATTTTCTGCATGAATGGCCTACCCATACTGCAGTTATCTTCCCATTGGACTGACTAAGGAACAGTGAATTGCCTTCACCACTCGATGTAGAAAGACATATTTAGTTATAAAAAGGAAAAATGCATGAATACAAGAGAAAGTATTCAAATTAATGGAAGGAACCTTTAGATCCTTCTAGAGTTTAGAAACTTTAGTGATATGATTGAGACTTATTGTCTCTCTTTAAACAGTGTCCTTTTCATCAGTTTGAAATTTCTGGGCATTGTATCTAAGGATACTTTAATAAAAGAGTGAGATAGTAAACTATATTCCTGAAAAATGAAATGTAAAACCATTCTCTTGGAACTTCCCAGGAGACAGAAAATAGAGGTACTAACTTTAGATTCTTGGCATTTAGGTAGCATAAACCACATTTCTGGTTTGCATACTCACTTTTTTGCTTAAAGTCCTTCACAGCATGAACAGCTACCCAAGTAGCTTTTAAAATTGTGTGTGGAACATAATTATTTTTTAAAAAGAGTAGTTAGATTCTTAATTCTACAAATTCTGACCTTTCTAGTCCTCATCTAGGAAAGCAGTTCTGTATTTTAAGTACAGCAATAATGCTGTGGATAAGGATGTCATTAGCTGGGAGCCATAAAACCAACAACCGTGTGGGATTAAACTCTTCAAAAAATAGAAGTAGTTCACCTATATACTGTTTGCTCTACCTGCTCTACATCTGTAGCTTGCTTAACCTGAATTAAGGAATGGGGAGTTGTCTTTCTCCCACACACTTTAGGGGAAGACCGTGGTTGTCAGAATTTACACCACAGCTAGTGAATTTGACAAAAAACAGGATTATCCATCTGTAGCTACATAAACATGGCTCATCTCAAGAGTGGTGTACAAATTGTTTTAGATAGTTCCTTGTTACATGTTTAGCAGCCTGTCTCACACTCTCTCTATACAGGCCACACAAGTGTTTTCATAGCTACTGTTCACTGCATGGTACTGGATGTAAGGCAATTCCATGCTATTTGTTTTAGAAGCCCTCCTAAACTGCAGTCATTCCCTGCTTTAGGGTTGGGGGGGGGGGTGTCTATTTGTGTATGTTGTTGGACTTGCACAAGAAGGTATTTCCTGCTGGCTTTATATGCACTATACTGAATAAAATTCAGTAATGTCATGCTATTGTGAAAGAGGTAAACATAATTTTCAGATGCAAAACCACATAAAGTAATTTTTCTCTCTTACTCAGGATTGCTAAGGCATTAGAAAAATGTCTCCACTTTGGGGCTTCACACTTCAAAAAAGAAGTAAACTTTAATTAGAGCTAATCCAGAGCAAAGCAAATATCTACTAGTTTTATGATCTGTGAAGGATGATTGAACAAACTAGGGAGATGATTGAGTGGGACATGATAAATCAAATAAGTGAGCAGGAAGGATATAATCCATTCTCATGACTGTGGTGAACATCAACAAGCTTCAGTCACAAAGGAAGTTTCAAATCAGACATTGAGAAAAACATCTTAAAGGCAAGAAGAAAGAACTGCTGGAACATCTTGCTATGAGTCTGCCATTGGAGGCTGTAAGAAAAGGTTAAATAAGCATTTGTCACTACTGACTTAGATACAACTGACCCCTGTTTTGAGCATAGGAAGGATGAGATGACTTTGAAGGCTTCTTCTACCTATATAATAAATACGATAAGAGACAAGACTAACAAGTGAGCAGGGGCATCTTTATCAGAATGTATTTACATAATAGCAACAAGAATTTATCTTGTATTTTTCATCACTGTATCTGACATTAGAAGATAGAGAAGTCAGGAGAAAGAAAGAAAGAAAGAAAGAAAGAAAGAAAGAAAGAAAGAAAGAAAGAAAGAAAGAAAGAAAGAAAGAAAGAAAGAAAGAAAGAAAGAAAGAAAGAAAGAAAGAAAGAAAGAAAGAAAGAAAGAAAGAAAGAAAGAAAGAAAGAAAGAAAGAAAGAAAGAAAGAAAGAAAGACTTTTTTTCAGTTTTAAAATGCCTTTTGGAGAAAGATAGTGTTTAGTTGGGAATGTGTGTTAAAATTAATCTAATCTCTAAGGCCTCCCAGCATCAGTTTATACTAGAAAAGTAATTGTTCAGTTAAATCAAGTGGGCATTCTGGTCTTTCAATCATAAGATGTATGCACTGTAAGGTGCATTTGACAAGAAAATTTCAAAATTTTGTGTGCAACTTAGGACTTCCTGAAAATTTCAGCTGCAATGAATAAGGGCAGTTAGCAATGAACTTGTCAAATACATAATATTCCACTTTACAACACAGAAGAAATATGGTGCAATATCTATAAAGGCCTCAAGAGATTTGTCACTTTTATGGCTGTTTACAAGGTCAAGTGTTCACACTGTGCACTTCAAAGTAAGGCCAAATGCGTTTTTTCTTTCTTTGTATGTGGCTGACTGCGGAATGAAGTTTAATATTATATTACTGCAACGAATAATCTACAAAAATAGAGAAAATTTATAATTCATAAAAAATACATCATCAACATTTTGAGAAATCAAAGGTTTTAGATGGCTTTTAAGTGCTTGGAAAAAGTAAATGTTCCTTGATACACTTAAGACACAGCATTTGAAGTGACTGCAATTACATTCATAAGATAACCAAAGAGGTAACTTTTTGCTGTCTGTAACAAAATAGAAGCTACAGAATGCTTATCTCATTGGAATTATCATTATTTCCATAATTCACCTGATGGACTTTTTTCCTAGATTTCAATTTCATCAGACAGAAGTTTATATTCATTTATGAGAAACACATTTGCTCACTGGAATGGAAAGACCCCTTAATTACAAGCAGTAGCTACTAAAAGTCAAATATCTAGCCGGGGACTCAAAAAGATACACATCTGTGCTGTTTCAAACACTGATATTTAGCTGCATAAAAAAGAAAGTAAGTTCTGATATTGACCTTGTGTGCCATAGAACCAGATCAACATTTCATGAAGCATTCTTGCATATTGGTTTTGTTACCTGAATTAACAGGAAAAAGGGAACTTTCACAATCTCTTGTAAACTTGACATAACTTGATATTGTAGGAACTTAATCACAGAATATACTTTTTGGTAAGGTCATGACTTTTAAGGGCTAAGCATCTGCCTTCTGAAAAGACAATTAACTTCTAATATCTACCAAAACCAGAAGCAATTGCAATCACCAACCATTTTTGAAAGGTTTTGTTTCTTTCTTTGGTTTCAAATTGGCTAAAATGATAAATTATATATCATGACATTTTATTTTTTTTATCAGATGATGTTTTGGTTGTTAAACATCTGTTTAACAAGTTGTTATACATTGAATACAGACATCACCCTCTTAGCTCTCTTTCCCCTGGCTAGTCATGTTTGTCCTTGTGTACGCTTCTTTTGTATCCATTACTCTTGTCTCCTTTAGCATACAAAGGGCTAGCTTCAAGACAGGAAAATTGTTTCTACACAGCCTGTCATGCAGACTGTTGAATTTTTCTCTTCTCCCTCCTCTCCTGCTGTTGAACTTGGGTCGCTGTGTAGTGACAAATGTAAGGAGTAGGGACAGGTAAGGCAGAAAGTGAATGAATATGACTATAATGTATTGGCAGATTTTTTTAAATACCAAGGATTGATGACTCAGGGTAGCTATTTTATTCTTCCATTTCCATATCCTAACCTTAAGGGAAAACTCAGAGTTACTCTTGCAGATTTCTTACTTCACTATGTCTTCAGTTGGAAAGTAAACTGGAAAGCTCTTTGTTTGGGCTTAAGGCTTAAAAACCCCTCTATTAATCAGTACTGTTTATAATTAAATAGCCTTTTTTACTGGCTGAGAATGATAAGAACTAGAATTTTTCAATGATATCACAAACAACTACCTGTAGGTGTTTATCTGTACTAAAGGAAGAGAAGCAAGATCTTGACTTTAATGAAGTAAATGATTCCTACCATTCTATGAAATTAAGTCAATCATTCCTCTGCAGAGTTCACAGTAATAGACATCCTCAAGAAGTTAGACTGTACTCAAAATGAACTTAAAAAAGAGAGTTCTGGAAGGCTTCCAATAGCTTTATTGTTGTGGTTGATGTATAAAGACAGAATCTAGGCTCAGTTTCTAGACAGCCTTATAGTCAAAGACACGGGATATCACTTCAGGGACATATGGTGTCATCCATTCTGGAAGTTACTTTTATATAAACACTAAATGTGTTTTTGCTCTAGTTTTTACATTGTTCACAAAATACACAAGGTGAGTTTAATCTTTTAGTTCTTTCATGTAAGTCTTTAAAGGAAAAAAAGTTTTACAGTCTCGATCATAATTTCAAATTTCTGCAAGTGATATGCCACTTGCATACAAAATCATCCCTCAGCTGTGACATCACCTCTCTCTAAGAAATGTAACCTTGATCCTGATAACTAGGCTTGGTATGGAAGTTGCTGGTGGCTTATAATTTTTGGTTTTGACTACCAGCAATTTGTGGAAACAAAATGTTATTATTATAGTTTTAATCTTAATGTTATTGCCTTTAATGATATGGTATGATACAAAATGATATGATATATGACATATTAGTGTAAATTATCTGCCTTTTAGGGCTCTTCAATGACTGCTGAAGTTAATGGGAGAATTGACATAGACTTAAAGGAGACATTAATCAGATATAAGAAAATAAATACCTTTTACTAACAAGAATGTGAAATACTAAAAGCATTTGGTTCATTTAACTAGATTGACAACAATGAAAAAAATTAAGCACTTGATTTATATTTGGATGTAAAAGAACAAAAATCAAGGCCTAAACCCCCTTCATAGTTCCCACAACTTTTAAAAGAGCAGATCTTACCTTCAGACAAAGATAAATAGCAGTACATTAATCCCAAGGCATGTTAGCCAGGATTCACTACAGCAAGTGGTTTATTGGATCTATTGTTTGAGTCAGGACCAACATGAAGATTGAAGAGGCATATATAACAGCTTGAAGAAAGCAATCAGTCCTTCAGTCAAGAAGACTGTTCCTCTTTAATCTCCCCTTGTCTATAATTACTAATTAGTAATAGAAACTATGCAGCTCTGATGAGGTATTGTCTTGAAATTTCTTGTGCAACATCGCCTTTTAAGAACCAGGCTTAAATATAATTTCCAGGCTCCAGACCCTACTGAATCTTCATGAAAGTGAGTCTCAAGGTCTGGACCAGATAAAACAGGAGCATACTCAGCTAAGAGCAAATTGGTATAAAACTGACTTCACGTGTCTATGTCTCCACTCCTGGTTGTATAAGAATAGCCCTAGACTGAAACTAAGGACCAATCTGCCCAGCCAAACATTTTAAGCAGCAGATTATTCTAAGTGCCCACCTGAGTGAAAACCTGAGCAAGGTATGAGTGGTTTTCCAGCTCAGGGTTCAGGATTTAGGCAAAATAGATGATTACTGTGATGGAACTGTGCAGCTGGTCCCACTCCTGGAGCTTCTTCATTATATGTATGCCCGTGTACACATGGATACTTACTACTTATTCACCTGATTATTTTTGCCAAAATTTGAGTTAGTTTTGGCATGTTTTATGGAAGAACTACATAACAAGATAAGGTGGTGGCTTTTACATGGAAGCCCTGGCCACTTTATTGCTGGTACTTGATGCTCACAGTGACACCTAGATTTTCTGACCCATCATATTTTCCAATGGGCTTCAGTTCCTATAATTCTTGGAGCTCCTTTCAGGCTTGGTTGTGGGAGTTCTTCTTAGGGTTTGCTCTTCAATGTGGGAAGGAAACATGACGCTGGAGGGACTGAAGAACGGGCCCCAGGTAGGCAGGTAGAACTAAGTACTGGGTAGGTTTTTGTTTCTCTTTCCAGACTGGCTCAGTGAATATGGCTCAAATGGCATGCAGGGAGACATCAGCTGCTCCTGGAGAAAGGCTGACACTTCTTACTTCCTCACTACTAATTTTTGTCTCTACTTTTGACTTATTAGTGGGTTTTTTACAGCATTTGATCTCTTGTAATTCTTGATTTTTTATTTGAATAGGTAATTTAAAAATCTGTTTAAAATCACCTGTGTCAACTCCTTTCTTCATAATCCATCAGAAAAAATAAAACCTGCTAGCCTAATTCAGATGAAACTCCATTCATGTCAGTAGGAATGAAGACACCAGAAGTGGACACCAGCAACAGGTGGAGCAGAGAATTAAGTCTTTCACACACTGACATTTGAATTCCCTGTAACACTACAAGCCAAGACCTAGGGTAATCTTTGATTTACTGAGACATGTTAATCTAGTATAATGTTCAACAGTGTGTTGCTAACAGCAGGTTTAACATAATGCTCCAAACAAATGCCAGATGGGTTTTTGTTTTCTTTGAATATGACAGTTTAAAAGCAGTGATACGCTCCTTTGTAGTTATGTTTCATGATTTCAGATATTAATGGGATATACTGCGGACTTTGAAGAAAGGGACAGGTAATATATTTTCACTAGAAACACAGTATTTCAGAGACTCTAGCAAAAAATATAACATAAACATTGAATTAAGGCTGGTCCTTGATCAACGGAATGTTCAGATATTTCTTTTTAGGAAACGTATGTTCTATGAAACTGTTTAAAATATTTGGTGCATATATTTATCCTGTGATATGTATAAGGAAAATTCTATGCCGTCACTTGGAGTAGAATCCTAGAATCATTTAGGTTGGAAAAGACCCTTAAGATCATCAAGTCCAACCATTAACCTAACACTGCCAAGTCCACCACTAAACCATGTACCCAAGCGCCACATCTACACATCCTTTAAATACCTCCAGGGATGGTGACTCAACCACTTCCCTGGGCAGCTTGTTCCAATGCTTGATAACCCTTTCAGTGAAGAAATGTTTCCTAACATCCAATCGAACTTCCCCTGGCACAACTTGAGGCCATTTCCTCTTGTCTTATCACTTGCTATGTGGGAGAAGAGACCAACACCCACCTCACTGCAACCTCCTTTCAGGTAGTTGTAGAGGGCGATGAAGTCTCCCCTCAGCCTCCTCTTCTCCAGACTAAATAACCCCAGTTCCCTCAGCATCTCCCCATAAGACTTGAGCTCTAGACCCTTCACCAGCTTCACTGCCCTTCTCTGGACACGCTCCAGCACCTCACTGTCTTTCCTGTAGTGAGGGGCCCAAAACTGAACACAAGATTCGAGGTGCAGCC
Source organism: Strix aluco (assembly GCF_031877795.1). NCBI lineage: Eukaryota > Metazoa > Chordata > Aves > Strigiformes > Strigidae > Strix > Strix aluco. The sequence goes on from NC_133932.1 coordinate 126,889,495, forward strand.
TCACCAGTGCCAAGTACAGGGAGATGATCACTGCCCTAGTCCTGCTGGCCACACTATTTCTGATACAAGCCAGGATGCTGTTGGCCTTCTTGGCCACCTGGGCACACTGCTGGCTCATGTTCAGCCGGCTGTTGACCAACATCCCCAGGTCCTTTTCTGTTGGTCAGCTTTCCAGCCACTCTTTCCCAAGCCTTTGGCGTTGCATGGAGTTGTTGTGACCCAAGTGCAGGACTCAGCACTGAGCCTTGTTGAACCTCATACAATTGGCCTCAGCCCATCACTTTAGCCTGTCCAGATCTCTCTGCAGAGCCTTCCTGCCCTCAAGCAGATCAACACTCCCTCCCAACTTGGTGTCATCTGCAAACTTACTGAGGGTGCGCTCGATCCCCTCATCCACATTGTTGATAAAGATATTAAACAGGACTGGCCCCAATAATGAGATCTGGGGAACACCGTTTGTGACCAGCCACCAGCTGGATTTAACCCTGTTCACCTTTGGGCTCAGCCATTCAGCCATTTTTTTATCCAGTGAAGACTATGCCTGTCCAAGCCATAAGCAGCCAGATTCTCCAGGAGAATGCTGTGGGAAATGGTGTCAAAGGTTTTACTAAAGTCTAGTAGACAACATACACAGCCTTTCCCTCATCCACTAAGCGGGTCACCTTGTCACAGAAGATCAGGCTAGTCAAGCAGGACCTGCCTTTCATAAATCCATGACTGGGCTGTATGGTTGTCCTGTATGTGATGTGAATGGCACTCAATATGATCTCTTCTATAACCTTTCCTGGCACCAAGGTCAGACTGACAGGCCTGTAATTTCCCTGGATCCTCCTTCTTGTAGATGTGTGTCACATTTGCTAACCTTCAGTCAACTGGGACCTCCCTGTTATCCAAGATTGCTGATAAATGATGGAAGGTGTCTCAGTGAGCACTTCCACCAGCTCCTTCGGTACCCTTGGGTGGATCCCATCCCACCCTATAGACTTGTGTGTGTGTCTAAGTGGTGTAGCAGGTCACTAACCATTTCCCCTTGGATTATGGGGATTCTGCTCCTCATGCCTGTCTTCCAGCTCAGGGGAATGGGTACCCAGAGAACAACTGGTCTTACTATTAAAGACTGAGGCAAACAAGACATTAAGTTCCTCAGCCTCTTCCTCATGCTTTGTCACTGTGTTTCCCCCCACATCCAACAGAGGATGAAGACTCTCCTTAGCCCTCTTCTTGTTGCTAATGTATTTATAGAAAGAATTTTTGTTGTCTTTTATGGAAGTAGCCAGATTAAGTTCTAGTTGGGCTTTGGTCCTTCTATTTTCCCAGCATAACCTCATGACAACCTTGTAGTCCTCCTGACTGGCCTGCCCCTTCTTCCCAAGGTCATAAACTCTCCTTTTTTTTTCCTGAGTTCCAGCCAAAGCTCTCTGTTCAGCCAGGCTGGTCTTCCCTCATCTTTCAGCACATGGGGACAGCCTGCTTCTGCACCTTTAAGGTTTCCTTGTTGAAGAATGTCCACTCTTCCTGGACGTCTTTGCCCTTCAGGACCATACTACAGGCAGAAGAGAAGAGGAGTATTTACTGTGGCAGTTATCCTTTTTTGTGCAGCTATCCAAAGGCTTTGAGAGAGCTTTCTGTTCAGAAGAAATCCAGGCCTAGACACCCTGAAAGTTAAATGCCTGTGTTTTCATAGAAAAGTCTGGAATCCGGACTAAACAGGTTTTAAACCTTAGTCATCCACTTTCCAGATGAAAGTACTATGCTGTTATGTAGAAGATGAGAAGAGGAACTTTTAGTTTTAAGATGAAACAATATAAACACCCCACTGTGGGGTAGTTTAGTGGAGAATATTCTGTACACCCCTTTTTCAAGCTGTGCTGCAATGCAAAGAATGCAGGATTCACAGGAACAGAAGCTCAGCATGCAAAAACGAGTTTGAGATTGTGTCTTAGTGACTTGCATACTGCTGGACTGGGACAGACTTGGGTTCTTGGTCCTACGTCTGCAGTTGAGTTGGTGCTGGAAGCTACATTTGCAGGAGATGAATTTTAGGCTCATAAGCCTTAGCTCTCAGGTGTCAACATAGTCTTACTGAAAAGAGGCACCTAAACTGCATTATTGATTAATATGTTTTTGAGATCATGATTTTGGCATGCTTGTCAGCTAGATATGAATATAATCCAGTGAGCAAAGCCTCCAGTTTTTCTGTGTGCTTAGGTTTCTTCTTCCTGTGGTTAAATATGGGAGCACTGGTACTTGCTGATTTTGCTGCCATGAATTTCATAATGGACTGCAGGTGCAGAAAATTATTTCTAGTGCTGTGCTGTTAAAAACTTAGTAAAGGTTTGATATTTGTAACTCCTAGGTGTATAATTTTGCTTGCTTGAGGCGTCCTCTGGTACGAGCAGGGACAGTGGTGACTCTCTATTGCCACCTAGTGCACCAGCCACACGGAGACAATACATCGCACCGTCTAGCAGGGCAGAAGGCAAAAGTAAATGGTTGATTCTTTCAGAGCAAAAGCCTGATCTCTAATCAGATAGTACGTTTATGGGGTGAAAAATACTTTTCTGGGCTTCTGATACTTTCCGAGATTGCAGGAGCTTTCCTGGTACTGGGTGTTTTCAGAGGGAAAAGGGAAAGCAGAAGAGGCAAGACAGGTTCTTCTAGAGAATTCACCATTGCCTAGTGATTAGGACATCTCCATGTAGAAGAGCCTTTCTTTGAGAAAGGACTTGAGCCTATGTCCCCCATAGTCCCAAGAGAGTGCCCTACTCACCAGCCTTGCTGCTCTTCTGGGGGTAGCCTGATTGTCTCTTTCTAGGTTATGTTCATGAATTTCACCCTAGAACCAGAATACACAGGTTATCACTTAGATTGTAGAGTGCTCTTGATCAGTATGTTTCAAAGAAAACAAAAATCTCCTTTTAATGATTTAACGGGTGGGAAACAGAAATAGACAGGTGCAGGGACTCCCCCAAGATACAGATTAGGAAGAACACTCTAGGTTCATAAGCCTTGCTCTTCTCTATTAAATAATGCCACCTCTATTAGGCATGCTCTGGAAAAAAATAACAGCGCATGTCCAGCTCGCTGCTCTAAAATGACACCATACTGCCATACTGGTACAGGTGGAATGGAGCCAGTAAACGAGCTAGAGCTATTCAGCAAAGCTAGACAAATTCAAAGCAAAAAAAAAGGGGTGTGGTTGCTATGATAGGTAGTAAACCTGTGGAACTCCTTAACAGATCTTGCAGATGCAAAAATTTTACCTGTATTTAAGGGAAGGCTGGAAAAGTGCTTGAAAGAGGCATCAGTTGAAGGTTACTAAACAATACTAGGTTCAGGAAATCCTCTGAGCTGGAAGGAATCACAAGTTGAGAGAATACAGAAGTATCATATAGGGTTGCTCTGTTTCTTTTTTTTTTTTTTTTTTTTCCCTGAGTGCCTGCTTACATCTACAGTTAAAGGCAGAGTATGAGGCTAGCTATGCCCTTGGTCTGTGCCAATACAACTGCTTTTATGATGAGGACAGTGACACCATTCAGAAGCACAACTCCTCAGGCTCCCCTGTTGTGGTGATCTGAGTGGTACAATGTGACATTCTCATTCTGGTCCTTGTCAGCCACTCCTCTAGACAACCAGCCTGATCTGTTGACCCAATGTTTTAAGGGGTAATAACCTTGTTCTGTATGTCTAGCCATCTGCAACTGAGCTGCATTTTGCAGAAGGCTCAGGGGTGAAGATCCCTTATACCAATGCCCTCACACTTGCCTTCAGGGTAGTCTGGGATGGTGAAAGGGCCCTGTTGTTGCAGAGAGAACGTCTCTGTCTAGGGTACTATTGCTTTTCATGCAGGGAATGAAGCCAAGACATTTACTTAGCTTACTGTTATGGATGCCAGTGACTGCCCAGCTTCAAAAACTCCAGTTGCTGAGCACAATCACTGAATAACAACAAAATCAGACTGTTTTTCCACTAATTCATGAAAGAAGTTGTTTTCTGTATCTGTCAGTACACATCAGCTTAATTTTCTTCACTTGAAGGAATCACAGCTGTTGATTGCTTCAACCAAGGAAGAATAGGAAACCTACATGAACAACTGCAAGAATGAAAACTCATTTACTCCTGACAAAGGGGCTAATATGAAAAGCTGTAAAACACAACAGGTGCAATCTAGTCAGATCCTATAAATAACTAGGCAAACTATTATTGTTAGTAACACTTTTTTTTTTTTCAGTCTCCCAACACAATATTGCATTCCATAGAAAAAAAAGTTAAATAAGTAGCACTTTGTAGGATGTTATTTTGTTTAAAAAAAAAAAAAAGAAAAACTAAAACTTGGTTCAGACCAACTATAAAAGACTGGAGTGTGGAAGCAAAGTAAGGACATTTCACTGCTAAAAACTCTTGAGAAACTTTTATTGTTCCCTAGTAGATATTAATTTATATTGTGAGAAAGGCTAGCTCATCTTCTATTACCTTCACTATTACCTTCTATTACCTTAATCTTTGCTACTGTCTTTAGCCTGAATTTCTGTCAAAAGAAATTATATTGGGTTTTTTTTTCTCTCTTACAGCAACAGACCAATGTTCAGGTCCTTAGAATAACTTCTTTCACCTTCTTTCAGAAAGGAGGACAGGAAACTGAAGAATTAAAATAATTTTGTGCTCACAAAACCCATATTTTGTTTTGTTAAGCTGGTTAATTTGTGGTTTTTTTTTTTGTTTTTTTTTTTTAATATTCAGTAGCAGATTAGTTGAATTAAAGCAAACAAACAACAAACCCCAGAATATAAAATAATTCTACTTTGAAATATAAGGCTCAAGGTATTACAGAAGATATTAAAAATATCCAGCAGATATATCAAGCGAATAAAATCGGGACTATTGCAGAGTATGGGACATACTCAGCACCAGTTAGCCAAGAGATTTGATTAGCTATGATAAGATGAATCCTGTAGTTTTGCCCTGTAGATCCATCTCAACAGAACAGAGCATTTTAACCAGTACAAATGTTTTGATGTTCTCTTAGGGAAATGAAGACATGCAAGTGGTAATTTTCACAGTGATTTACTCAACTGCTCTGTGGGGCTCCAGACAAAGGACTCACAGCATGTGACAGCTACACAACCAGAAACAAATACATGCAAAGCATGTACATGCAAACTAGTTACAGCTGCAAAAAGAAATCAAATCTAAGCCCATTATTGCTGCTATGTACTTTTAAGGGTTCCTATGTTACACTCCCAGACACAGTGAGGGATCCTAAGACAATCCTGGAATTCTATAATATGGGATCTGATACACTGCAGTAAATATAGTATCTAAATAGTATAGTATCTAAATAGTACACTATATAAATATAGTATATGGGAACATTCAAGAACAGTTAGGTTGACAAGTTGCCAATGCTTCTAACATTCTCTGGAGCCCCTTCATTATGATCTTCTTTCCCCTTCTCTTGTTTCCTATTTCTTCAAGGAAGAAAATAGATGATACTTGATGAAAATGGCCATTACAACCTTTCAGTGAGAAAAAGTCTTACCCTTTTGGTTCTGAGCTTTTGGAAGGCCTCATCACTGTACATGCATAGGGAGATAAATGTCTTCAGAAGCTGTTGTCAGTCTGTGCCATCTGCTTCTTTTGGAAACAATGTCTTAAAGCAAAGTACATTGACATGATTCATTTTATAATGATACTCATAGGTTTGTAAACAGCATGTAAACAGATGAGTAAATAAATTGCTTTTACAGGAAGTGATTGCATATTCTCTTCTAAAGTATTGGCTGGTTTGTGTTTCAACTCAGTACAAAGTCTGTAATGATCATTTCCTGAATTCAGGTCTTTTCTGAGAGCCAGTAAAAGCCCTGCAAAATGACTAGACCTGTTCTGGCTAGGCCTGTTCTGGTTAGGCCTGTGAGTCGTGATATTGGTGAGATAGTTAAATGAAGGGTGATAGGTATAGACATATAACCAATATAACTACAGAATCATTTATGTTAGAATGGATCTCTGGAGATCATCTAGTCCAACCCTCCCATTCAAAGAGGGGTCAACTACAGCAGGTTGCTCAGGGCCATCTCCAGTCAATCTTGACTATCTCCAGCCATGGAGACTCAGCAACTTCTCTGGGTGACCTGTTCTGGCAAGGAATGGGTATATGGGATATTTATTGTTTGCACTAGGGAATAGGGGGAAGATGCTGATTTTGCAACAGATGAGGGCTCTATTTGATCTACTAAATAAGAGAGGGTATCTATGATCATACCTGGTACTGTGTAAGTAGAGAAAAGAGATGGTCATTAACAGAGAGCTAGAGTTGGTCAGAAGAACAGGTCCCAGTGCAGATTAGAGTGGGTGGGGCTTTGCTTTGTTCATGCTTCTGTCTTCAGATTCCTTCTGGCCGCAGAATCTGAACAGTCTCTGACTAGACATAATGGTCTGAGCCAGAGAATTTGGACCAACACACATTTACAGACCTGGGGGGCAGAGGATGGAGTGTGGTGACAGCTGCACAGAAAGAGGGAAGAAGCACCAGATCCTAGCAAAAACATTTTTGGAAAACAATTCTCCCTGGCTTTACCAAGGGCAGAATTTCCCTCCTTATCTAGATATTCAGATACTAGATTCAGCTTACCCAGGTTGCAGAATCCTTTTCCACATGTTATTTTGATGATCTTTGAGCACTGTGAACTGCAACTAGCCATTCAGACTCATTCCTTGTGGGAGTCCTAGCTGTAACCAAGTGAGCGACCTGGTGGCCTGTGGTCCAGAAAGAGCAGTGGGTGACTTCTGTCTGCCTGAAGTACCAAGTTACACCTCTTTTACTGGGTGAATACACCTGCAAACTGGGTCAAATCAATGTAATTTTTACTAAGTCTGGCTCAAATGGAAATCACTTTTGCATATAATACATGGGAATGTTGTGTTTGAAGGTCATACACTTCACTATTTTGGTTTCTCTTGATAAACAGATTAGATATTCTTTCTTCATATTTAACCAGGAAGCTGACTGTATATCAAGTTTTACAATCTTTATGGTCCTAGTCTACCAGGTGTTTCATGAGAGTGACTAAAGAGGATTACATTGTTTTGAGATTATTTAACTAAATGCATAGGATCTCAAATTAGTTAATTTGTGCTCAACTTTGAAGTAACAAATGTCCTGTGCTGATATTAGACTCTGGATTGTGTAGTTAATGTTTCATACCTGGGACCATAATCATAGGTAAAATCTTTTAAACTATTTCAACCTGCTTCCCAGTAGATAATTTTTTCCAGGCAAATCACTATGGTTAAACCATCTTTTTACAAGGCTTGCTTCAACACCTGATTAACTGTATTGGGTTGGTGTGACAAGGTTTTAGTAGCAGGGGGGCTACAGGGGTGGCTTTTGTGAGAAGCTGCTAGAAGCTTCCCCCATGTCCGACAGAGACAATGCCAGCTGGCTCCAAGATCGACTCACTGTTGGCTAAGGCCGAGCCCATCAGTGATGGTGGTGGCAACTCTGGGATAACATTTTTAAGAAAGGGAAAAAACACTTGCTGTGCAACAGCAGCCAGAAGACAGGAGTGACAATATGTGAGAGAAACAACTCTGCAGCCACCAAGGTCAGTGAAGAAGGAGGGGCAGGAGGTGCTTCAGGCCCCGGAGCAGAGATTCCCCTGCAGCCCGTGGTGCAGCCCATGGTGAGGCAGCTGTGCCCTGCACCCATGGAGGTCCATGGTGGAGCAGAGACCCACCTGCAGCCCAGGGAGGACCCCACACTGCAACAGGTGGATGCCTGAAGGAGGCTGTGACCCTGTGGGAAGCCCACGCTGGAGCAGGCTCCTGGCAGGACCTGTGTCCCCGTGGAGAGAGGAGCCCACACTGGAGCAGGTTGCTGGCAGGACTTGTGACCCCATGGGGGACCCACGCTGGAGCAGCCTGTTCCTGAAGGGCTGCACCCCGTGGGAGGGACCCACGCTGGAGCAGTTCAGGAGGAACTGCAGCCTGTGGGAAGGACTCATGTTGGAGAAGTTCATGGAGGACTGTTTCCCATGGGAGGGAGCCCACACTGGAGCAGGGGAAGAGTGTGAGGAGTCCTCCTTCTGAGGAGGAAGGAGCGTCAGAGATGTGTGATGAACTGATCACAACCCCCATTCCCTGTCCCCCTGTGCCGCTCGGGGAGAGGAGGTAGAGAAAATTGGGAGTTAAGTTGAGCCCAGGAAGAAGGGAGGGGTGGGGGGAAGGTGTTTTTTAAGATTTGGTTTTATTTCTCACTATCCTACTGTGATTTGACTGGTAATAAATTAAATTAGTTTTCCCCGAGTCAAGTCTGTTTTGCCTGTGACGGTAACTGGTGAGTGATCTCTCCCTGTCCTTATCTCAACCCATGAACCTTTCATTATATTTTCTCTCCCTTGTCCAGCTGAGGAGAGAACTGATAGAGCGACTTTAGTGGGCACCTGGTGACCAGCCACATTAGCATTTTACACATTTTGTTTCTAATGACTGCAAAACAAAGCATAAAAAATAAAAGGAAAATCCTGCTTAACATGAAAACATATTCAGTAAACAATCTGTTGTCCATGGGTTCTAACCCCACCTGTGAATTTAATAAAAAGTATTTTTGCAGTCACTTTAGAGGTCTCAAAGGTAGGCTTTGTGTCCTTGAGTAGAACTGCTCTATACTACCACAGCACAACAGTCACTTTCTGCCACTATATTTTATGCCAGTAAAATACCTGAAATATGCCAATGTACTACCTGACTTTTGGCAGGGGACTTTGAATTTTAAATTTTCTTTCTCTCATGACCTCTAACATAACAAGACAAAGGCATATAAAGATACCGGTCCCCTATTAACCAAATAATTGTTGCATTATCTAAGTATTAGGCCTTTCTATTTAACAGAAAGTTCTTTACATATAGCATTTTCTGTCAGGTGACTGTGCTGATGCAATTAAAATTGTGAGAAAACGTGCTGCTTTGTTTTCATGTTTGGAAAATTATTTTTGTTTCAGCTAAGGGTTGGACCTACTGATGCAGAAGATTCATGAGAGTTTACCTCCCAGCTGCTTTCAGTATCACTGTATACTGCAAATAGAGTTCTGCCAACACAAACTATTCTTTTCCTATTATTTATCAAAAGACTATCCCTTGCTTAACAGATGACACGCAACCAGAGGCACTAATACTACTGCAAACATATTTCCAACTTCACTTTCCTTTCCCCTGTGGTCTTTTCCAAACTGGAGCAATAAAGGAATGAAAAACTAGTGGCTGTAAACAATAAAAGACCACATTAAAGGCACAGGAAATTTACAACCTTTAAACATATGTGTACTGAAAAAAAAATCAAGCTTTTCAGAAATCAGGGATCTCAGAAGTCAGGATGAGTCAGAGCCTACCTATGTCAGTAAGACAGTGCTGTTAATACAGTTTCAAATAAAAATTTTCCCACCAGCACTTAGGTTAAAATACAAGTTTTTTACAGAAAATTATGGTGTTGTGCTGGAACCTTCAAAACCACTGTATCACAGACTCTTTTAGGTTGGAAGGGACCTCTTGAGATCATCTAGTCCAACCCCTCCTGCTCAGGCAGGGTCAGTGTGAGCAGGTTGCCCAGGACTGTGTCCAGTCAGGTATCTCCAGAGATGGAGACTCCACATCATCTCTGGGCAACCTGTTCCAGTGTTTAACCAACCACACAATGAAGAAAAATTTCTTGTGTTCAGATGGAATTCCACAGGCTTTAATTTGTGCCCATTACCTCTTGTATTCTCAGTGGGCACTACCAAGTCTGGTTGCCTCTTCTTCACTCCCTCCCACCAGGTATTTGTACACATGGATGAGATCCCCCTGAGCTTTTTCTTCTCCAGACTGAACTGTCACAGGTCTCTCAGCCTCTCCTCATACAGGAGATGCTCAAAGATCCTGATCACTTTAGTGGCCCTATAGTGGACTACACTCCAGTAAGTCCATATCTTTCTTGGACTGGTGAGCCCAGAAATGGGCACAGCACTCCAGGTGTGACCGTGTCAGTGCTCAGGGGAAGGATCACCTTTGTCAGCTTGCTGGCAACACTCTGATGCAGCCCAGGAGGCTGTTAGCCTTCTTTGCTGCAAGGGTGCATTGCTAGCTCACAATCTGCTGCTTGTCCACCAGGAGCCCCAGGTCCTTTTCTGCCAACCTGCTTTTGAGCTGGGTGTCCCTACTGGTGCATGAAGTTGTTCCTCCCCAGGTACAGGACTTCACACTTCCCTTTGTTGAACTTCATGAGGTTCCTGTCAGACCATTTCTCCAGCCTGTCCCCATCCCTCTGAATGGCAGCATGACTTTCTGGCATATTTGCCACTCCTCTCAGTTTTGTGTCATCTGTGAACTTGTTGAGGGTACACTCTGCCGCAACATCCAGGTCATTAATGAAGAAGTTAAACAGTAATGGTCACATTATTGACCAATGAGGCACACTGTTAGTGGCTTGCTCTCCTACTGGACTTTGTGCCACTGATCACAACCCCCCTGGCCCAGTCATTCAGCCAGTTTTCAAACTACCTCACTGTCCACTTATCTAACCACTACTTTGTTGGCTAGTCTATGAGGATGTTATGGGAGACAGTGTCAAAAGCTTTACTAAAGTCAAGGTAAACAACATCCAGTGCCCTCCTCTCATCCACCAAGCTAATCATGTCATTGTAGAAGGCTATCATGTTGGTTAAGCATGATTTTCCATTTGTAAATCCATGCTGATTACTACCAATCACCTTGTCTTTCATGCTTTTTGGAAATGGTACCTTATTAATGAATCAGAAGTGGTACCTTATAGCATCCTGTAATTTTATTGACTGTTTGTCTTCCAACCATTAATTAAGTCAAACTTTGCTTAGGTTATGACATAATTGATCTAAAAAGCAATAGCCAAGAATGAGACACTAATTGGATACATGTCACATATTCTCATAGGTTGAGGCTACCCACAGGCTTGTAATCCTGTCTTGAAAATCAATTATACATGAAATTTCTGGGAGTTGTTGTGGAAGGCATTTCAACTCTTTAGCTAAGTTCTTTTGCTCTCAGTGATACTGGCAGTGTTTGGGGGTAAAAGAAGGAATACATAGCTGCATCTCTTACAGTTTCCAAAATACTTCTCTCTGTCCTTTGCAGGTGATTTTTATTTACATTTCATAAGTAAAACACTGGAGATCTGAGAAATCATAGCATTTTACTTAGAAGAGAATGCATGATCATTTTGGTGATGCTTTGAATAGTGCAGTTAGCTGGTTTAGTGTAGTTACCAGTTAGTTACTTGGTTAGTTACCTGGTTTAGTGTAGCTACCATTGAAGTTACAAGTTTTATCTGGTAGTTAGCTACACTTTAATAGTGTAGTTAGCTGATTCCTGTAGGAAAACTTTAGGAAAGATCATCTCTTTGCTTCAGAATGTACACAATTTCCTTGTGTAAAACGATTCACATCTGCTTTTTTGGAATGCTAACTCTGTAGATAATGGAATTAAGAAATTTTGCAGATAGGTGTAAAGTGGGGATTGTTTTTGAACAACCTGATGCCCAAAAGTTCCTCAGCTTGTGAACACTTTGGGAAATCTGTTATTTTCATTTCATGCTTATGTAGAAGTAATAGCATGCTGACTCTTTCTGCATATTTCTGTATTCAGTACAGTGGGTAACACCCACCATTCTTAGCAGCTCTTGGATACATGAAGGATGCAGTCCTTAAGCGTGAACTCAGAATTAATGGCCTCAATGACTGAGGCTAAAAGATGTCCTCAGTGATGAGTGGCTTCACTTCAGAGTGGTGCAGCAGCAGGTACTGTGTAGTTTGCTACATCAGAAGGAGTTTGCTGAGGTGCTTTCAAGAAGATAGAGGAATTAACCTTTACCTGAGGGGCTAAAAAGGATGGCCCTCTGTTTTTAAAGGACAACATGGAAGAAAGTTCAAAGGTGTGTTAAAGTTGCATGTTGTCTTGTATTTGCAGACCAGAAGGTTTGTCTGAGTGAAGCTGGAAATTCCAACTAAGGTGTTGCGTGAAACTTTTCCTCTGTAACAATAAAAAAATTATACCCTGTGCATTCCAGTGAGTAATGCCTGATTTCAAATGGGTTGGCTGGAATGCTCAGTCTCTTGAATATAGATTCCCAAGAGTCTTAAGAACCATAAGTTGTAGTTCACAGAAAAGAGGGATGGGATACATCCCAGCTGAAACATAGTGACTACACCACCTGCATGTCTTTACTTGTCTTGAAGCAAAGCAGCATATTTTAATAGAACATCCTTTTACTTGTCAGTAGAAAAACTGAATAGAGTGGTCTACTTCTAAGAATGTCTTTACAACATCCTAAAGACTACAACACTGATAAACTTCACCATGGGCAGGATCTGCACAGCGTGAGTAGCTTGAATAGACACTTTTTTTAAAAAAAAAAAATGCAGATAACATTCAGTAAGTAGATTATTTTTACTTGAATTACAAGTAGGAAATAAAAATACCTAGATTGATTAGATTACAAATATTCATGGATGATAACCACCTGCCTTAAGGTCCTTTTCCCTGTTTGAGCTCAAATGAAATGCTGTGTATGCTGAAGTAATTTCAAAAATTGCACTGACTTTAGAATGAGAGGACAGTGAGAATTTCAGGCAGGATTTGAGCAAATCTTAGAGACATAAGGATGCCATTTATAGGTCCCTGCCTTTTTTGCAGTTATATATTTTACAATTTGATGCTAGCTTTGAACTTATAATTAGTTAACATAATTATATTTACAAGGCCGATGTATTAAGCAGATATATTTCCTGCTAGTCAGACTGCTAGCTCCAGTGGCTGTGTGTGATATTTTCTGATAACAATTGTTGCCCTTGTTGTGTCAGTCTAAAACAACAGATGAACAGATGTTGTTCTGTAGCAGAAAGATGACAATGTTTGTGGAAGTGTCATGTAATATTATTATAATAATATTCATATAGGTACTTAAACATTGAAAATGAGACAAATGCATAAAAAGCAGATACTTCCTTTTGAGGAAACTGTTTATCTCCTACATCCCCTGTGATGCAGAATGATACAGAAATTATTTTTCTCATGTTTCTGTACTCCTAAATGCTTCTTTCAATCCCTTTAGGCTGATAATTTTCTTACAAACTTTCTACTTCCAAAATATTTTATAATTCTATATTCTTTAGATTTCTTCTCATCTGGAACATTCTTAGGTCTCTGATTTTTACTTTTTCCAAATTTACTTGCAAGGTTTACTTCCTTTTGCTGAAGGATACTTCCTTTCGCTGAAGGATACTTCCTTTGTTAAAGTAATTTTCCTAATTTGCAAATGAATAATACTGGCTTTTCACTTTGCTCTTCTACTTTTGGAATTATTAACAGGTCAAAAAAGTTTAAAGTTATTATTTTATAATTTAATATAATTCAAAAACTTTGAAGATTTATTTTCTCAGCTGGTTACTCTTTGAACCAAGTCTCACAGTAAAGAGGATCCAATTGGTGATGAATTTATTCTGTTTCCTCTCCAAGAAGAGAACAGAAATGTAACTAGAAGTATGAGATGAGTCATGGGCACATGACTGAATAATTCTAGAACTTATGTAGAAATACTTGGAGTATTGATCATTTTGAGGTATTCTCTGAGAAGAGGTTTCATATCTTCATGGACAGACTTCATATAGGATTCCAGCTTGCAATCCAAGCAGAATGAATAAAAGAACTTTAAATTGAGAGATGGGAAGGGAGCCTAAGAAGGAATCATGTAGTTTCTTCATTTAACAATCAGGATGGAAGAATCTTGGCTTCAGGAAGGTGGTAGCCACAAATATAGAGGGTAGGAGCTCAAAGATTGAGGAGTTCAACTGGAGTGGTAATAACAAAAGCAGTAGAGTCAGTAAAAGAATGCCAGGAACCTATGCAACAAAATAGGGGATCCAAAACCAATGAGAAATTAAAATCAAATTTTATGGAAAAAATTCTGTTGGAATGGAATTGCACCAATGATCAGAGAAGAGAAATATTAACTGAAAGGTGTATAGTTTTCATTAAAAAAAAAAATAAAGAAGAAAAAAAGAGAGAGGATGATATCCCAGTAAAAGCCAAAATTACATGGGGGAAGAGTTGTAAAGACAATGTGCAGGAAAGTACACAGAAACCTGCAGTTGGATGAGATCACTTCTGTTTTAGTAGGGAAATATTAATGGAAACAGCTTAACGATGGGACACAGCAGATCCTCATATGTAAAGGAGATAATAAATGTACTAATGGCTGTTGATTTCTGGACATACATCTGATCAATTTCTTCAAAACAGAGTCTATTTGCCAGCACAACTCAGCCTTTGTTTTGATAAAGAACAAAGACATCCCTGAAGTGACTGTCATAGAAAATAAGGTTGTACTGAAAGCAGATGAGATTATTTTGTTTAAATTAAATGGAAGAATAAACAAACCAGATAACTAAGAAGGGGGTGTGCACATTTTGATAAATAAAAGAAGCTAATTAAGAAAGTGAAGTCAACTGTATTGAGAAGTTTGGGGACTTGAATGTGGAGGAAACTTGGTATTTTTTCATATTAAAGACACAAAAATATTCTCTGGAACTTGCATCCAAAAGAGGGGAAAAAAATAAGAAAAAGTTCCAGATCTAACTGCAGGAAAAGTCTCAGCAATGATACCAGGGGCAAGGAATGAGGCTAGAAGGAATAGGAAAAGACATGTCCACCAAAGAATACTGCTAGAGAGTGCAAAAATGGATTAAATGGGAACTGACAAAAACGCTAAACTTCACTGGCTTTGCAAAGACTTCTAAAATGAATAAAATGCCCTTTCACCACATTAACAGAAGGAAAAAGGAGTTACTGGGGGAGGGGCTATCTGTAAACCGACTCAAAATGGCTACTGGTCTGAAGAAAGACTTTACTACAGTTTAATAAGGACAATAAAGGTGGGCTTGGGGACAAAGCAGGCTGACAGGTGAGGAATTAACATATCTACAATAAAGCAAAAATGTCAGAGAGATTGAATATACTTGATGGCAGGAATTTTTTAACATCTGTTATCTCAGAGATAGTGTCATGGGTTCTGAAAGGACGGAATGCTACGTGGGACCTGTAGAAATGGGCCGAATGTGTTCTCTGGTCCTCACTGTCCGTAGGGAAGTTCTGATTTCTCTCAGGCTGTGGCACAGAGCTTGACTCCTACATGCATCCCAAAGAACAGTTTTGCCATGACTCACCTGCAGCTGTGGTGCTCTCACACTTTACTATCCATTTCCTTCTCCCTTACTATGGTGCTGGCACAATTGCTTTCTTTTTGCATGAATGGTGTCAGAAAACCAGTTAATCAGGGCATAATAAGAAAATTAAAACAGTGTTGCCACCTCTGGAAGATTCATTTGTCTACCATAGGGTATATGCTAAAATGGCATTTGTATTTAAGGCAGTGAATCAGCTGCAAAGGAAGAATGAATTGAGAAATCTTTGGGCTTCTTAATCTCAGTTGTAGGCAAGGCTGCAGAAGCAAAATTGGAAGGAAAAGAAAATTAAAGATGCAGGTAAAGACAAATGGAATAAAATTCAATGTGAGCTTGTCCAAAGTAGATGTAACAACTAATCTGATCATCTTTATTTGATAAAAGCTGGATTTAGACTTTCTGTACCTGGGAGGTTGCTCTAAACTGATCTAGTCTTGGAAGCACACACAGTCTGTTGCTACCACTGCCTGCGTGGTGATGAAAGAAAATTGTTGGACTGGACGGAAATAACCTACATTGAACTAATTTTGTCTGATTCAGAAGTATTATGTCACAAAACACAATGGGAACTAATGAAATTTTGTGATGGTACAAAGTTGAGAGCTCACACTGATACAGGGAAATGTCAAGATCTTTTCTTCCTTGAGGACTAAAAGAGCAGAATGGTTACAGTAAAATAGCATGAGGTATGAGGTCAGGTACTGAAGGAATAATTGTGTGGACTGAAAAAGAAAAAAAAAAAAAAGCACTGCACTAACAAGTGACGGCACCAAGAGTCATCTATATGATGCTATCACATGAAAATGTGGCTCCGAGGCACACCAGGTCCATTTTGCCCATTGATGGAAGGACAGAACATAACAGAATGTTAATATTATTTTCTTGAAGGTATTGGTTGTACTTCACCTACATTACTGTGAACAGTTCAATTTTCTCTTTTTCAGGACTAATTCAGCTGGGATATGTGAACTGAGAGGCATAAAACAATCAGGGAAATTAAAAGCCTGGTTAATTACAGGAATCTAGAAGTATTTGTCTTGTTTACCATGAAAAAACAAAGGTTGAGAGGTAAATATGTGTTTATTCTCCGTTAATACAGCACAAGAGTTCTCACCAGGTAGAGAGATGATCCATCCAAGTTAAATGATAATTATAGTTCTACAAATAAAAATATCTACTGTAAATTAGCAATTAATAAGCACAAAGTTAAAATTAAAAAAAAAAAGATTGAACCATAGTCTTATTACAAAGAGATAGAAGAGCTTTAAGTGTTGGGTTCAATGAACTTCTGTGCATCTTGAATATTCCCATTAATTTCTTAGTATTGAGCAGCTTCAAGGCTAGAGGTCCTGAATGTGAGAGAGAATGTGAAGGCCAAACACATACAATCCCAGAGCTAAGAAGTCTGTGGATCCAAGGTTCAAGAAGTCAGTAGTACAAAAGTTGAAACCATAAGAATGGGATCTCACGCTCTGCTCATCAAAATATATTCTTGTCAGCATCACTGCTGATATTAAAAGACACTTTTGCCAAGTGGTTTCAGGACTCAGGAAGCATGTTGAACATTTCCATTGTATTGGTAATGATGATTTTTTTTTTGTTTTTGTCAGCCTTATTTGGATCAATATGATCTCTTGGAGGACAGGTGATGTGAAGGAAGAAAATGTGCAAATTTAAAAATGGGACTTGACAAGTTACTAGAAGAATTATGTGATGACTTCTGACTTCATATGTTGATTTCCTCTAACCCAAATGTGGGTGACTACATTGAGATAGTCCTTATTTCTTTTATAGTGAAGAGAAATAAACACTTTTATGGACTGAATGATGTAATCCTAATGTATATGTAAAAAATAAATTAGATTAACTATGCCCTGAAAATGCTTATTTTTCTCCATTGATTATAAAGGGAGCCCAAGGGAAGACATTCAGAAACAGGTATCTCCACTGTAGTCTTCTGAGAGATGAATTCCACCCCAGAAGACAACTGTTCTCTGTCCCAGTGTACAGGAATAACAGTAGGGGAGGAATAAAGGAGAGGAAGAGAACTGGTGTGGCCAAAGAGATGAAGAATAATCGAAAACAGCATATAACAATGACAAAAACATGCCCTCGGCTATATTACACAGATATGGAGTGAAGATTACAGAAAGGGAAATAGCATATAGCATGGAAAAAGAGTAAAAGATTTGGTTATATTGCTGAACATGTTTATTTAGTAGACAGAAGAGTACCAAAATTACAATTCTATGTGCGGGAACATTTTACTTTGTACGGATGTTCATATGAGAACTATTGTCCATGTCTATAGCCACACACATTAGATAGAACTAAACATGAAAACACACCCATGTTCTTACAGGTAAAAGAAACATGAATTTTGATTTGTGTTACAACAGCACCTTGTCCTTCAAATGGAAATCGGGGTCTCCTCGTGCTGTGTTAGCTGTATATATAGTAAGGGAAATAGTGCAGGGAGTGAAGAGGGTTGATACAGTGCACTAAAAGTATCACTTTCTGCTAATGTATTCTATGGCAGTGCACCAAGCTTAATTGTAGGCCTTCTGCCAAAAGTCAAAGGCTCCCAAATCCTCACTACTCTTTGAAATGATAATGCGTTAAGGTGCCTCATTCTCACCTCTCCCCTATTTTATGCTGGCTTTAAGGCCAATGAAATCCAAATGTTTTTCTTCATATCCCTCCTGTGGGAGGTACCTTGTCAGTTCTCGCTTTCTGAAGATCTTCCATAACCCATACAAATGTATCCTGAAATTCTTAAAAGCATCTAGTAGTTTTGATTGACTTGATGCACCTTCAGCATACTTGACTACCCAGCAGTGGTTGTCGAGCACATGTAAAATTTAGCACTTCAAAAGTTTCTCACCTCAAAAGTTGCCTTCAATTAAGTATGCCCAGTTGAAGACACCCAAAATCAATAGTTGCTTTTGAAAATTCAGAACATATTTGACATTTCAATTAGAAAGACAGACTAATTTATTTTATTATTTCAGTATACAAAGTTTTATATAATTCTGTAGTGTGTTGGACAAAGTTACTCCCCTCCCAAATTAGAAATGATAAAAGCATTAATTTCTGTAAATTAAATCACTTTTAGTGATCAGAAGTTGCTCTCACAGAAAGACTGGATGCAGTTGTGTGAGACAAAGATGTTGATTCATACCAATTATGCTATGCATTACTTGGAAGAGCCTTCACAAATTTTCCCCTCCCCCTCCAAAAACAAATTTAAACATGGGATAGAGGCATCTGTATGCTATGAAACAATCTTTTTGTTGTAAGGCTGGCAAAATTCCACTGTTTACAGAGTGGGAGTAATCTCTTTTTCCTAATTAAAGAGTTTAGGAGCAATCTCTAAAAGCACCAATCCTACCCATTCTCCATTTCTCTCCTGCTGAGCATAGTACTTAGCAGCATAAAGGCTAATATGTCATTTTATTTCACTCCATTCTTGTGCCTCATATTATAGAACAGCATTAAAATAGATTTGGTTTTGATCATGCTTTAATTTTAAGGAGAGTGATACATAATTACATTGTTTGCAATTTTCAGATTTCTCTGTAAAGCCTAGGACAGAATGGTGTTGATAAATCCTGGAAATATGCTAACGCCCTGTTTTTCTTTCTGAAGGGAAGATAACTATTTGTTCTAAAGAAGTGGGCAGAGCCGCTTAATTTATTCCTCGTACACCTTTAGCTTATTTGAAGTTCCAAACTCTTATCCTTATCCAAGAAAATCTCTCACTAGCTTCTTCAAAGAGAACTGAATGTTCATGGTGTTATAGCTCTTTTTTCCTTCGGTCATCTGGACCCCATCTCTTGTCACAACCATTCAACTAACTTCATCCTGTCCCTCTCTGACATCCCTTATTACAAGCCTAACTCCTTTCATACCATTTTTCCTCACCATTTCGCTTTCTACCACATCTGCTACTCTTGCGTGCACAAACATGTTGTTACTGGTTTGCTCAGGAAGGAAAACCTGTAAGTCCACCTGCTTGTCCATATTCTTTCCTTGTCGGAGGCTAAGGGCTCCCAAGCACTGCCTTAGCTCTCCACCACCTCCCCATTCCCTCCATCACTCCACCCACATCAGTTTGCAGTCCTCTTCCACTCTGCTCCCTCCTTAAGAAATTTTCTCTGAAAAGACCTCTGTGGACGTTTACCAAACTGTCCTCTTTCAGTTTCATCCCCAAGAGCCATCTCTCCCTGATGGAAAACTAAGAAGAGGTATTTAACTTTATGAAGATTATGCAGAAGAAACTCCCTGCTATTCTTCATGGTACTTATCAAAGATGAAGAGGTCCTTGGGACAGGGTCAGTGACACCACATTAAGGATGATCCTAGAAAGAGATCAATTAGTAGGTATTTGAATTGGATAAGAAGACCACGTCTTATTTCAACATAGGACTCCACAGAGCACTTTGATTAGTATCCTGCAACTTATTCTTCCAGGAATCACTCTCTTCCAGTCCAAACCCTCCCCTCTGCTGTCCTTTGAACGAAGGAAACGCTTCACAAGAGAGCCCCTCGCTCGCCCCCGCCTCGGCCGGCATGTGCTGCCTCGGGCCGGCCGCGCTCTTCCCCGGGAGCCCGTTCGCCGGAGCCCAGGCGCGAATCGCTCCGGGAACGCGCCTTCCCCCGGTGCCGGGAGGGCTCCGGCCGCTCCCCGGGGCTCGCCCAGCCCCGCCCGCCCGCCCCGGCGCCGCTCCCGGCACTGCTGGCGACCGGGGGGTGCTGCCTTCCCGGGCTCGGCACCGGGTAGGGCTTTACCGACCTCGGCACGGCTCCGCTGCTCTCGGCAGCACAGCCCAGGCACAAGCCAAAGGGCCGCGCCCCCCACCCCACTTTCAGGCGTCCCCAAGTTCGGCGCTGCTCTGTGGGGTGCGATCGCTCAGCCCCACGTCCAGGGGACCTGCCAGCATCCCTCGCATGCGGTTAGACGTGTAATGAATAGGGAGAGGAAGTCTCAGCCCTCTGTAAACGGCTTCTGTTCCTAAGCATTGTTTAATGTAAAACGAGGGCAAATGGGTGACTACTTCCAGTTAGCAGGAGTTCTAGTCACTGCACGTGAAACATGATAGTGCTCAGGAAGAGACACCCATTAAAAAGCCCAAACAAAACAAAAATAAAAACCCTCCCCAGAGAACCGAGTCAGTGGTTCTCCCTCACTCCTCTCAGTGAGGAAGCAGCCTGCTGCCTCTTGGGTGTGGAGCTAGACCAGTACGATCCAGAGCCCCTTGGCTCTGCGAGCACGGGGGACGTTGTACGCTTGACTTCCCTCGGCTCTCAGCAAAGTTGTTACCCTGGATGGCATTCAAGATCCGAAGCAGCAAGCAGTTTCTGGACCTACTTGCTGCTGTGAGAATTTTAGTAGATACACCACTATTTCAGGGGGTAGCACCTTACACCACACCAGTACCCAACAGCCAGCCAAGTGCAGGTATGGGAGCAGCAGCTGAGCTGGGCTCATCAGGTAATGACTGGCAGCCACTGCGTCTACAGGGTGGGGGCGAGAGCAACCGCATGCAGTGGGAATTCATCTGTGAACCAGTTACAAAGCTGGCCAGGAGGAAAATGCGAGAAGTTGGTGCTAACTACAGAGTTGTTTAGTTTGAGACACGTGTAACTAGCCCAGCAAAGACAAGGAGAGAAAGCAAGTAAGTTTAGCAAATGAAACATGCAGAGCCACATCTTAGAACACACAAAAGAAAAACTATAGACACGATTCAAGGAAAACACCCAACTTTATTTGCTACTTTCTGGTTGGAGGATATTTGGTGAGGAGACAAGAAGAAAGGCAGTTTCATGAAAGAGTATTGTGAACTCCAATGAAGACTCCGGAGCATGGGCTGAGCCACTTTCCCACACATGCACAGCACCTCATCTTCAGAAGTACTTTTAAGCAAGTTTTAAAGTTCCTTCTTTCTTCCTCCGATGGTTTTGGGCATACTCCTCATCTCTGGTATTTCAATCAGATGGCACCGATTCCCCCCACCAGCAGCTCCACAGAGACTACACATTGCCTTGTCAAGAGGCACTTAATGATCTGCTTCCCCCCTTGAGGGCCAGGGCAGGACAGGCTAAGGGGAGCGCAGGGGCAGTGTGCGAGGAGCGACCGCCACAGGACAGAGCCTCAGGAGGTCCCCGCACACGTTATAGGGCAGGGACCGAGAGAGGGGCTCTCCCTGGTCCCCCGCCTTTAGCGGGTGGCCTGTCCGGAACCCACAACCTGGCGGGTCTCCTCAGGGCAGCTGGAAGCGGGGTCCAGGGTGCCCCCGGTGCTCTGGGCGCTCGTTACCACCTGCGGGCGCCGGGGCTCGAGCCCTTACCTGAGTTCCTGAGCTTGCGGTTCTTGAAGACGGAGACGACGACGAGCAGGTTGCCCAAGATGTCCACCACGGTGGTGAAGATCAGCACGCTGGAGAGCACCGCCGCCACCCAGGCGGGCCGCGGCAGCCCCGCCGCCTCCCGCTCCGCCGAGCCAAAGCGGCCTCGCTCGCCCGGGTCGCAGCAGTTCCTCAGGGAGCCATTCTCCAGCATCGCTGATACCCAGCGCCCTGCCCTGAGCGCCGGCCGCTGCCCCGGCCGCTGCCCCGACAGCCACCACGGGACACCCCCGGCGCGGCGCCGCCGCTGCCTGCCCGCGCGGGAGGGCGGGAAGGCTTTTAACGGCTCCCTCGCGCGGCCGGGGGCGGGCCCGGGGGCGGGCCCGGGGGCGGGACTGGCCCCTCCAGGCGGCTCAGGAAAGCCCGGGGGCGGGCACTTCGCCCGGGCCCCGCCCCCGCCCCGGCGCGTGGCGGCCGTTGGGGCGGGGGGCGGGGGGCAGTGGGAGGTGGGCGGGAGCGGCGGCGCTCGGCCGGGTGAGGGGAGCCCGCACCGTCGGGCGCCTCTCGGGGCTGAGGGGCGGGAGGCGGCTGCGGCAGCGGCAGGGAGGTGCCGGGGCGGGGGCAGGGCCAGGGCCCACGGGCAGCGGAGGCGGCCGTGCTCGGTCACCCGCGGGGGTTGGAGAGCTCCGGAGAGCCGCGGGGACAGGCGAGGGCGGGGCGCCCGGCGGTGGAGCCCCCCTCCCTCAGTGCCGCTCCCGGCAGCAGCCCCCGGCCCCGCCTGGCTGCAGGCAGCTTCCCGCCGGCGGGCTCAGGCGGGAACCTCCACCTTGCGCGGCGGGGAGGCGCGGCTGTTTGTTTGTTTGTTTGTTTTTTCCCGAGGCTCGGTCCGTTGTGTTCCTGCCAGTGAAAGGCCAGGGAAGCCCCTTCCCCTTACCGCCCTCAGACGCTCGGTGCGCTAGACGGGTTTTTCTAACGCATTCCTTCCTTTAGTCTGTGCTGCAGATCTACAAAGGTTACATTGCCGTGGCCTTGTGCTTCGCGTTTGAACAAAACAGTCTGTCAGATCAAGACTAAGGACAACGCCCGTAGGGAGATAACTGACAGTCACCGACAGGACGTGCTCTGAGCAGTTTCAACTCTGGAATATGTGTGTATTTCAGAGGTTTTTCCTTTCAAGCTACAGGAATAGACAGTAGGCCGTTGATGGACTTCACTCTAAAATTAAGTTTGAAACATACTGCTTCATTTGGGATCCCAAAGTGACAGCTGCCATCTGCTCATTTGCATTAAATAAATAAGATGCACGTGGCAAAGTGACACTGACAGTGAATCAGTGGGTTCACATCACATGTGCTGACATTTAGGGCTGCCCACACAAGACATAACTCAGCAGGGTTTTGTGTGCATTGTTTTCAGGCCAACCAGGCCACACTGGATTGTTGTCCTGCTTCCAGGTTTTGCCCCACTTTTGAGAATGATGCAGGAGATACACGGGTTACTGTGTAGCTGCATTCTTCCTCTTTGTGTCTGTTCAACACAGAGAAAGGTATGCCCCGTAGTTTTTCAAGAATTAGATGATGAGATAGCCTGCCTCGTAGAGTTAATTTGGAAAAATTGGGCAAGTTGCTGTCCTTTCCAACAGCAAATAACTTATGGCACATTGCTTCATTGAGATTTACCTCTACACAAATGCGCACTGGTGTAATCAAAATGCTACAAATTATTTCGTGGACTTCCTTTCCCAAATTATAAATAGTTTATTGTTGTTCAATTTAAACGTATTCCTAATCAATTTTAGATCTACTAAAGTAGTCCTGGTTGAAACTAACATAAAAAGTGTGCATATGGATATTTGCACCAGTCTTATTTACACTGATTTTAAAGATATAATCATACCTCAGATGCTTTCTGTTTAATGGCAATATATAAGTCATCATGATCCTTTTCAAACTACAGATGGAGTTACAGCTTCATGGCTTGAACCAAAGAACTGTCTTCTGAGAATTATCACTCCTGAAGAGTTATTTTGCAGTTCTGCCATAGGAAAGTAATAATTGCACACTTGACAGAAAAGGCTCATTATTGATGGATGCTTCTATAGGTATGTTGGTGATAAAAGGAAGACTAGGGAAAATGTGAGCCCTCTCCAGAAGGAAACAGGAGACCTGGGTACCCAGGATATGGGGAAGGCTGAGGTACTCAATGACTTTTTTGCCTCAATCTTCCCTGACAAGTTCTCCAGCCACACCGTCCAAGATGCAGAAGGCAAAGGCAGGGACTGGGAGAATGAAGAAACGCCCACTGCAGGAGAAGACCAGGTTTGAGTACATTTAAGGAACTTGAGGGTGCACAAGTCCATGGGACCTGATGAGATGCATCCACGAGTCCTGAGGGAACTGGCAGATGAAGTGGCTAAGCCACTATAATTGAGAAGTTGTGGCTGTCTGGTGAAGTTCCCACTGACTGGAAAAGGGGAAACATAACCCCCATTTGTAAAAAGGGAAAAAAGGAAGACCCGGGGAACTACAGGCCAGTCAGTCTCACCTCAATGCCTGAAAAGATCATGGAGTGGATCCTCCTGGAAACTATGCTAGAGCACATGGAGAATAAGGAGACGATTGGTGACAGCCAACATGGCTTCACTAAGGGCAAATCGTGCCTGACAAATTTGGTGGCCTTCTGCGATGGGGTTACAGCGTTGGTGGATAAGGGAAGAGCAACTGATGTCATCTACCTGGACTTGTGCAAAGCATTTGACAGTGTCCTGCATGACATCCTTGTCTCTAAATTGGAGAGACATGGATTTGATGGATGGTTGGATGGTCACACTCAAAGAATTGCTGTCAACGTCTTGATGCCCAAATGGAGAGCAGTGCTGAGTGGCGTTCCTCAGGGGTTGGTGTTGGGGCCAGCGCTGTTTAACATCTTTGTTGGCAACATGTACAGTGGGACTGAGTGCACCCTCAGCAAGTTTGCTGATGTCATCAAGCTGTGTGGTGTGGCTGACATGCTGGAGGGAAGGGATGTGCCATCCAGAGGGACCTGGACAGGCTGGAGAGCTGGGCCTGTGCAAATCTCATGAAGTTCAACAAGGCCAAGTGCAAGGTCCTGCACATGGGTTGAGGCAATCGCAGGCACAAATACAGGCTGGGCAATGAGTGGATGGAGAGCAGCCCTGTGGAGAAGGACTTGGGGTTATTGGTGGATGGAAAACTGACTATGAGCCATCAATGTGTTCTCACAGCCCAGAAATCCAACCGTGTCCTGGGCTGTATCAAGAGAAGTGTGGTCAGCAGGTGGAGGGAGGTGATTCTCCCTCTCTACTCTGCTCTGGTGGGACCCCACCTGAAGTACTGTGTACAGCTCTGGAGACTCCAACATCAGAAGGACATGGACCTGATCGAGTGGGCCCAGAGGAGGCCATGAAGATGATCAGGACACTGGAGCACCTCCCATATGAGGACAGGCTGAGAGATTTGGGGTTGTTCATCCTGGAGAAGAGAAGGCTCCAGGGAGACCTTAGAGTGGCCTTCCAGTACTTAAAAGGGGCTACAGGAAAGATGGAGAGGGACTCTTTATCAGGGAGTGTAGTGATGAGTGGTAATGGTTTTAAACTGAAAGAGGGCAGATTTAGATTAGATATAAGGAAGAAATTCTTCCCCGTGAGGGTGGTGAGACACTGGCACAGGTTGCCCAGAGAGGCTGTGGCTGCCCCCTCCCTGGAAGTGTTCAAGGCCAGGCTGGACGGGGCTTTGGGCAACCTGGGCTAGTGGAAAGTGTCCCTGCCCATGGCAGGGGATTGGAACTAGATGATCTATAAGGTCCCTTCCAATTCAAACCATTCTGTGATGCTGTGATTCTATGAAAAGTTTACTTGATTTTTCTTTCTTCAGAAGTTTAAAAGTAGGTTTATTCAGGTAAATGCCTATTTTCTGTATTCATCAGTGCAAAGAAGGATTTTTCTCCAGTGAATAATAATCTACCTTTAAGAAGAGCTTTTGTGATACAGTGTATGCCTTTATGTACCTTTGTTCCAATTTCCCTTTTCAGAAAGTTGATATCCTCACTGCCCGTTATCTATGTACAGCTCTAGTCTTATTGACTTATTATGGAAATGTTACAGATATTATCATTTATTTTCATGCCTTGGGCTGTTTCTGGGCACCTTTCCAGAGTCTGTATAAGTGCTTTTAGGAGAAATGGACTATTTTGTTGTCTGTTATTTCTACGGGATTTATCTTACACTGTTTGTCAAAAGCTTAAACTGTCCCTGAGCATAAACGTGACTTTTCAAGGTAGGCTTTGCTTCTGGCATTCTCCAGGTTTGCAGTTCTTCCACACAAGAAGAACACTATGTATTTTCCCTGCCACACACAATTGTTATGTATCATCACTCATTTTGTTTTATAGCTCCCAAAATTGTGCCAAGTGATTTAGAGAAAAATTAGAAAGCTGTGGCCTGAACTTGGCCTGAAGTATGAGCCTGCTACAAAATATGAAATAAACTACGTGTTGCTGGCTTTGTAACAACAGTCTTTCTTTTGTGGCTGCACTGGCATTTGACAGTAGGAAAACAAGTGGGTAGGAATCAAAATGGTAGCCTGTCTGCCTCAGCAACCTGTAAAGAGCAGGTTCTTCATCTGGTCTGAATTCCCACTCTCTTAATTTATATCAGTGGCATAGGTCTGAATTATTATTTAGAGTTATCTATAAAATGATATCTTATGAAAGCTAATCTTATTTGTTTTTTAAAATGATTGACTAACTGCATTAAACAGTCTATGGATGTCCTTACTCCGCTTTTTAGTAGGCTTATTTCAAATTAACTAAATTCTCTTTGAAAGTGAAATGCATGTTTAAGTATTGATTGTTACAGTTAATATGAAATAACTCATTGTTGCAGAAAACACTCTGTCTCAAAGAAAGGAGTATATTCTTAACATCTAGAGTGTTAAGACCTTTGTATTTTTAAGTTTTGGGAAATTTTCTTCTAATTCTATGTCCAGGAATTCTATGTCCTCTGTGCTTCTATTTGAAAGCAATCTAAGTTTTCTAAGGCCAGCTATATTTATGTTGCAGGATAAGACCAGGAATTGCCTGAATAATGGAACAATCAAATATTCCATGCATCGCTCTGCTGCCGGAGGCTGTAATCTTTTGTTTGCCTTTTTTTTTTTTTTTTTTTTTTTAATTCTGAAGGCACATGGCTGCTTCCTAGAGATACATTCATGCACTTTGTATTCTGTGTTTTGTTGATTTGATTTTTTGAAGGGACTTACCTTTAACTGGTCATGGAAGTCAAAACTTTTCATGAGCATCAATGAAATTTCAGGACAGAGGTTTCTGTTGGTGAAATCTCTTGAATTTTGGGTATTTCAGTAGAACAGTAGAAGAGATTATGTCTCTTCTACATTAGTTATGCCAGAACACATTTCTACAAGACCAAAGGGCACTTAGAGCTAAAATGCAGTCTCCAGATAATGTTCCTACTTTTAACTGTCTCAGTTTGAGTTGACTGCTTTCACACTGTACACCATGGCAGAGACTGGATTTTGGACTTCTATACCACTTCCATTTCTATCCAATTTTTATTTTTTAAAAATAGTTCTCTATATATTTTTGAGTCAGCTCGAGCCCAGCCACTGTTTAAATGAAAGCCTGTTTGCCTATCCACTGCTGTCATGAGCCTGTACAGAATATTGGTATTTCCTTTAATAGAGAAGGGTCTGTCTTCTGTAGAGACAGAAGATTAACTTATTAACATTTTCTGGTCTGGGTTTCATCTTTTCCTGTGCAGTGTTAATATTTTTTTTAGGTAGAAATCAAAGCCTGAGATGGGGAAGGCTTATTTTGTTGACCTGAATTTTCCAACCTTTTTTTCCTGCTGGAAATTGCCCATAAAATTAGATTTGTCATCTCATTCTCAATATTTTTTTGGTATTTTAGACCCATTAAATTTCCATGGCATGTAACAGGATCCTTTTACTGTGGATTTTCAATAAAGACTCACCTGGTTTTGAAACTTTAAATAGACTGGGCAAAACAAAGATTGGGAGTAGCAAGGAATTTAGGTTGGGTACATCTCAACCTAAGAGAGGGAGAGTTCTTCCAACGGACTGTGTGCATTGGTTGTACTGCCATCATCGGATAGGTGTGGAAGGTAGGAGGAATAGAAAACCTTGTGCGTGTCTTTCTGCCAAAACTGAAGAGGAGCTTTGATGACTGGCATAGACCGGATCCTCCAGTGATAAGTGATTAAAGGTGACTCTCACTAGGTGAAGATTACTCCAAGGGGTCCTAGCAGGGCTAAAACTAAACCTCGACCTCCTGGTTCAGATTCAGTGTCAACATTTCAAAGCCATCTCTAAACATGCTCACCTACTCCACCTTCCCTGTTTTTTAGTGTAAGTAGATATATGTATTTATGTACTTTGTATACTATGCACACACTTTCTGTGTATACTTGTATACAAGCGACTGTTGCTATTCCACTCCTGGGACTGTTCTGCCAATTTGTGTTGTGCTTTTCTGAAATATAAGTGCTAGACTGGAATGGAAGAAACTGTTTTTCATAACCCAAACTAATATTTGAACTTACATTTTTCAGGGGTGAAAGGCTAATTCCATAATCCTGCATAACCCTTTGACTAATCCTTTTTAAAATGGAAAACAGAGACAGAAGAAAATAATTGGTTTATATTATTAAAGGGAGCTACCACAATCCTTTGTTCATGTAGCATTCAGGTGCTGTTATCTCTGTCCTTCGGCTTGTTTTTGCAAGCAGCCAGTTTTGTCACAGCCAGAAGGCCAAGGTGGGCTGGGGAGGGAGCATTGCACTGTCAGTCAGGAGGTTCTGAAGTCCTGGTGGTGATTGTCCCATGGATTTGCCACAGAACTGGGGCTAACTGACTTCATTTCATTGTCTCTTGTTACTTTAAAATAAGGCTAAGGAAACACTGTTATATTCTTCTTGGGAGGGAATTGAGACTTAATTAGTTAATGAATTAAAATATATTTAATTTTGCTATGCAGCTTATTGTCTTTTGCTTAAGTTAATGCGAAGCTGTCATGAATGGCCTAAGCTGCATAAAAACTGGTCTGTAGTTTTCTGCCAATGCCAGCAGTAACAGGTGGTCTGTTTCACAGGGTTGACTATGAGTGCAACATGAGCCGAAATTTGGAACCAAGGAACAATTGGGTTTGGTGAATCAAATGAGGTCACAACTTAAATACAACATTTTTATAAAGAAGGGGGTCAAGTTTCATTCTTCACCACCAGTTTCCACCAGTGTTGTCCCAAAGACAGTATGAACTGTGCTGGCTTGAGCTCTGTCATGGTGGCAAGGTGTCAACAGAGATATGAGGTATTACCTGAGATCAATCAGGTGACTGACACAATATGCACAAGACACAGACTTACAACTCCCTTTTTCTCAAAGGAGTGGAAGTCTGGCTCTTTCTCTTCTAGCCAGCTCCTGATTTTCACAAAACCTCTGGGAGTATAGTAACCTCAAAACTTGAGGCCATGACTTGAATCTGGTGGAATTTAGCAAAAGTTGTTGGAAAGGGCTAACAAAGGGATAGATGTGTTAACAGAAGGCCTGATTATCTTAAGTTCCATTTCCATAGAAAGTTTAGATTACAGTGGTCCAGTATTTAGGGCACTTCCATCTAGACTACCT
The DNA here is from genome assembly GCF_031877795.1 of Strix aluco. Classification (NCBI taxonomy): domain Eukaryota; kingdom Metazoa; phylum Chordata; class Aves; order Strigiformes; family Strigidae; genus Strix; species Strix aluco. The sequence goes on from NC_133932.1 coordinate 126,918,769, forward strand.
GGTGCTATATCCACTTGGTTCTTGTATACCAGGGAAATAAGGACTGGGACTGGAGCTGGAACGTGATGGACTCATGGGAATAAAAAACACATCAGATTTGGTAATTGCTTGATTAGAACAGATTGTTTTCTGATAACCACCATCACACCAACCAAATAATGTGCTTATCCAGATTTGCTTTTCCACTGTTACCTATGATTCAGAGGCAACAGTCTGGCGCTTTCACTTTGATAACCAACAAGAGTACCAGTGAGTCAACAGTGGTTGATGGTGTGGTGCCATTTAGTTGCCATGTAAGATGGATCATGTCTCTCGGGGTTGAGAGACAGAATAATAGATCATTGTGTAAATTTGAACTTACTGTCTGGATTCATTGCCTTGCCTGAATACCAGAAGCTGACCCACTGAATTATCTGCCACCCTAGTTATAGCTGCTGTTTAGGGGTAATGCATTAAGAGCCATGTGTCTCTCTTCAGTGACAGTTAACATAAAATCTAAACACCACTTCAGTTACTGTAATAGTGTTTAAGAGAGAAACATTATTGTGGTACTTCTAGTGGTGTAGTGCTCTTGTGATCATCTTCATTCCAGGTGAGTTTCATCTATTGAAGTCTTTGAGGTGAAGTGTAGTTTTATTGATATTAAATAATTCACTGCACTAGAGCCTTCTACTTGAAGAAGTAATTATACATAGACATACACAAGTCTATGGGGCCAGATGGGATACACCTGAGGGTGCTGAAGGAGCTGGCTGGGGTGCTCGCCAAGCCGCTTTCCATCATTTACCAGCAGTCCTGGCTGACCGGGGAGGTCCCAACAGATTTGAAATTGGCCAGTGTGACGCCCATATACAAGAAGGGTCGGAAGGATGATCCGGGAAATTACAGGCCTTTCAGCTTGACGTCAGTGCCTGGGAAGCTGATGGAGCAGCTCATCCTGAGTACCATCACACAACACATGCGGGACAACCAGATGATCAGGCCCAGTCAGCATGGGTTTATGAAAGGCAAGTCCTGCTTGACAAACCTGATCTCCTTCTACGCAGGGCGACCTGCTGATTGGATGAGGGAAAGGCTGTGGATGTAGTTTACCTTGACTTCAGTAAGGCCTTTGACACCATTTCCCACAGCATTCTCCTGGCAAAACTGGCTGCTCGAGGCTTGGATGGGCAGACGCTTTGCTGGGTAAACAACTGGCTGGATGGCCGGGCCCAAAGAGTGCTGGTGAACGGAGTTAAATCCAGTTGCCGGCCGGTCACGAGTGGTGTCCCCCAGGGCTCGGTTTTGGGGCCACTCCTGTTTAACATCTTTATTGATGATCTAGATGAGGGGATCAAACGCACCCTCAGTAAGTTTGCAGATGACACCAAGTTGGGTGGGAGTGATGATCTACTCAAGGGTAGGGAGGCTCTGCAGAGAGACCTGGACAGGCTGGAGTGATGGGCTGAGGCCAGCTGGGGGAGTTTCAATAAAGCCAAATGCCGGGTGCAGCACTTGGGCCACAACAACCCCCAGCAGAGCTACAGGCTTGGGGAGAAGTGGCTGGAGAGCTGCCAGTCAGAGAGGGACCTGGGGGTGTTGATTGACAGCCGGCTGAACATGAGCCAGCAGTGTGCCCAGGTGGCCAAGAAGGCCAATGGCATCCTGGCTAGTATCAGAAATAGCGTGGCCAGCAGGGACAGGGAAGGGATCTTGCCCCTGTACTCGGCACTGGTGAGGCCGCACCTCGATTACTGTGTTCAGTTTTGGGCCCCTCACTACAAAAAGGACATTGACTGACTCGAGCGTGTCCAGAGAAGGGCAACGAAGCTGGTGAAGGGTCTGGAGCACATGTCGTACGAGGAGCGGCTGAGGGAACTGGGGTTGTTTAGCCTGGAGAAGAGGAGGCTGAGGGGAGACCTCATCGCCCTCTACAGCTACCTGAAAGGAGGTTGCAGAGAGCTGGGGATGAGTCTCTTGAACCAAGTAATAAGCAATAGGACAAGAGGGAATGGCCTCAAGTTACACCAGGGAAGGTTTAGACTAGATATTAGGAAGTATTTATTTCCAGAAGGGGTTGTTGGGTATTGGAATGGGCTGCCCAGGGAGGTGGTGGAGTCCCCATCCCTGGAGATGTTCAAGAGTAGGGTCGACATAGCGCTTAGGGATATGGTGTAGTTGGGAACTGTCAGTGTTAGGTTAATGGTTGGACTAGATGATCTTCAAGGTCTTTTCCAACCTAGATGATTCTGTGATTCTGTGAAATTATACACCTAGTTTAGGATTTTAGTGTGTCCGTTTCAGAAAGGGTTCAAAAGAATCTCCACTTTTTCTTCTAGGGTGAAGTAATAAACATGCTTTTCTTCTGGCACTCTCCTAGCACAAAGGAGAAAATCATATTAGAGGACAAAGTTATATTTATGGTAAATGTTAACTATTCATGCATTGACTGGAATTCATTAACTGGACAAAATGCCTGGAGGTATATTTGTGGAAGTGGTTCAGAACTCTTTTTTAACTCAGTATGATTATTAACTCAAACAATAAGAGATGGAATATTGCCAGACTTGGTATTGCTGACATGGAGGATATGACTGAAAGCAGAACATCAAACGAAGAATTCAGGAAGCAATTTGGAACATGCTGTGGTGACTCTATGTTTAAAACAAACATAAAGGAACAAAGCGTATCTAGCTTTATGAATTGAAGATTGGCTGGCAGTAGATAAGGGCTGCATGTGTTACAGGGAAATGGTACGGGGCATGGATGAAAATTAGGAAAGGAAGAGGTAACAAAACTGGCTTTTTTTTCTAGTTTTGAGTCTTAATTAGTACATTACTAAAAGCAGGATCCATACTTGAAAAATGCACTAATATGAAGGTGTAAACTGATTTAGAGTATCATAAGAGGATAGGCAATTAAAACTATTAGACATTTAAGGTTTCACAGAAGGGAAGAAAAACAAAAAACAATTCCAATTTTAAAAGTTAAGGTCCTTAAAGTAAAGTATAAACAGAAATAGAATATAAATAGTCTTTTTCAGTCAAGGATCTCAGAGGGGCCATATTCAAAAAACAGTAGGCCACGGACAAATTGACAATAAGTGATCATTTTGGCAGGAGAAGACTAATAATCATTTCCCCCACTGCTGACATGGTCTAAATTTCATTCACTTGTAGAACAAGTCTGTCCATTACAGATAATCAGCGGTCATCCAAAACTGTGTCATAGGGTAACACAAAAAGGGTTGGATTCAGATTTCACCAACCCTAATTTTGATATTTGTCTGACACTTTCTTGACTTACAATCTTAAACTGCGATTGTATGGAATTCTTTATATTTCCTATCCTAGATTTTTTTTAAAGACATGATTCTGTGATTCTGTATAGATTTAAAGGTACCATATAGTAAGTTAGTGTGAATCTTGTCATCTTCGAGTCTGTAGTTAAGTTGCTATTTCAATCATAATATATTTTACTGAATTATTTTGTAAATCTTTAAATTGGTTAATGATTAAGTGCTGCTAGTCATGAATAAATCTTGATTTTCTGCTAAATCATTACCATGTTAATATTTTCATCTGCAACAATATTTCGTAGTATTCATTAGCTAATATCCTCATACTATTGTTTATAAGTTCTCAATTCATGTTTATTATCCGTTTAGTATCTGTTATATATAACTGATAAATTTGTTTTAGCTTAAATTAGCGTTTCTTATTTATGCATAGACTTCTGACATCTTTCCTTTCCTTTTTTTAGTTGTTGTTTTTGGGCTTTTCTATTTTCTTCTCTGTACTCTAAAAAACCCACTGGTTTTCACATATCACTTAATATCATACATTATAGTGTTAACTTCAGTTTTCATGGGTTAGGTCTCTCTGAGTTCAATAAAATACCTGATATGTCTCTCTCTATCTGCCTTTGTAGGGTCACACCTAATCCACTATTCTTTCAGCTCTTAACTACTTACATGCTGATAGCACTTTGTTGGTGTTTGTTTTCAAACTTGTCCTTTTTGCTTTTTTGGTGTTTTTTTTTTTTTTTTTTTTTTTTTTTTTTTTCCCCTGATTTTGTAGCCAATGGAACCCTCCCTGTTAGTTTTCTTTCTTGCACATGCTCACATGCTTCACTGAATCTAACAATACTGTCTGTGAGCTTGAACTGATTGTTTTCATGTTAATTGTATTGCACTTGTTTGGATTGCTCTGCAGTTTTAAACATTTTACCTATTCTACCAGTTAGGTATTCTTTTGTGTGTGGTTCTCTTTTCTTTTCCAAACTTTTCAGAATGCATGTTAGAGGAGCCTCAAAGCTGATGCTGCCTTTTCTTGTTTTCTAATTCTAATATCATATTTAGGTCTTCTATTTATATGATGCTTCACTCTTATCCTTCTTTCTTAGGTCTGATTGCTGCAGATCATTGTTAGCAAATGTGAGCCCTGACTCATTCCTGTGCTTATTATCCCTTTGAGCCTTTTATTAATCTCTCAAAATTTTCCTTGCTTGTTGGATCCTCTGTGCTAATTCAACCAAAGAAGTGGTTACCAATCTGATTCAGTGGCTGCTGCTGCTGAAACTAGGTTCTCATACTGCTATCACAATGTTTTTTTCTCATTTAACCCATCACTCCATAGAGGTATCTCTGTTTAAGAGCACTGTCATTTTTGTTATTCCTTTAATCTGTCTGGGACTTCAGTTCCTTGTGATCGCAATTTGCTTTTACACCTCTAGCCCTTCCCTTTTACTATAGTCTTGATGATTAAAAGAGCTATTTGTTTTCTCTGCATGGCTGTTTACATTACAGAGCAGGTTTTGCGATAGCGCATAGTGTGGTGAGTAACTGTTCTTTTCCAGATTCCCCAGCACAGTTATTAATATCAGTCCATAGTCTAGAGGGGTCTGGATCACTCTGTCTCTCTACATCCTAGTGTTCTGGATCTCATTTTTATATCACTACTGTACCATAAATTTGGTCTCAAAAGAATCCACTAAGACTTAGTCTGGTTTTAGAAGGCAGGCATTCTCTATTGCAGCGCTGGATGCATGGGGGATCATTCCACCTAATGTGCATACACTAAAACAAAAGTTCAGCCTTTATATACCTTAAAGACATGAATATTCATATATTTTCCAAGATGTCTTCACCTTTCTGCCTATCTACTACATTTACATAATGCTGGCATGGCAAAACTACACTACTCATACGTGGGGGTCTTGGGTGGTCATTGGTGGTTGTTTGGGGAGTTAGCCCCCTACTCCTTTTTCCCTTTTATGATCATGAGTCTTTTGAGGACAATTTCTTCTCCTTGGATGTTTCCCAGCTCTGTTGTCCAGCCAAGCTGTTCTTTCTTATTCGCCTTGTTCAAGCATTTCTGCCAGGATGTATCTATTTTCAAGGTTAGGATATCTTCTCTATATATTGTAATCACTCAGGCCTTGTTAAATACAAAGTTAAACGTTGTTTGGTAAAAGAATTTCTTAATATTCCCCCATTTGAGACTTCCAGGTATACAAAACTGGTTACAATGTGACCACGTAAGGTCTAATGGAGTGCTTCTCTTATCCCTAATTTTTACAGACCTCAACTTGCAGGCACCAACTGCTTGCAGGCATCAGCTAGCAGGCATCACAACAGTCACATTTTAATAGCTCATGTCACACACACCACCTACTTTTTGAGACTCCTCATATTTCCTTCATTATCCCAGCTTTCCACTACAGCTTTTCAAGTTTAGATTAATATTTGGACATGAACAGTCAGTGTATACAACATTCTAAGTGGGTTATCTCTTACACAATGCTTTATGATATATATCAGAAACTCATGGACTGATTTACTGTAGGATAACCTTTTCCACTTTGATGGCTTATGTTTATCCTGAGGAATAACCAGAGCTTCATCTCCTTCATTTGCTTCCAGTAGATGACTTCTTGGCTTTCAGGCAAAATTCTCATTAGTTTGATTGCTACCCAGAGTTCCATTCTGTACTGTTCAATGCTCATCCTATTTTGGTTACTCAGAGTCACCTCTTCATCTGTACCATGGTATCTTTCACACTGCTAATACCAGGTCAGTCTGTGTTCATTTCAGTGTATTTATCCACTCTAATCTCCCTCCAGTTTGTCTTCCTTCAACAGCATCTGTTGTCACTCACTCCTTTGCCACTGTGCAATTTTTACACCTCACCTACGATATAACTTTTATGCCACTAGTTGGAAAGGCACAAGCTTATGAAAGTCTCCACTTCTAAATCCAGAAGTTGGCAAAAGCGCAGCATAATTGCAGAAAAGAATGGATGGCTGGAGACAAGTGCAGCCCAGAAAATGTGAGACAAAGAGCCAGAGACTTGTGCAGAGCCTGAACAACTGCTGTAAGCTTATCAGCAAGAGCAAATCACCCTAAACCAAAGAAGACCCCCTTGCATAGTAAAATCATGGAAGTTTCAAAGTTAACATTGTTCCATGAACAGATTACAGGGAACAGCTGGACACCAAACCATCCACAAGAAAACCTCGGGAACAGTGGTTGTTAACTTGATAGTATCTTACAATGGAGAAGTCACTGGAGGAGAAACATCAGGAGCAGGTTCAAAACTATGGCCATGTTGAAGAAAGGCTTTTGACACTATCTTCCATAACATCCTCATAGAGAGGGGAGAGATGAGCAGACAATATGGTAGATTGAAAAGTATCTGAACAGCTGAGCTCAGAGGATTGTGATCATGGCAGAAAGTCTAGTTGAAGGCCAGTAACTAGCAATGTATCCCAGGGGCCAACACTGTGTCCAATTCTGTTCAACATCTTCATTAATAATCTGGGTGATGGGACAGAGTGTACCTTTAGCAATTTTGCTGATGACATAAAACTGTGAAGAGTGGCTGATATGCCAGAAGGTTGTGCTGCTATCCAGAGGGATTTGGATAGGCTGTAGAAATGGACTGACAGGAACCTTATGAAGTTCAACAGAGGCAAGTGCAAAGTCCTGCAACTGGAGAGGAACAACCCCAGGCACCGATATACGCTCAGGGCCACCCAGCTGAAAAGCAGCTTGACAGAAAAGGACCTGGTGGTCTTGGTGGACACCAAGCTGAATGTGAGCCAGCAATGTGCCCTTGTTACAAAGGCAGCCAGTTGCATCCTGGGCTGCATCAGACAAAGTATTTCCAGCAGGGCGAGGGAGGTGATCCTTCCGCTCAGCACTGGTGAGGCCACACCTGGAGTGCTGTGTCCAGTGCTAGGCTCTTCACTGCAAGAGAGACATGGACATACTGGAGAGTCCAAGGAAGGCCACGAAGAAGATGAAGGGACTGAAGCATGTCACCTATGAGCAGAGGCTGAGAGATCTGAGACTATTTGGCCTGGAGAAGAGAAAGCTCAAGGGGATCTTATCAATGTATATAAATACCTGAAGGGAGGATGCAAAGAAGACAGAGTCAGACTCTTTTTAGTTGTGCCCAGTGTCAGCACCAGAGACAATGGGCACAAACTGAAACACAGGATGTTCCCTCTGAACATCACAAAACATGTTTTTACTGTGAGGGTGATTGAGCACTGTAGTAGGTTGACCAAAGAAGTTGTGAAGTCCAAGCGTGGGGTTTGTTGGAAGTTTTCGAGAGTCAATGGGATAAAGGCCTGAATAACCTGGTCTGATCTTGTAGCTGACCCTGACATGAGCAGGAGGTTGGGCTAGAGACCTCCTGAGATCCCTTTTAACCTGAATTATTCTGTGATTCTATGAGGCTCTCATACATTTATCTTTTAACCTCTCAGAGATAATGCTTGGATTTTTTGTTCTAGCCCATGGCTACTTTCCCTGTGATGAAAATTTTTCAAGTACAAAAATGTACCCACAATTAGTTCATGGCAGAACCAGAACAGCAATGAGCATAAAAGCCCAAACATATAACATGATAGTTGTATGCTGTTCCATATTTCTCCTATGTTTTTCAGATTTCAAAAGATGTATCTGATAGCCAGCAACAGACTCAAAATCTGCAAAAAGAAAAATGAGACTGTTTTCTTGACCATTTCATTATCTTCACCAAGAAAAAAAAAAAAATTGTTTCATTAGAATTTTGCTTTCAATCCAGGAGAGCTGAGTGTGGCTTCCTTAGCACACGAGAACCAACGCAACTTAATTCGAAAAGGAAGATATTTTGCCCAGTAAGTATACTGACATCTCAAAAACATGGGGGGAACAACTCTGCTAAGTAAGAAAGTAACATTATTAAATATTTTCTTGGTTACATTTTAAACATGCTAGACGTGAGAAATATGTGTTTTAGCTGGTTGATGTATCATTGTGATGACAGGGCTAGTTTTCATTTTAAAGGGAAGGATAGTCTGAGTGTTTGCTTGCTACCTATATTTTGTATTTTCACCATGGTCACAGTGATAAAAAAGGAACAGTGAAGAGGTCTATATGATTGATACTGCAGAAATGACTCAGGTACGTAGTACTTCATTTGAGTCAAGGCAAAAAAACTCAATGTCAACCATCACCAGGTACTTAAATTAATTTTAATGACAATATAGAGGTGCAGAGAGAGATAGAGCAGGGAGGCATTAAAGACATTTAGATAAGTTAGAGGAGTTCAATTTGTTCAGACCTACTGAAATTCACTCTGAAATCATTAAAGAATTTAGCCATTAAAAATTGCCTGCAAGAATTTCTGTAAGTGAGGAAACTCTGTAAGTGAGCAGACTGCAGAGAGCAAAATTTAAAATCAACAAGATTAATTTCAATAGAGGTAATTGTGAAGAATGACCGTGAGGAAGAGGAAATCAAGCACACAAATAGAAAAATGGTACATAACTCAGCTGAAGAGCAGCAGACAAAAGATTTAGGGGTGCAGTAAATCAGAAACAAACCCAAGTTAGCATATCAGAGAAATTGAGGCACAGTGCAATGTTTTTTTCCAGAAATGCAAGTTGAGTTGTGCATTAACAGAATAGGAAATGATAAGAGAGATTTTCTTTCAGTCTGCTAAGCACTTAGCTAAGCTAAGCCTTACTGAAATACTGTGTACAGTCTGAGCATCATATTTTAAGTAAAACATAGACAAATTCTGGTTGCTCCCAGAGCTCAGAATAATTAAAGGATTAGATAACATGACCTAAGAGGAAAGTCTAAACAAATTAAATATGTTTAGACAAGAAAAGAAAACATGAGAGAAAGTATGAAGATAGCATTCTGGTTGTAACAAGTTGCTATAAAATAGACAATGAACAATTGTTCTCCATATTCACTATGACTGGGGCAACAGGAAAAAGAAATCTGAGTAATTACAATAAAGAAAACTGAGTTAATATTTTAAGAAAAGTTTTAAACTGGGGATTGGAGACAGTTTTGTGTGTGGAGATAATGAAAAATCTAGATTAACAGGGGGAAACCAAGCTCAGAGAGCAGGCTTAAGGTTTACTACCAGAGAGCTAAGCCCTAGGGACAAGGCAAATTTGTAGACTAAAGCAGAATTTGTGGAGGGTCTTGAGTATAAATCAAAGAAGGTCATAACTCATTCATATCCTCCCATGGACAAGCCTGTAAAATGTGCAATTAATCATTCATGTGCCTGGAAATGCTGATGTTAAAGACTGTGACTGTATAAGAAATGACATGCTCTGTGAAATGTGGAATCTGATATGGAGCAGAATGCATATTAAACGATGAATGGAAAATGAATGGAAATACAGAGTGCAAGATGGCACATCACTTCCAAAAGAAAATGGAAATATTTTAGCATCACTCCTACTCTCTTCTGCATTGTAATTATGTTCCTATTTTGTTCCATTTGCAGTTTACATCAGACATCAGTAGGAAGGGGAAAAGGGTGGAGAAGCAGGAGAGGACACTGTTGGAGGAGTTGACAGTATATTTAGGGCTGCACTCAAAGGCAACGTGTGTGCCTGTGAAGGCAGGAAGGACTACAAAACTGTTACAGAATCCTTTAATTGAAAGTGATAGTACTGTCAAATTAACACCCATCACCGCTCTCTGTGCCCACCTATGAATGTCAGTAGGGATGAAATATTACTGTCAAGGAGATTTATGTGACAAAAGATGCCTGGGTTTATTGAGGAAAGGAGGGATCTAGGAGCAAAGAAGGAAGGAACAGGATCTCTATATACCAAAGTTAGCCGGTTTAGGTAATAACAGACCAGCAGGTGTTGGAAAAGGTAATTAAGGCATGAAGTTTACATTACTGTGAAATATTCTATAAGGATGGATAATTGTATCAGAAAAACACCTCTGATGCTTGGTGGGGAGCAACTCTGTGCCTGAAGAGTCTTCAGAAGTGTGAAATATGATGTATAAGTAAATGTAATGCATAAAATACCAATTAGCTCAAACTTTGATTTACATGAGGAAGACTGACATCCCTGTGAGTCAGGTATGCAGATCGCATGTGCAGAAAGGATTTAGTTATTGTTTGAAGAATTGCCAAGGTTTATGGAATCTTGCCTTTGATACATTCAAAGGAAAATTTCCTCCAGAATTACAGCTGGTCTGTGTGTCTATAGGTCTGCATATGCTTATGAGTCCGCCTTATTTGATCAGTAGACTGCATTAAGAACTATTGTAAAAAGCAGGGAATAGGAGTGTACCATTAAACATTGCTACATTAAAAAAAAAAAAGTCCAAGTTACTCATTTAAAGAAAAGTAGATTGCAGCATATCTTCATGCACTGCAGAACTCAGTCTCTCCATCAATCAATGTTATTAGTAAATTCATGAAATAATTTATGATGCTAAAGGAAATAATGTGTTTAAAACAAAGTGGTTTTTTTCCCCCGTTTTGCTCTTATAATGATATATCAGCACATTTGTCCAGAGGACAATAGTTCGTGGATTATTTCTCTATTAATAGGGTAAGAAATGATAAGAAGGAGGGTTTATTATCCTCTGAAGATGAGGCCTTGTGATCTCAGTGAAAGTTTACATCAGGCCAGTGTGTCCATATGTTCCAAAGTCTATCTACCAATGTCAACATGATTGAATGCCCATGCATCCAGAATGGATTACCAGTAAATCTGAGGTTAGCATGAATAATCTCTTCCCTGAAGGATAAATTTGTGAAGTCATAGTTTAGCTGAGGACCAGAATAATTATTCAGTTTCATGACATTGTTGTTTATTTTCCACCCTGGGTAACGGGTGGCAGGCTGTACATAAACACAGAGAACAGGCCAGAAGGTATTTGTGGTAATTCAGTATGCTCATGTTAATTCTTTGATGCCTTGAGTGGCTGTTCTTCCAGAATATCTGCAAGATGATGTGGAGTATTTATGAATATTTGCAGAAGGTGTCTTTCTCGTTGTAATTATGCTGATGCTAAACAGCTGAGAAAAGCATGTTAGTTTGCTGTATCATCACTGTGCTGATGACAGTCACTCAACCATATTCTAAAGGAGACTGTGCAATTTCTTTGCTGTCTCATTGTCTTGCAAATGTGTCCTGCTTTGAGCCCAGAAGGCAACTGAGCACCATGCAGCCGCTCACTCACTCCTTCCACCTCAGAAATGGAAAGGACAAAATAAAACAAAAGGCTTGGGAATCAAGCTAAGGACAGGGAGGGATGATTTATCCATTATGGTCATGAGCAAAAGACAGACTCATTAGGGAAAGAAGAGTAATATCAACTTAATTCAAACACCACCACCACCACTTAACAGAGTAGGGCAGTGAGAAGTATAGCCACATCTTAAATACACCTTCCCCTCACCCCTCCTGTTTTCCAGGCTCAGCTTTGCTCCTAATTTTTCTACCTCCTCCCCACCAGCAGTGCAGTGGGGCAGGGGATGGTGGCTGTGGTCCATTCATCGCCCATTGTCTCTGCCACTCCTTCCTCCTCAGGGGGAGGACTCCTCACGCTCCTCCCTTTCTCCAGCATGGGGTCCCTCTCATGGGAGACAGTCCTCCATGAACTTCTCCATTATGAGTCCTTTGCATGGGCTGAAGAGCCTCCTGAACTGCTCCAGCGTGGGTTCCTCCCGTGCATGGCAATCCTTCCAGCAACAGACTGCTCCAGCATGAGACCTGGCCTTCTTCAGGCACAGCCACCTGCTCTGGCATGGAGTCCTCCACCGGCTGCAAGTCGACATCTGCTCCACCGTGGACCTCTATGGGTGGCAGGGGGACAGCCCTGCCATCTCACCATGGGCTGCAGGAGAGTCTCTTTTCCATCATGTCTCCACCCCTTCCTCCTCCTCCTCCTCGTTTCTTCCATTGACCTTGGTGTTTGTATAGGTGTCCCTCTCACAACTCCTCCTTACAACTCCCACTTCTCCTCCCAGGTTCCTCTTCTTAAATACGTTATCACAGAGGTGCAGCCACTGTCACTAATTGTCTTGGCCTTGGCCAGAGGTGGGTCTGACTCGGAGCCAGGGGACGTTTGAGAAGCTTCTCACAGGGGCCACTGCTGTAGCCCCTCCCCCACTACTAAAAACCCCACCACCCACACAAACCCAACACAACAGGTTATCCATATTACACAGTGTCTGTTGAGCATTGACAGTGTTTAGTCTTGTTTAAGACATGAAACATAGCTATTCCTGTTAGAAATTAAAATTCTAAAGGAATCTGGTATGTAATATGCAATCTCACTGTGAAACTCCCAAATAAAACTGATCGTAATTTTTAATTATGCATTTTTATAGCTTTTATTGACCCTTTTCTTGAGGGCAGTATGGATAAATATAATGCAGCTAAGATAAAGCTTAAGAGAACTGTGTAATTCCATTATCTATATTTTTATGTTTATTCTTTAACATATCAGGTAAGTGTCTTCTGCACTGAAAACAATGTGTCAGAGAAACAGGGATGATTCATCTGACCAAGTGTGGTATTTTCAACTGTTAAACTACTTGATCACAATCCCATTAACTGCAAATTACTGAAGTAGGCATTTCTTTGGTGAAATTCCTTTTTTTGCTGAAATAGATATTTAACGTAAGTTGAGTGAATCACATTTCAAGAGTGCTTTCACCATAGACATCTACAGTTGAGTTGTGTTAGATCCTTGATGGCTTGCTCATAATGACTGACTGCTTGCTCTGGCTGCGTGCGAGAAGAGGTATCCTGGTCACAGAACAGACCTTCAAAGAAGCAAGTAAGTGGGAAAAATGGAGAGTAAGCTGGCTTTTTAAGAATAATTACATACCAGATCTTGCTGAAATTAATGTTATCCATTTAACTGCTTTCAAACAGTGCTATGCAGGTACTAGAAATGAAACACAGAATAGCCAGTCTCTGATAGGGCAGAAACACAGGGTGAAGAACATTTTGCCTAGATTGACATCTACACTTGAAAAGTCAGCTTCTCTTTAAAGGAAGTCTAGTCCCACTTGCTCTAAAGTTAGGCAGGATGAGTCTGGCACAGAGAATGCTAAGAGGTTCTTGCAAAATTGTAGGACCTGTGTGACTGCAAAGTTAAAATTCAAGTTAGATAAGGCAAGTATGAAGTAGAAGAGGTGAGAAAGGCAGCATTTGTCCAAGCTGAGGGGGGAAGCAAATGTCCGCTGAGTGGGAAAAAATGCATCTATCTTTGCTAGCTTGGCCCAGTGCTCTAGCTTGGCCCAGTGCTCTAGCTTCTGTGGTCTGAGGACACAACACCCATGACCAAGGAGAGTTTTTCTTACTTTTTTCTTAATGCAGTTTCTTTCTGGAAATGTATTACACCAGACATATCTTGCTTCAGTATCAGCAACACTTTTTTTCGCATAATACATCATGTGACAAGTATCACTCTCCACATTTTTTTTTTTTCTGTAAAAGAAAAGAGCAACACAGCTCTGAATAGTTCAGCTCTTTCCCATTTTAAAGACCACAGTCTCAATCTCAGACTATCTTAGGCAAAGATGTACATGATGGCATGTACTCTTGCATTCAGGCATGTTCACACAGGGACTCATTACTTCTCAAGTCTCTCCAGGGGTTATTAGGGTTTTTCCTGGTGTACCTTGTAGAGTTAGAGAAGAAGTTTTAAGAAAGATTATGTCCAGTGCCAAAACATTGATCAATACTTATGCATGGGATCTACTGTTGTACAGGAACACAGAACTGGTGTCATCAAGTCAAATCACATCCTCTGTAACTGAGGTCAACCATGTAACTTGTGTTAAACACACAAGATACCACAATACCCCTTTGGTCCAGAGTATTCCTTTTCCATACTGCAAAAATCCTTTAGCAGACCAAATGCCAAGAAAAATTGCAGTATGCCCAGGATGATTCACCAGAGCAGGAACAGTTTGTCCATATATACCTGACATAAAGCAGTAAGCATTTTCACCATGGTCCATGTGATTTTGGCAGTTAGAGCCCCAGTAACATTTATTCCTTGAAATGATGATAAGAAAAATCTCTCACACAACATAACTGAGTGTGTGGCATTTGGCTGCTGGCTGGGTTTAAACCATGACCTTGGGTTATCACAAATATGACTGAAGTCCATCCTGTCAAATTATAGTTATAATTCAAGCTATGTGGAAGGTGAAAAGTTATTTTCTTTGATGACTTGCTAATTAACTAAGCTGACAGATATGTACCACAGTGAAAAGGGTGTCTGACTGGCCATTTATTTTTGACAAACAGAAATGTTTCTCACTCTCATTTTTCTTTTTTATTTTTCTTTTCATAGCTTTTAGTAGAAATGAGTTTTATAATCAGAACAAGAGCTAAACAATGTAGTTTGCAGCAGATAGTAAATAAAAGTTCATGTAATGTGTTCACCATAGTCTAATGACTCATATAGTGTCAAAGATGAGTGAGACACGACTCGTAACTCAAGATCACTAGGCCACTGGATTCATGTATTTCACGCTGTCTTCCTCAGGCTGTCAGTGAGAGTGTGACCAAGTACTGCAGTCACCACTGCCATTACACTGAGTGTCACTGCTCCGCATTATACCATATAATGGGCATGAGTATAATCTCACTGTCTACACAGCTACTAGTTTTGCTTTCTCTTGCTTTAAGCCTCATTGACTGATTTAGGTCATCTTACAGTTTTCTGAAGCTGGCTGATCTCATCTATGGCATCTGGGTACACCAAGCTTGGTAAAGTACACACCAGAGTTAAGACAAAACTGTGAAGGATTCAGTTTGAAATTAAGTACTTTAAATTAGGGTGTCTTCCTGTAGATGTCTATATGTGAGCTATGTGTCTAGGCTCCGATTAGTCTGGAGAGATCTGGGGCTCCTTTCAGTTGACTGCACTTCAATACGTGGTGTTATTTGAGATCCTTGAGGCTGTCCAAAACTTCTGCTCATGGCTGGCAGATGCGACAATGGTCATACAGCAAACCTGTGTCCCTTTGGAGTGGCACCTCCAAATAGCAACCCTATACCACCTCAAATGACATTAGACACATCTGCTTAGGCACACTATAGCCAAGGGAGCCTGGATAGAGCAGTTCATTTGGCATTAGCTAATCACACACAGGTGTCTTAAATATCACAGGGCATCTGGAACAGCACTAGAGCTTTATAGCCATGGGAGACCAAAGACTGTAAAGGGAGCTTACTTTGTATGCAGACATGCACAGAAGTGTCTAAGATTGGAAGTCAGCCTCAGATTGGAAGTCTCACCCAACTGTGGCAGGTTGACCCTGGCTGGATGCCAGGTGCCCACCAAGCTGCTCTAACACTCCACTCCTCAGCTGGACAGGGGAGAGAAAGCATAATGAAAGGCTCATGGGTCAAGATAAGGACAGGGAGTGATCATTCACCCCTTACCATCATGAACAAAACAGACTCAACTCAGAAAATTAATTTATTACCAACCAAATCAGAGTAGGATAATGAGAAATAAAAACTAAATCTTAAAACATGTTCTTCCCACTCCTCACTTCTTCCCAGGCTCAACTTCACTCCCAAATTCTCTACCTCCTTCCCCTGAGTGGTGCAGGGGTATGGGGAATGGGGATTGTGGTCAGTTCATCACACATCTCTGATGCTTCTTCCTCCTCACAGTCTTCCCCTGCTCCAGCATGGAGTCCTTCCCATGGGAGACAGTCCTCCATGCACTTCTCCAACGTGAGTCCTTCCCGCAGGCTGCAGCTCTTCATGAACTGCTCCCGTGTGGGTCCCTCCCACGGGGTGCAGCCCTTCAGGAACAGGCTGCTCCAGCGTGGGTCCCCCACAGGAGCACAAGTCCTGCCAGCAAACCTGCTCCAGTGTGGGCTCCTCTCTCCACGGGGCCACAGGTCCTGTCAGGACCCTGCTCCAGCGTGGGCTTCCCACAGGGTCACAGCCTCCTTTGGGCATCCACCTGCTCCATTGTGGGGTCCTCCCCAGGCTGCAGGTGGGTCTCTGCTCCATCGTGGACCTCCATGGGTGCAGGGCACAGCTGCCTCACCATGGGCTGCACCACGGGCTGCAGGGGAATCTCTGCTCCGGGGCCTGAAGCACCTCCTGCCCCTCCTTCTTCACTGACCTGGGTGTCTGCAGAGTTGTTTCTCTCACATATGGTCACTCCTGTCTTCTGGCTGCTGTTGCACAGAAAGTTTTTTTTTCCCTTTCTTAAAAATGTTATCCTAGAGTTGCCACCACCATCACTGAGGGACTCGGCCTTGACCAGCGGTGGGTCCGTCTTGGAGCCGGCTGGCATTGTCTCTGTCGGACATGGGGGAAACTTCTAGCACCTTCTCACAGAAGCCACCCCTGTAGCCTCCACCACTACCAAAACATTGCCACACAAACCCAATACACAACTAAATCCTCAAATACTCAGCTTTCTATTTAGGAACAAAATTTAGCATTTAGGGTCTCTGTAAATATAATCACTGGGTACCATCTGAGGCACCAAGATGTTTGAGATATCAATACCTGGGGCTGGCAGGTACGACAGCTGGATGCCAGGCAAGATACACTTGGAAATCTCAAGTGGCACTAGATGCTTATATTTATCCAGGTTATTAGTCATCTCCAGAATCTCTGCTCCACTGTTGCCTTACCCAGTTGGTAAATCCCCTTTCTGAATATATTTCTATAACTAATCCTAACCCTTCCAGACACACATTCACAACGAAGTGTGGTTTACAAGCAAAAGCCCCTTTTTTGGGAGTGTGGGCTTTCATCCGTTTAGGACATGATAGAGTAATCACAGTGAACATAAAGACCCTGGCAGGAGCATTGACAGGCAGAGGAACCCTAGCAACCTAATCAGGGAGAAGGTCACCCCAAACTCACTACCCCTAGGACTGTCGAAGGAGCAGCACCAGCCCATCCTCCCACTAGCTGAGGCAGCCAAAAGCAGTCTTTCTCCAAAAGGCTGTGCAGACTGAGGGGATTATTGCCCACAGGGTGTGAGATGACTACAGGGGTATAGAGTTCAGTATGGGATGTACATGGAACTGTGCAAAACTTATGGGATGTTCTAAAGAAATTGTGGGAATGTGTGAAACATCTTATGGGATGCTTAGGGGAAGGATCAAAAGCAAGAAAAGGGAGGGATCGAGATGGACTGGAGAGGAAAAAGCACAGGGAAAGAGACAACAAGATGCTAAAATGTTGGATGTGAACAGGGGCTGGAAAGCACTTGTCTGACTGAGTCCTGTGCTTGGTCACTGCAGTGTATCCTGCATTCTTATTAAATCCTCTTTCTATCTCCTTGGTGGAGGCACCCTCTCTTCTGGGCTGGTGTGTGTGAATGTGAGTGAGGAAGGTGAGAGGTCTCAGTGTCACTGTTGGGGAAATGCCGAGGACCTGCAAGGACCCAAGGTCTGGGTACTAGGAGAAAGCAGGTCTGGGTGCAGCTCCTGGGTACACCAGGGGTCTCAGACGGGATCCTGGAGAGAGCCACAGCATGTGTGTGTCTGTCCACTGGAAAATTTCTATGTTGTCAACAGGAGATGAGGAAGAGGGCACGGCATTGAGGGCTATTAATTGTGTGAGCATGATGTTCATTTCTGTGGATGCTGACAGAGACAACTCGTTCTGTCTGTGTTGATCTGTGTGGCCACTGTGTTAGTGTGTGTGTGGGGTGTGTATGGACACAGAGCTGCAGCAACCTCCATCAATACCTCTGGGAGGAAGGCCACTGAGGATTGTAGCCCACTGGAGTTGGCCACTTCTATCAGTTAGATGTCCTGGTGGACATGTGGTGCTCTAGTTTTATCTGCACCTGCGATTGCACCCTGCAATCCATCAGTCTACACACTGGCAAGAAAGCAACCCACACGGACACATACCCGTGGTGTGGGTCCCTACTTGTTGCACCTCATGATGTCAGTCTACCAGCTGGATGAAGGCTGCTCATAACATCCAAGGGGAGGATGTTCTCAGGCCTTGACAGAGGTTATGATGCCAGTGGTGTGACTTCTGGCAGTGTCAAACCAGGCTTTGTCTGCTGCTCTGCTCCCACTCCAAGTTTCAGATTCTTTCCCCCTGTTACAAAGGATCATACTACTTTTATAGTTTCTTTCATGCTGATTCTTTCTTTATTTCAAAAGCCTCTTTCTATTTCCTTAGTTACTGTTTAATTCAACCTTTCTTTTTAACATCATCCCAGTTTTTGGGCAAACACCCTTTCAATCAGTTTTGGGTATTCCATTCATGCACACACTTTTTACACTTACATTCCTATTTTATCAAATACTCTTATCCAGGTCACTTTGCCAAGGCTGTGCCTTGTGGGCACTCCCATGCAGAAGAAAGACCAACCCAGGCAAGATGCAGGCTAGAAACGTGTCTCCTGTCTCTCAAGCCAGTGCTGAAAATGCTGGAGTGGTTTGTGAGTTATGACCATGGCATACCTGTTTTGAATACTCTCTTCTTTCTCCCATGTCACTGGAGATTCAGGCCTGCACTCTACAGGAATGTGATTCAGCAGCTTGGCTAGACCTAACACCCCTTCACACTTCCTTTTCTCCAGCACAGTGGTGTTGGACATTTGCTATGCTATTAAGTCAGGTCATACTTGGAAAGTAAAACAAAGTTTTAACTTTTTCAGTACAGTCTTTTATTACTTTTTCTCTAATGTGCCTACTGTTTGTATAATAATAGACTGCTCAAAGATCATTATGATAAATGAGGTAAAAATCTTTCCTTAGGTCACTCTCTTAAAATATCCTAATGATATTATGATAAATATATTAGCTAAAATCAATGAAATTGACTGGATATTCTCTAGAATTAGTCACTGGAGTTGTTTTTAATGTTGATTTAATTAGACTTTCTAAGTGCTTCGAGGTCTTGATAATATTTTTGTTATTATTTCCCAGAACACAAAAAATAATTCGAACTCCAGAAACTGCAATAAGCCATAAATAAAGAACTGCAATAAGCCATATAGTGCCTTCATAGATTAGCACATATTTTAATGTTGTTTTGAAAATCACTATGTTTATTTGCAGCCATTCTTAACTGATCTATCCATAAAGTTTACATTATAATTAATCACAATTAGCATTTTTTTCAAAAGAGAGTTTTGGAAGGCACCTGCCAAAGGGATATGAGAGGAGATTTAATCCACCAACAGTCATCTAAAACAACAATTACTATCTAACAGGCAAATACCACTTATCTGATAAACTATATGTTGGTACTTAGTGTGCTTCTCCAGACTTTTTGGCATTATGAAATTCATAGTGTTGCAGAGGTTTTAAAGGCATTTAGTACTTAGCATTCAAAACAACAGGAGCTGTTGTAAACTCATAATAAGACTCAGAGCTATGAGATGATCCCACTTATTTAATTTTTATTATCTCAGGAGAAATGCTAGATGCTCTGCTGACATAAACTGTTGCATCTTCGTTGACTTATAAAATATACCAGCTGGTGATTTGCCCAATATTTTTTTGCTTGTAGTGCTTAGGATTAGAGTATTCATGTCTCAGTCTTAGCCAACTTGAATAAACAAAAATTATGACATAACCTTACAATCTCTATTGACTTTTCCACAAGCTGAGGCAAGGACTTAACTCTTGGAGTTGGCAAGATCAATTCCGAAATGAAATTACGGTGAAACTGAAATAAAAATGTCCAGATTCAAGCCCTTTTTTATTTTAGGTCTCTTTTCTATGCTAAGTTGTGCTAAAATCTTTCATTTAACTAAAGAATTTGTTGAGGAAGCTGAATGTGTGAATGGATTGGGGGACTCCCTAAGATCACTAGCACACCTATGCACCAAAAGGTAACCAGGTGGTGTGTGCCTCTGTTAAGGGGAGCTGCAGGATGCCTTTCAGTCCCAGCATTTAATCAGTTACAAGATCATTAAATGAACATACCTCACAGAAATGTTCTGTGCTGAATCATGCAAAATCAGCTTGGAGTAAGATGCACACAAGGTGATATATTCTTTACCTTAGGCTCCACAGGAGAAAATGAGGAATGTATTAATGATACAGTTTAAAAAAGAGATTGATATCAGCTTTCGAAAAAAATGTATCTGGTGCAGAACTTTTCTAAACTTGAGGCATACTAAGGCACAGGTGTTTCATATTAGCTCATTAAAATGAAGTATATCCGTTGCCTCTTTTTGAACCCGCAGGTATATAGAAAATTATATTAACCAACTTTCATAATTGACAAGTGAACATCTTTTTAATAAACTGTCTTTCGAGTTAAATTTAAAACGAATTGGCCTGGCTTATAAAAAAGCTGAATTCCGCAAGAGTTTTTTCCGATAGGTTGCTTTTAATCAGGTCTCAAGTTATGAGTAACACTGCATGGCTGATTCTTTACTTCTGTGATTCCATCAAAGTCAGGCAGTATCAACTTATGCAAGTGCAGCTCAGACTGTCAGCTGTTTCAAAATTATTTCTAAATGGTGGATCTTTTATTTATGTACGTGTCCTTTTCTTTTTTATAACATAAGTAGTGGTTTTGCTCCTCTTCAATTTTTAGGTAAAAATGGTTCAGAGAAGACAGACTCTGTATAATTTCTGGGGTGAACTCCATTAGGCCTTGCCAACTCAAATTCATTATTTAATATGTCCTTTCTGCATTGTAGCCCACATTCTATCTCCTTGTTGAAGTTCAAATGAACCATTAGTAATATTTTTTTTTTTTTCCCAAGCAAAAATCTAGGAAGCTACTGAATACTTTCGTCTTCTCTGTATTATCTATTATTTACTCTACAAATACTAATTGGTCTTACTAGACCTATACTCTCATTTGTTTTTCACCTTTCAAACATATTTGTAAGAGCCTTTTCTCATTGCTTTTACATAAGCCACTAAGTGAGACTCATTTGTTTTTCAGCTTTCTGGGTTTTTTTATTCATATAACTTATGGCATTCTTTATCCCTTGCCATAGTCATGCTCTCTAGTTCCCACTTGGTATGATTCCCTACTGATTTTCAAGCCTTTAAAGACCTCTAATGCAGTCATAATGATCTCTAGAAGAAGGGTTTTCTATGGTACGTCTATTTCAGTAACTTTCTGATCTTCTGTTCTGATATAACTCTTGGATTATCCCAGGGGATTGTATCTCGTAGCTCCCTGACTTTGACACAAATTGAAGTTGTTTGTTGATTGCAAGAAAACATGACAGTAAAAGAATCACAAAATCATTTTGTTTTGGAGGGACCTTAGGACATCACTAGTGATGCCCTGCCTAAAGCAGGGTCAGCTAGGAGATCAGACCAAGTTATTTAAATTACTGAGGGTTTTGTCCAGTTGGATCTTGAAAACTCTTCAAGGATAGAGATTCCACAGCCTTTATGGACCACCTTCTCCAGTAACTGACTGTGCAAATATTGAAGAAGTTATTATATCCAGTTGGAACCTTTCTTCTTACAGTTTATGTCCATTGTTTCTTGTCCTCATGCCATACACAACTGTGAAGAGCCTAGCTCCATCTTCTTGAAAACTTACTCATAGGCACTGGCAGGCTGCTGTTAGGTTCCCCTGAAGCTGTTTCTTCTCCATCCTGAACAAGTCCGGCTTCCTCAGCCTCTCCTCACAGGTCAAAGTGCTCCATCTCCTTACCATTTTGGTGGCCCTATGCTGGACTTGATCCAGTTTATCCACATGTCTGTTTAGAGACCTGACAGCTTCTCACAGCATCTTTTCCCCTCAGCGCTGTCTCCTATGGGATCCCACCTCCCACCTTCCTGGACAGACTGAAGTCTGCTTGCCAGAAGTCCAGGCTCTGTACTCTGCTCCTTGCCTTCCTCAGTCCCCTCAAGCCCTTGAAACCCACTATTCCATTGTCAGTATCACATTCCCAACCAGTTCTTCCTTAATAGTGAATAGCAGTCCCAGCTGCTTATCTCCCTGTTTAACTCATCCAGAGACCTGGAACTCTCCAGAAATCTTCTGGATTACTTGTATGTCATTGTGTTTCTTTTTCAGCAGATGTCAAGGAGATTAAAGTTCCCATTAAGAAAAAAAGAATATGTTATTCAGAGACTTCTTCAGTTAGTTTCATAATTATTCCATGGTTGTAATGATATGGACACAAAACATATTTGTCTCTCATATAATAATGATAAGCATTACTAAAAAGCCTCAGCAACCTTTCACTTACAGTTAGGTGTATTACACTTTATACACTGGTGTCTTTTTCTGCACATTAATATATCTTTTTGCAATGGGGATAGTAAAACATGGACTACGGCCTCCGCATTGTAGTGACAAACTTTGTACTGATTTGTACTCACAGTTATACTAACAAAACAACATAGGGTCAATTCTGAGAAATGGATATACTTCAGAGCATGGGTGATCCTTATTTTGAAGCCTTTTAAAGCAGATGAGATACATTACACCTTCAAATATGTCCATTTTTCCCAGATAACTGAAAATTGTTCACTGAGAGACTAGCTCATCTGTAGACATCTGCACTGGTGGCATACATAGTGAATTCCAGCTAGTGCTTCAAAATGTAAGCTATTCAGCTGAAAGCTTGATGTCATGGGAATCACAGAATCACAGAATCATCTAGGTTGGAAAGGACCTTACCTTGTGTAATTACCCTTACCTTGTGTAATTAAAGAAGGCGTAACAGAAAATAGTGAGTCAGAAGAAAGCTCATTCAATACTTTTATGAAGTTTACAAGGAATAAATAAGTTTCAGGCTAGAGGCCATTGTCCAATTGACAATAAATATGAATTTACATGATGTTTATAATTTATATAAGCTACCTATGTGTATATATTATATAAATGATACTGTGTATAATCTTTTTGTTGAATCTATGTACACCTTTCTTCTGAAGTTGGCTATTTGGGGATGTAAAGAGTAGAAGATTGAATTTTTAAAAGTGCATACTCACCTTGCATCTTGCTCTCATCTTCCTCTATTACTATTTTTGGGCATTTTCCCCTCTTTATCCCCCCACTTGTTGTTTTTGGGCAAGCAACCTCCTTTATGACACCTACACTGTGGAGGGATATGACATAAATGGAGGTCCATGAGCTACTCTATTGCAAAGAAATAGAGTGAAAACAAGTCTGACTCTACTCCAAGCCAAATAAAAATTGGATAGACATTCTACAACACAAATATGTTTCCTGAGCATTAAGACATGTTCAGGAGATGAGGATGTATAGGAAAAATCATATACAGCTCTAGAAAAGTCACCTGGTGCTATATGCAGTCATCATTATTTGTGTATTTGTTCTAGCATAGCAAGGTACCAGATACAGGAAATGCCACTGTGAAATACCAGATTATGAACTAGAGGTAGTCTGTAAGTATCTCCTCCAAGAAAGTGTAGGAAACTTGTGAGGCCCAGTGAAACCAGAGAAGAGATATAGCATACATGAAAAAGTGTAGTATATGTTCCTAGAACAGTAGATACAGCTTTACAATGTGTAGGTATTGACCCCAGGACTAAAAAGGAGCTTAGTTGTGTTTAGTCTTTCTATGAGCAAAATAACTAGTTCTCCTAAAGTCTGAGATGCTTGTATAGTACTAGTAAAACTATTACATGTTCCAGAAGCATGGCTAAAACCAGTAATTATCTTGTCAGAAATAAAGGTTTCAGAGAAATGAGTGCCAGTATATGTTGATTCTGATGGAAAATGCCCAAAACCTACTGTGCAATTTCTACAACAATAGGCAGTTTGGAAGGGAGGCATCATCAGCTTATGACTCATCTGCGTCCTTTGAGAGGTCAGGGTGTGTGGGACAAACTGTCTGTGGGTTTTGTTTCTTCTTGGCAGGAATGGAGCCACAGGACATGATCAGCTGATGCAACACCACATATAATCTCCCAGACTGCATTAACAATTACATACTACAAAGAGACAATGCCAGAATAGACGAAAACCCACTAAAACCTGGAAGAGGCAGATCATCAAAGCTGGCACAGAAATGTCATTGTAACTTTCTGCTTCACCCTGATTTGCTATATTTCATTAGTATTACAGCACTTTCAAAAGGGAACATGCCAATGAACAGCTGGACTACAAAGCAGACTTTGTAACTGTTGATATGCAACTGTAGGACAGATATGCCAAGAAAGTCAAAAAGCGATGATGAACATTTACCACTTGTCTAAAAGTATGTATGCAGCCAAAGTGTGGTCTAATGTAACTTAGATATAGGACATAATTTACACATTTCTTTGACAAGTGTGAGAACATGATTGATGCCATCAACTCGGTGACCAAACACCATTTAAAACCTTTTGGCTTCAAAGAACAATTTTGTTAATGGTTTTCCTCAGTGTCACTTTACGGAGTTCAATGAGTCTATCATGAACCTCCCATTTGAACATGACACATTTAGTATTCTCTAACAGTCTTTCACAAAATACCGCCCTGGAGTGGGAAGACCAGAAATCAAGCACCAGTGGCTATCTCCTTTTTCTTCTTCAAATCACTATCTATCTGAACTACACGAGACTCGCATGAACATACTATGAGATCAAGAAATAACTTTGGGTGATTTATTTTACAGAATGTTATTGCAGTTAACAAGTATGATGTCCTAGTGATAAAGCCACCAGGACTGAGCTGAACATTTGACAGCTTTGCTAAGATTAAACTGTCATGTTTACTATATGATTAATAGATTTATTAAGTGAATAAAAACGCTGAACATGCTGGAAAACAGCTGTTTTCATGTCAACTGTAAAAGATCAAAGTATCTTCTATGAAACCAAGCCAGGAACATTTAGAATGGCATACTGGCAAACATGGTAAGAAGCAATATTCAAAGATATTCTATTAATGATGTGGTAACACACGCAATAGCAAGGGAACCTGTATAGTTTTTGAGAATATGATTGCTGCTGAAAATTCAAAAGGACCTCCAATATATTAGTACCATATTCTTCCTTAGCTTATACATAAAAGAGAAATCACATGCACACACAAAATAATACCTTTTGAGGGAAATATTGATTAATATTAAGAATGTCATATAAAGACACAGAACAAAAGAACATTTCTCTGTCTTGGTATTCTAGATAATCCAGGAACTACAAACGTTCAAAGGAGATGTGACTATTTGAGAAAAATCATTGTTATGTAGTTCTGCATATGTTTCATAAGCAGATGATATGAGCCCACAAGCACAAATGTAGTGGAAGATAGAGTGCAATGTATGCCAAATAAATGGTAAGTCTTCAATCTTAATTAGGTCTGGCATTTCACTACAGCAATCCTACAACAATAGCAAAGAACTTTTTCTTCCCTAATATAAAAATATACATATTCTTTTTCTGTATGTGCTGAAATGCTCTATTTCAACAGAAAATGTGTAGTTCATTAATGAGTGTGCATAAACATTACTCCATTACCTGCCACCACAGTGACTGCTTTCCAAGACTTTGATTTGAAACACATGACAAGCTTTCTCTGAGGAAACAGGAAAATGGAAAGAGCTAGGAGAATGGAAGATGTGCTCTTTAAAGTGTAACACTAAGAAACATTGCTGGAGCATGCTGAAATTCTTTGGTATATGATATTTGTGCAGCAAAACTCTTCAAGGGAAGGTGACTTTGTCCCTCGTAGCATGTGGTTCTATAGCACTTAAGGCAAATTAATGTCTTCCACCATGGAGAGTCAATAGAATGCTTGAGGAGCTCCAGCTGCCTTATTTAAATGCCTTAAGTTGCATTTGTGAGCAGTCTCCCTTGCTCTTCTTCAAGCAATTATAATGCTGCTGTAATGGTGATTATTAAATATACTGGGCTAAAAAATGAAGTAAGTTACTCCAAAAATCTATTGGGCAATATTATTCTTTTCCATCTGGCATCTATTTTAGTGACAATCTGATCTTGCATCCTAAGTCAGAAAACTGTCAAGATATCCATATTGCAAAAATGATGGTACATGTTTCTGTTGCTACATCAGTATGTAAGCGAGGCACAAATAACATAATAGTGTTACATTGGAGGAGGAGATTGAGCAGAAAAAGTCCAAGACAGCTCATTATTGTTTAGTTTTCAGTTTCCTTCTTGAAAAAAACTACAAATACTTTTAGTGTATAGACAATAAGTAATGAAAATAATTTAGGTGGGGCACAGAACTGAATAGAGCAGCCATCACTAACTGAATTAAGAAAAAATATTTAGAATGAAGACTAGTAAAAAGAAATTCTAACAAGAAAGTGTAGTAGACAAGAGTCATAAACTGATAATGGGTATGGGCAGAATCAGTAGTGCTTTAGCTCTGTAAGGAGTGACAGATTTATTCTCCCTCTAAGAGCCATATATCTATTTTCAGCATATATGTTTTTTTCATTGGTTTTGGTCTGTGTATTAGACTGGTCGGGATGGGAAACAGTGAAAAAATTCCCTGCTGTTATTGATCTATGATCATATTAAAAACAGTGTAGAGTCCCTTTTTGGAGCAGAGTCATTCCATACAGACATGCCTGTGGCATGAGCTAGGAATAGAATAGCTGGACTAGGAAGTAGGATATCTGGGGCATTGACCTCAGGAGAAAAACCTCTATAAAGAGAACCTGCACATTGGAAAGGTGATAGAGTCCTTTACCTGGCAAGTCTCAGTGATAAACAAGTAATGCTAACAATAAGATTTCCAGCCTTAGGCTTGTTCCCTATGCCTTTGATCCCTTTACAGAGGGAGGGAAACACAAACCTGCTGCTGCTCTCAGTTCCAGCCCAGGGACCCCAAGGCTCCGAGATGGAGCAGTTTTAGCCTTTTAGCATCAGTTCAGTGTCATCAGCAGGGTCATGTGCAAATGAAAAGGCATAGTGTGGAACAGCTGTCTACAGGACAGACCTGGTGAAAAGTGTCTTTCCCACTGGTTGTCCTGATTCACTCCAGGATGATGATATGATATGCTCTAGATTTCCTCACTCTGACCTTGATTTCCTTCCTCCCTTTGCCACTCAATCTATAGCTACTGAAACTCCACCTTTCCAAACCTCACAGTATACTGTCTTCCCACAGCTGCGATGTCCATACTATTCCTCCTTTTTCTCTAGCAGTCTTGCTCTCCCCCACCACTGTGTTTCAATACTTTTCCCACTAGCCAGTCTATTTCCAGCAACACCGAGATGTTTCCTACATGGCACGTTTCTCTCCACCACGTCCTCACTGAACTTGAGTGAATTGTCACCCCAACTTTTGTTTGGAGAGTACTTTCGCCAACTCTTCCTGTGTTCCTGCTTTAGAGATGCCTGGCCTTCTCTAGTTTCTGTTTGCACTCCTCCTGCACTCACATCCTATTACTCCTCTCTTAACCCTCCTACAATGTTCATGTCTGGTATTTTTTTTGTTCAATGGACTACACAAACTGGGGACTAGAGAGAGCTCTGTGTCTATTTAGAATATTTGACTTTTTGCACAGACATCTGGAAGAGAAATTTAGAGAGGTTGGCACAAATTCCTAGTTAGTGCAAATCAATGTAGTTCCACTGAAATCACTAATATGCATTTATTTACACCCCTTCAGAAATAGGTCTTTCTTTTCAGGAAGAGTATCCTCTTATTCTACTTACTTTTGTAATCAACACTGAGCAACAGAAGTCAGGACAGACATACTCCTTTCCAAGAACCTAATTTTCTTTTCCATGTCTATTCCTCAAATACAACACCAACTCACACAGCAATCTATTTTTTATACATTTGATTCACACTAAGACAGTAAACATGGCCTATTAGTCACAACCACTGTAGCTGTACAAGATGAAATAGAAAAAAAATGCGTTTTAAATAAATACTAGAATTCCCTTTATGATTCATGCAGTGAATTTTCACTCGTGTTTCTTATGGCTGAGGTAACTGGAAAGTGCTGGTGTGGTGGCAAAACCAGCATCTGGACAGACTGTAGGCTCTTTGCAGGCAGATAATAGTGCTAAACTAATATAAAAAAAAAGTTAATACTATTCAAAGGGGTTTTTTATCATTACTAGAAGTCAATATTAGTGTACACAGAGACAGGAAAGAGCACGAAGATTTTCCCAGGAAATAAGTAATCTAGCCCCAGAGAACGTTAAATGCTCTCTCCTGTTCACATTCTATAAATTTTAATATGGTGAGCTTTGCTGATAAATCTCTTCTTGGTAATTAATTTATATAAAATATTCATATCTCACCGTAAATGCATGTAATGCAATCAAGGGTCAAGGTAACTTCCTCGCCTTGAAGACTTCCAAGTGTAAGGAATCAAATTCAAACATGACAAAATTAGGACAACAGAACAGTTGAAATTAAAGGCCTGAGAGAGGAAGGAAAGAAAGAGAGATGAGATGAACAAGGATATTTAAGAGTACCTGCATCTTGTTTTCATACAGACTATTCCCCAGACAACCTCTCAGTTGTCACCAGCCATCCATGTTTTCTATTCAAACCAGAGTGCTACTAATTACAATCCTATTTATTGCCATAGTACCTAGAATACAACGTGGTGACAAATTTCCTTTTACAATAGGACAAGGTGGTAAAACAGATGTTTGCAGGAAAAAAAGGAGCATTACTCACAAGGTGGAACAGGATCAGTGTTCACTTCTAAATCCATGAAGTAGGCAAGATGCAGAAATAAAGAAAAATGAGATAAAACCTTCAGCTATTGGAGCAAGAGTTTACAATGGCTGTAGTTTAACAGTGGACACTGACTGGACTACAGAATATCCTGATCATCAACTTATTCTTTTGGTCAACCTTCACATTCTGGGTTGCCATATGTTTTCTGACACCGTCTTCCATTGACTGGAATTTAAACTCAAGTATGTGGCCTCCTCCACAGTGACCAGCAAGTGTTTTCCATGGATCTTCTGGCAAAAAAACCCAGTTTCAATTGAATCTGAGTAAAGAAAATACCATTAGAGACATCTTTATGAAAATCTAGTGAATTCTCGTCATGAAGAAAGTCCTTCAGTGATATCCAAATTTTATGCACAAGTAGAAATACACACAGTCTGAGGAAAAAAAGCAACAAAGTTTTTTTTCTTTTTTTCTGAATTACTTAATGTACTTAATTATTATGTTAATAAGCTTGAGAAAAACTTTGTAACCTTGTAAGACCTGGTACTAGCCATCAAAAAATGTTGGTCCTGGTAGAATATAAGATTGCTGCCTTTAAAATTTTACTATCATTATATCTTTTTCATAACTTTCCTCTTTTTTTAAAAAATTCTGTCTCCTTTCTGATGATATCTGAAGTGACTGGAATCAGCACCCAAACTTTTATGAGGCTAAATGCTCAGGTTTGGTTTTAATATTGCCAAAATCTTGATATGGAGGATTAGGGCCCCTGAATTTCATGGGAAAATGTGCCACTGACTGGTATAAACTGACAGGACAAAGCATGAGGGAAGGGGAAAGTCTAATAAATCACATTCCTCAAAAGAAGGATGGAGGTAATTAAAGATTGACCAATTTTCCATTACATTAGTAGCTATCAGGATGATGACTATTTGTGTTGTAATGTTTTTTGTACTCCCTCCTGGCTGTTTTCTTGTCCTGTGTTTACATTGCAAACTTTTCTGGTCCATCGAGGCAGGACCCATTTGACAACCTCCAAGTATCTGCATTGCAGACATTCACATCTGAGTTAGTCACCCTGATCTCCCTCTATAGTCAATACCAAGGTCCTTCTAGGGCATGATTCATCTCATACTGATTTGATGTCTAAAATAGGTCACACGAATTGTGAGTGTCTCTAGCTGGGTGACATTTATGCTAACCAGACTCCTAGATGTTGTGCAGGGTCAGACCCAGAATCATAATCCCTAAGCTATTAGTTAGTCAGTACTGGAAATTACTTATCAGGGTTATACATTTTTCTAGTCTTATTTTAATGCTTGATTCACTGGGTAAGCATTCCTTCCAGATACAGGCAGTATTGTGTCATGTCTGTGGTCTCTGGGGTTTTTGCTGACCACAGACAGCAAAACTCCCTGCTTATAATTACAAAGGGATTAGGGAGAGATTCCAGATCTCCTTATTCTTGGACACGTTCATTCTCCATTGGACTGTATTCTCTTCTTCCTTCCTAAGAGGACCCCATTTCAATTACAATTTTTGCTAATTGCAACATTACTACTGCAAGTCAGCAGTCTCCCTTCAAGCTTAAATCTAAAAATACCATGCAGTCTGTATGAAGCCATATGATTGCAGTCTGACTAGATAATACATGGACACATCTTTGTGTGTGTATGGATTTGTTACATGCTCAGCCTTGTAATGTCCACCTTGCAGGTCAAGGGAGGTGATTCTGCTCCTCTACTCTGCTCTGGAGAGACACTACCCAGAGTACTGAGTTCAGCTCTGGAGTCATTAGTACAGGAAAGACACAGACCTGATGGATCAAGGCCACGAAGATGATCAGAGGGGTGGAACACCTCCCCTGTGAGGACAGGCTGAGAAAGTTGGGGTTGTTCAACCTGGAGAAGAGAAGGCTCTGGGGAAAACTTATTGCAGCCTTCCAGTAGTTAAAGGGGGCTTATGAGAAAGATGGGGACAGACTTTTTAGTAGGGCCTATTGCAATAGGACAAGGGGTTTTAAACTAAAAGAAGGTACATTCAGACTAGATATAAGGAAGAAATTTTTTACAATGAGGGTGGTGAAACACTGGAACAGGTTGCCCAGAGAGGTGGTAGATGCCCCATCCCTGGAAACTTTCAAGGTCAGGTTGGATAAGGATTTAAGCAACCTGATCTAGTTCCTG
The DNA here is from genome assembly GCF_031877795.1 of Strix aluco. NCBI lineage: Eukaryota > Metazoa > Chordata > Aves > Strigiformes > Strigidae > Strix > Strix aluco. The sequence continues at coordinate 126,949,791 of NC_133932.1, forward strand.
CTTATTGCAGGGGGGTTGGACTAGATGACCTTGAAAGTCACTTCCAACCCAAATTATTCTATGATTCTAAGATTCTATGAATGTGAAAAGTTTTGTCCCATTGAATGAAAAACCAGTTTTCAGGCTGTTTGATTCTTTGTGTGGTGATTTTTCTCTTTCTTGTCTTACCCAGACAGAAAAAGAACTAAGAAATAACAAGTAGAATGTGTGAGAACCAGGTTAACAAAATTGTCATGTTATTTTAATAATATGAGGAAACAGCAAGAGTCTTTCAGCAGAAGATGACGGAAGTGCAATTAGGGAGGAAAGCGCTTAATCTTCTCACTATATCAAATTTTTGTATTTTATTTCCTTCTTTAATTTAAGAGACTGAACTATGATGTCATGATAAAAGTAGAGAATCTTTCAGCAAAGAATCATATTGAATTTTTTATTCACCATGAGTCTTGAATGAAGAAAAGAAATTATACTTCACATCTACAAAAAAATCTGAAAAAAATTCTCAATCTGCATGCTGTGATTGCATGGAAAGCATTATCCAGCTGGCCACAAGTCATTGTAGTGTCCCAGGTTAGTCAGCTGGCCAAGGCCTGCAGATTGCAGGAAATTGGAATTGAAAGAATGGATAGCTTCACGGACTGTCTAATTCATTCCCAGTTTCACCCAATTCCAAGAAAGGGAGTCCAGTGACTTCTGTAGGTTATAGATATTTGTAGGTATCTCATCCTATAAAAGCTATGAGCACTCTTGAATGGTGAACCTACTGAATGCAAGCTGCCTAAATTAATTTCATTCTTCAGCTGCTCATGGTACTGCACTCATGGTACCATGACAGCAATACTTCTGATGTGCTAATGAATGTTTCCCACTGTGCCACTGATAAAGGACAACTATTACTATCCTCATTTGTATTTGGGGAAGGGCAACACAGAAATTAAGTAGGACGGAGGCCCAGAGGCAGAGATCTAAATGTAGGTGTCTAGAGATGAGCTAAGAGTCTGAGCTCCAACGGCTGTGAGAGATGACTTGTAGGGATGTGACAAACGGCAATCAAAGAAGCTCAGAAAGCAGTGCAGCTCACCCTACAAGCATCACTAAATCGCTCTGCAGCCTGCATTCACTGTACTGTTCATTCATTGATTGTTATTATTACTAGTCCATTTTTTGGTTATAATGGGAACTTAGACACTTAAAACTGTTCAGTTATTTCAACACAGGTGTCTGAGGCCATCTGAGATCACCTCTGACCTCCAGCTGCTTTGCCAGAAGTACATGGGTCCTATATGGCAATTCTGTGAAAATGTGTGAGGTTGCTCAGAGTATCTCAGTTGGACAAGACTCCTACCTGGGAGCAGAAGGATCAGGCCTAACAGAGGGAGACAGGGCATGTCATCTGGGGTTTGATTTCTGTTTCCAGCTACCTGAAAATAAATCACTGCAAACTGATATATTTGTTTATAGGAGGAGACTCCACTTACTGTTAGGAATCAGTTTAGTTCCCTAAACATCAACAACTAGTAGCATTTGAGATGCTGTAAAGCCTTCTGCCTAACTGCTGGTTACAGGTCTGAAAGGCCCTGTGCCAGCCTTGGGTGGCTGCACCAGGCACCCTGTCACATCTTAAACCAGGGAAGGTTTAGACTAGATATTAGGAAGTATTTCTTTACAGAACGGGTAGTCAGGCGTTGGAATGGGCTGCCCAGGGAGGTGGTGGAGTCCCCATCCCTGGAGGTGTTTAAGAGTCAGGTCGACATAGCACTGAGGGATATGGTGTAGTTGGGATCTGTCAGTGCTAGGTTAACGGTTGGACTAGATGATCTTCAAGGTCCCTTCCAAACTAGATGATTCTGTGATTCTGTGATCTTAAATAACATTAGATGTCTCTGTGTGGGCAATTGAATAAAGCCTTTCTTGTTGACTAGGACACCAGTTTGTCCTTTTTGTTGCATTTATGCATAACTGAGCTGGTTATGCAGAACAAAAGTAACTCCGTCCTGTTTGTGAAATGTCAGTGTGACATCCTGGGCATGGGGTATTGGAGTCTCAGGAGAAGCTAAGTGGAGTGGGTAATTTTATTTTGTCCAGAAGTGGACCTGCACCCATTGGCCAGATGTGTATGATGCACTCTCCACATCCCTTATGTGCGTGCTTTTGTTGGTGATGGGGCAAAAATGACTCACTGCTGTGTGGGTTGGCTATCAGCTCAGCTGAGCCTTCTAACTTCAACACAGCTTCTTAACTAACTCTGACAAGTCCATATCTATCTTTTATATAATATTTTATAACTCCCTAAGGTCAAAATAAAGTTCTGCTCCTCTTGCTTAACCTTCTTTTACAGAACATTAAAAAAATGGACTAAACCAGCTGGAACTAAGTATTATTTAGGTGAATGTAGTGTAAAGTAACATTTTGTTTCTTTGCTGACAAACAAACTCTGTAACAAATGAAATAACAAACTCTGTAAATATCAGAAAACCTGCATTGCTTGTTAGGGAATGTAAAGCTAGTCAAATGTTATTCCCTGAGTGTATGGCAGGTGCTTTTATTATTGGATAGAGAAGTCATTGTGCATATGAACATGAAACAACTAAAGCTGATGATCACTGTTCTGTAGTGCAGGGTTGCCCTTACATTATGGAGTACTGTAGGTATAAAGAATACTAATGCTTAGAGTTAGGAAGAAAACAAGTAGATAATGATTGTAAAATAAAATCTTTATTGTTTGGGAGCTGGACAAGCTAAGTAACTAGAAGCACTGTTTACCAGGAGCTTGTCTAATTTGTATTGCTCTGTTCCTCAACCAACAGGAGAGAGCTGATTATCAGAGAGTTTTCGTTAGTACTCTGTCTTTATACTGAATTACGGAAAACACTAAATTTCACAAATGGAACATTATGAATGTCAGATGCCCAGGCTCTTGAGAGCTTCATCTATCTTCTACCCATCTTGGTCTTGAGTGTCTCATTCAGGCTAGTCATCCAGTCATGGGGAAAGAGAGTGACCCATGTGGTACCTCACGGTTGATTCATCTCTCCTTAGACATCTCTTTTAGAATAGGATGAACTGTCCTCTGGAGATGCTAGTGTCTCTCTTACTAGCTTAGTCTGAGGCTTAGCTTTTAAATTACTAAAGTTAGAGAAGATGAATCCCATTTTCAGGTTTATTTTGAGGAGGCAAGTACTAGCTTTTTTTCCTATGTTTGTGTAGTGACTGGCCACCAGTTTTGACAAGCAGGCCACGACTTATAGTAGAAACTCTCAAGTGTTACTGCAACCCCTCCAATTTTTTAAAAATCTTGCTAATTTCATTGGGTATTATTATAGTTCAGTTGTTTGGGCTGATATTAAGTACTGTCTAGCCCAAACTGAGAATGTAGATAGATGATCAGAAAGATAAAAGATCAGAAATGTTTTTGACAACTGAAATAATGAAGATGCGTATACATGTTATTCGCTGCAACATAGATAGATAGATTGATAAGTAGATAGATAATGGAGAATGAAAGAGGCAATTTTTGTGTTATCTGTGTCTATTTATCACATGCTTCAGTTGCTGCAGCTCAAAAATGAAACACTATATTTTAAAAGTAGTGTGGTAACATCAGAAAATTGCATCTGAAGAAAATGAAGCTCAAATTAAATTCAGTGAGACCCCAGTGACTTATAAATTTGCCTGAGGAGAAGGAAACAGATCTGCTTTCTAGGAGTCCCCCAGTGGCTTATTTAAAGGCTAGTATGGTGCCATGCAGGCACCAAAATCATAAAGGCTGTTTATTATGACTGTGTAGCTAAAGTAATAGCAAGCTTGAGACTATGGCTGGTAAATAGCTAGATAATGACAGAGTTGCCTGCAGCCCATTAAAGAACCAAGGAAAGACTGAAGTCTACCACAAGGTTCCTGCAGCCTGACATAGATTAGGTGGTGAAGACTGGGTGATACCCAGATCAGGCTTTAACAGATAACTAGTAAAACTTGAACACATGTATCTTGCATGCATAATTAGCTTGGGGCTGAAGATATACAGCAATTAAAAATTATGTGATGAAAGATGGTAAGAGAAGATGGAAAATGCATAAGTATGGGGAGTAATTTAAGTGGCTGAGAATGTGCCAAAGATCATGCAAAAATATTGCACTGCCATTAGTGTGAAGTGAGAAAAGGACCACAGGAGCTAGAATAAAGGGAACAGACCAGTTAGAAAGGGCAGACATCTGGGCAGGTTGGGAAGGAGAGTAGGCAGTAGGGCTTTTAGTTAAGCACTACAAACAAAGTGAACTGCTGTGTGCACTGGAGAATTTATCAGTCTTGGGTCTTGCTGTACCATCCCATCTGTACATCATCATCTGTGCAGATTAGGTGGTCTAATTCTGCTAAGAGCCAGCATGGCCAAACAGTATGGGAAGGAGCATGGAAAGGGACATGGGAGGGTTGGTGATACTAGTGAGTCAGCGGGAAGTATGCTTGCGGCTGGCGGTACATCTCTTTGTGGTTCCAGCTTTTAGTTCTCATAAGGAAATTATGGGTTTTGGCTGCAGGATAAAAAGGAGACAGTGGACAGTTCTGATCAAAAAATTAATTAAAGTTGATGACAGTGCAGGAGGGAAAATGAAGTAGTGCAGCCCACAAGGGAACACGAAGAAGAAAATCACATGAATACAAGCTGCTTGCCCTCTCCCCTCTCCTCACCTTTTCGCTTATTCTCCAAACACACACCTCTAACCACTGCTTCCCACGCATTTCTTGAGCTTTTTGCTTTGTCTGAACACACTGATGGTTTTTATTCTTATTCTAATCTTGGAGCAGGGAAGTCTGCTCTAACCATATAACCCTATTTCAGGGTTTACTAAGATACCCAACTTCAAGTGATAATTAGTTTGCCACAGCTCTTCAGCACTTTTCCCATGGGGAATGGGGATTACTGGCTATTTCTTATGCCCCTTAAGTGTTTTACTCAGGGCTCCTAACATCTCTGCAGACCTGTGAGATCTTGTGCTGACACCAGTGAGGAGCATGAGACAGGCTCAGAAATCTCACCTGGAGCCACCACCAACATCAGGACCTCAAACAACAGAGCACCCAGTACTATAATTCCATACATGATACATATGAAAATGACATAACTCATTGGCTAAACTGTTCTGGTTTTGGCTTTGTTTGTTTGTTTGTTTTTTATAACCATATCAAAAAGGTGTGAAGACAAATCTGTGATAGATGAGGTCTCTTGCTAAAGTGGCTCCTCTAATCTGAAGCTGGACTACCCCTAGCTGACTGCTCTTTCTTGGGGCAAAAAATATACTGTTGGTCAAAACTTACAATTTCCCCTATTTAATTTAACAGAGTTCTAATTACAGACAGAGATTTAACAGTCTCTCATGAAGCCTTCTTTTATGGACTGTTTTGTAGTACAGACTGTCTTTCCACAGTGATGGACACAAAAAGTCTGTAATTTGAATACCTGATGTCTTAATACTGTCTTTGTAAGAATTTTAAATCTCAAGCTGATGAGAGTCATCCTTCCTATCGGGCAGTAAAAGCACTCTTCCACTTTTTAATACATCTGGTAATCAAACACTAAAAATTCCCTCCCAACCAAGCTGTGAGGCCCAGGAGAACATAAGAGTAGGCAGTCCAAGAGGTATTTAAAACATCAGATGACTGTATGAGACAAGAAGGCTTGTGTGGGCTGGTAAATTTAGTAAGCACTGCAGTGTTTAGTAAGTCTCCAAGTTGCCTTATTGGAATAAGATATCCAGCAAAGTCTGTCATTACTCCGAAGTACACATTTATTTAGTCTGCTTCCACCCAATTGCATGTTCTACTCTGAGTGCTCTGGAAACACACTCTTACAACATGCTTCTTTCCGAAGATCTCTGATCATTGCATGTTCAGCAATTTCACCCTGGCAGCTTATGGTCTACTACAATATCAAAGCTGTTTCCAAACCTGACAGGAATTAGCATAAATTTAAATTGTTTTTTATTATCATCAAATATGCCTACATGGATTTGACTATTTACAATTCTTAAAAAATCCAACAAAAGTTCCTGCATTTTTCTATTGATCTTAAATATACATTAAGTTAATGGCTGTTCCGCAAAATATAAGACAAGTCTTCACCTTGACTTCATCTGAGGTCTAACTTCAGTGTGACTGTAGCAGATTAAGAGGAAAAAGCAATGAATCTTGGAGCTGCTTTTCACTACCCTTCATACAGGATTTAAACCTACATATATTCTCCATCTTGAAAGAATTAAAAAGTTAAGGAGTAATTTGCAGTATGTATGTAGTTTGCAGAATAAATAATTGGAAAGAGGAACATCTGTGCCCACCCCAAAATCTGATATAAACCATTAAAACTAAAATTTACATTAACCTTACAGCCTCTCTTTGTGTCTTCAGCTATTTAGCCACTTCTTGGAAACCAGACCTACTCAGTGATGGAGAAAATAAATACTGGTAACTCTGAAAGTGATTTCAATAATTAAATTTTGTCCAAACTCCATCCAAAAGTAAGTACAGCATTGGTAGATTATGAGTACAGCCCTGCACTTTGTAACTACAGAATGAAAATGCTAGGTAGTTTTATTAGTGTATCAAACCAGTAATGTTACAGATCACCCTAAGCAGCCCCTACATGTTCTTCTGCAGGAATGATTAGTGACACAAATATGTGTCTCACTCTTTCTTTCACTGATGATGTGATTGTGATGAAACGCTCGATTTCTTTATCCTTTGCTGTAAAATGGTGTACTTTATACTTCAGTGAGCTACTGAGGATTTTCTGACCAGCATGACAGTGAAAGAAATAGCAGGGATTAAATAAAGGGTTTGAAAAATGTCCACAACCAGGACTATACACCAATCATTCATCATCACGTGCAAGAGGGCAAACTGTCCCTTGTCAGTGTCTTGGTAGTGTTCATTCACTGTCCCACTCACCCACTGCTGGCCAGCATCAGAGATGGGATGATGGACTTCCCAGCATGTTCATTCCCATGAGTCAAATTTACTGGGGATCTCGTTGTTTCTATACCCCTTCCTCACTTTGATTCCTCCAGGCAGAAATGAACCTAGTGGTAACTAGCCTTGGAGCCTGAGGTAGTGAAGAACAAGGAATAACATGACTAATTTTATATCCTAACTGGCTTTAGAATGCAGAGCAAAACCAATTCATTTGCAAGGATGAAGGTAAAGGTAGGATCTGTAGCTTTTTCTATTTCTTGCCACTATTAACACTCAAAATCTTGTTTATGAGAAAAGAGGAAGCACATCTTAAATAAATATATGTATATCCAATAATTTATTTTTAGTATACTTGAAACCTTATCATTGTTAGTCCAGATAGAATTGTTACAGAAAAAGAAAGAATAATAACGCAGTTACATGTGAATCTTCATTTGGGTCTACAGGACCAGAATCTCCACATGGTAGCTTTTCCATAACTTCTGTAAGACAAAGTTGCATAATCTTCTAAAAATATTCTGCAGGAAGGAAGGATGTAAAACCTGCTACCAAAAATGACACAATAAAATTATTGAAGTTTCAGTTTTGCAGGAAGTCAAACAAAATTGTCTGTCTATCAAAATTATGCTGTCTCCCAAAGCAGGAGCAGCTGTTTGGCATCAGTGGTGACAGAAAGGTGTCCTCAGTTACTCTCTGAGAGGATCCCCAGACATCCCCTTTCCTCAGAGATGAGATGGGGCAGGCACACAGAGCCTTACAGACAGCTTTCATCTCCTTGTGCTTCCCTTAAAAACCAAATGTGTCTGAGTACCCATCCCATGTCCTGGTCACTTTCCCTTATCTTCAACCTGAACTCCAGCTTCATCCTTATCTTCTCTACTTGCCTCATCTTTCAAGCAAGGCATCCTATGCTCCTATCCCAAACCTTATTCCCCTCTCTCCCCAAACTGCTGTAATTTCTGCCCCAACTGGAACAAAAGCTGCTGCCCACCAGCATCCCCACAGTAGCTCTTTGTGTGCAGATGCTTCCCTAGGAGCTTTCAGGGATAGGTCTCTCACAGAATCACAGAATCATCTAGGTTGGAAAGGACCTTGAAGATCATCTAGTCCAACCATTAACCTGACATTGACAGTTCCCAACTACACCATATCACCTCCAGTGATGGGGACTCCACCACCTCCCTGGGGAGCCCATTCCAACGCCCAACAACCCATTCTGAAAAGAAATGCTTCCTAATATCTAGTCTAAACCTTCCCTGGAGCAACTTGAGGCCATTACCTCTTGTCCTATCGCTTATTACTCTCTTCCTACCTTGAGAAGAACAATTTCTTTCTGTGTCATTTGAAGCTTGGATGAAGCTCTGGATATTCCTTTTGGCCATTGCTACTGCTATTCAGAGACACCCTATATGCCTACTTGCTCTGTCACCGCTTTCCATGTGCCTTATCATACCTATATGGGCCTGTCACACTGTTGAATTAAAGAGGAGACCATGAAGCATTGGGAGAGGCCATGTGATGTTCTGGTTCAGTTGTAATTTCCTTATACAGACTGCCTGGTACTCAAGCAGTTTGTCAGATTGCATTTTTGGAAATGCAGTATATTTCAAATAAATAAAAATTTTAAAACTAGCACCACAGAGCAAAATTTCCAGCATGGGATAATATCCATGGGATGCAATAAATGAAGTTAGATAGTTTTTTCTTTTTTTATTTAAAATTGCTCTGAAATGTGTGGATGGAAAGGAGCTTATAGCATACTAGTTTTATAGAGAAAAAAATGTCAGAAAATTTTGCACTGAAGAAAAGAGAAAGAAATTTTAGTCCCTGTAAAAATTATGTAATTGACACAAAGAGTATTGTTTTCACTGTTGTTTAAGCAATGTGTTTATACACCCTTGATTGCTAATCTCTCCCATGCATCTGGGATGTTTCACAGACCCTCAAACATTAATGCTGTGGGCTTAACTATTATTCTTAGTCAATCAGGCCTGTGTCTTGGCATTTGTGAGTGATACTTTTCCCCAGATTAGATAGCATTCACTCTGTTCTCTTCCAATTTGGACCCATTTACAAACGATCCTCTTCTACTGCTCAAGATCTGACTTGAATCACTCCAGTCCTCAGGGTTTCATAGATGAACTCACAGCTGGTATAGATCTAGAAGCTTGTGCTGTTTATGAACAAGTTTCTGTGCAACAAATATCTGCAATAGCAGCAAACCAGAGACTAAAAATGTCTCTTCTGCTGCCATATTCGTACTGGTATGAACTGAGTGCAATAAACAAAGCATTAACTGCACTCTAACAAGTTAATATCTGTCATCTTAGCCAAAGTAACTCATTAGAACTAGCATTGTGATATAAACTCAAATTCAAACAGATCAGCTTAAACTACAGCACAAGTGGGCATCTGTCCACATCTTAGCTACCCTGTGATCTCCATCCACGCTGTGTGTCATTCAAATTACTTGAATACAGCTACACAAGTGTGTTATGTCGAAGCTTCTCTCAGTGTAGTCATGAGACCTGCTGTTTTACTTAAATACCTAGTCCTTTGAGTTAGGTGAATGCCATGGCATCTTAGTTGCCTTATCATTAAGCTTGTATGTGGAAAAAAGCAACAAAGCAAGCAAAAATCTTTCAATACATAACCCAAATATTTTCAAAAGCAAGAAGTCGGGTAAATAAAATTTTGAATATATTGTTTTAGAATGTAATGACATTTGTCCATTCTCAAGTTTTTGGAGTACTCTAATTAGACATCACCTGGATGTCTTATCTCCATGGCGATTTCTAGTTTGGAAAACTGTAAAATCAAAGCAATGAAATTAAGTTGTGACATATACTAATCTCATCACTCAGGTACATTGGGTCTATTTATCCCACTCTATTCATGCAAGCTGATCGTGATCAGGAGCACACTCTGAAGGAATATCAGCCAGTCCCAGAGATGGGCTTTGGGGACATGGCTTCAGGGCAAAGGGCAAAGAGCCATAAGAGATTGCACAACACACACACACGCAATATGGTTGGAAAAGGGACTTTGGAGTCCATGTATGCATATGAAGGAGGAAAACTCATACACTGTTGTGGGTCTAATGGGTACAATTCTTGTGAGAGCCAGCAAAGGTGGTGGGACAAGCCTTATTAAGCTACTGCTTGCGCTTTAACAGCAAGAGACCTGAGCCAGGCCAAGCCACCTTTACTTAGGCAAAAAGGAGGTTGGTCACTTCCAGGCAGGTGTTTGGGAAAAGGTCTTGGGGCTTTCACCCTAGAAAAAAAACCTGCTGCCTCCCAGAAGAAAGACTAGCCAGAGGAAAGGAGGGCAGGATGGACTAAGCCTGGCACAAATGTGCTAGATGCAATAGCTCCCCTCAGAGCTTTTCAGCGTGCAGTGTGGTAGAACCTCAATTTTTGCTTTTCATGCATATTTTACTGCAAAATCACAGAATCACAGAATCATCTAGGTTGGAAAGGACCTTGAAGATCATCTAGTCCAACTGTTAACCTAGCACTGACAGGTCCCAACTACACCATATCCCGAAGTGCTATGTCAACCCGACTCTTGAACACCTCCAGGGATGGGGACTCCACCACCTCCCTGGGCAGCCCATTCCAACGCCTGACTACCCGTTCTGTAAAGAAATGCTTCCTAATATCTAGTCTAAACCTTCCCTGGTGCAACTTGAGGCCATTACCTCTTGTCCTATCACTTATTACTTGGTTAAAGAGACTCATCCCCAGCTCTCTGCAACCTCCTTTCAGGTAGTTGTAGAGGGCGATGAGGTCTCCCCTCAGCCTCCTCTTCTCCAGACTAAATCTAAATCTTCCATTTCATCAGAACTGCACAGGAAGCTCTATTCACAGTCTATGAGATTCCCTGTTAAGGGATCAATTTCTTCACAAAACATAACATCACAGTGTACTTTATAGTCTCTGCCCACCCTTATTCTTATACAGGCCTCTCTCCCTGCCAGCACTTCCTTCAACACAGCTATAAATTCCCTTAGGTGAAGTTACCAGCTTGAATGAAGAAAAATGTGTTCTTATATACATTTCTCAGTGTCACCCCAGGCAAAGCGTTTTTATGGCAGGCATTTGGGTGTTCTCCAGGAAAAGAAACTACAGCAGTTATGAATACTTTTGCAAAAAAACCTGTCAGACTGTTACAGGCCACAGAGCAGTACTCCACTGTTACTGTAAAGCTATCAGGTGTGATGACATCAGCTGCTGTTGCTAAAATTCAACCATGTAGTCACTTTGCCATGGGAAGTTGACCATTTTTGGAGCCAGAAATAAGTCTTGAGCAGGTGCCACATGAAGAAAGGTAAAGCGTTACTGTTAATATTATTTTCTTGGAGGAACACATCTTGTAAATTACAGGCAGTCAAGTAATTTTCACTGAAAGAAATGTCGCTTGTTGCTGTAAAAAATATTAGAGGTTTTACTTAAAAACTACTCTTTTGAAATGTAATACAACTTATCCTATTTTTACCTCCTTCTGATGAAAACAATTACATTTTCAATATAGAAATGTCACTTTGGAGGAGGTTTTATACATCCTTATAAGCTTAACTTCTTGGGTTAATCAAAACTGAGTATCTAGCTGCATGTGTGAAAGGGCAGAAAATCTGAATATTTTAAGTATGAAAAATATCTGTAAAACATCTAAAATAATTTTTCTGTAACCTATGTAGTGTATATGTAATAGCTTAAATTTATTTGGCAAACTGAGATTTACTCCACAGGTTTCAAAACTTTGTTTCCAAAACATTTGAAGGTAGAATTTCTCAGTGTGCACACATTTGGCAAAATTTCTGAAAACTTCATCTATCATCTTCCATGACAAAACTCTAATCTATGCCTAGTATAAATGGAGTTCTTCATGCAAAGAAGACAAGAAAAAAAAAAAAACAACCCAAAACAATGAGAAGAAAATACACTGAGTAGGTATTTTCAGATGTCATTTATGTATAATACTAGCTTCACTGTAAATGTTGTAGGTAAAACCCAGCAATTTGCCAAATAGAAGTTAATGTAGATAATATGTCTTGTAATAAGGATAAACTGTCTTACAAGTAATTTGCTTTCAAATTCATGCACGCCAGGCTTTTCTATCAGGACAGTCTGAAATTCAGATGGTTACTAATTTAATGTTTTACTATTTTTAAATCTAGTTAAAACTTTTACTAGTGTTCATCTTTACTGTACATATTGTATACAAGAGTGACTCCAGTCCCAGGGAAAGTACTGACAATTGCACCTAGCACCATCACATTGTGGGGAAAGTAGATACTGGTGGAGCTTAAACTAAGATTTATGACTTTATAAAACACAGGATTTAGATGATACATACACCCAGATACATCTAGAAAGACATTCTTATTGGTATAAAATTTACAAAACACTTCTGGTTATCTGCATGCAGCACCGTATCACTGATGACATCTCATGGAACAGAAGTACTGTAACTGAATGGATGTCACTGCAAATGCATTTCCCCAGTAGAAGCTTCTGCTGAATCATCTTATGTGGTGTATATTGAAACAAATGCAAAACAAGGACCTTCCCAGTCACAGCATGTTACTAGACATTCAGTACTGGAAGCTATCTGTGCTTTGTAAGGGCAAGTAGTGAAAGAAGCCTTACCTGTGCATACTGCACCTGCTGTTCTCTTTTCAGGTGAGATATACAGGAAGGCAAGAAAGCATTCAGATAAATACAGTCTTTTGGAACTCAAATACATTAAAATGTACAAGATCTGGAAACGCAGTTTGGGATCTATACCTTCAGGTAACTTAAAGGGGAGACAGGGAGTTTGCTGAATTAAACACTTAACAAGAAGACAAAGTTGTAAAGTCATCTCTGCCATCCCTTATATGAGTGTGGGATGCGTGGGAACCTGGAGCGTAACGGGCTGTCAGCAAACTGCAGTGTGGTTCTCTCCAAGCACTGTGCTGGGAAGCTGTCCAGGAGATATTGACTTCTGGTTTTCTGGATCCAGGAAATAGTACTGTCAAGTCCCGAGGGGTAAAACTAATCCTTATTTAATTAAGAATTTTGATTAACTGAGTTTGGGTAAACAGGATGGTAAAATAACCACAATATCTTGAAAGCAAAATATGGGACCTGAGAGACATGTCTCTATCCAGCCACTTTTCAGTAAAGATACATTCTTTGTCTCGCTGTCCTTGCAGCTGCTGGGGATAAAAGCGCAACCTCCCAGCTGTGGAGGGATCAGTGTGAACAGAGGTGGGAGAAGGCTTTGGTAGAATTAAGTGTGCTACCAACTGTGTTAGAAGCAAAATGAACCTTCATACTGGTTCTGCTTGGGATAAAGTTAATTTTCTTCATAGCAGCCTGAAAGGCACTGTGTTTCAGATTTGTGATCAAATCAGTGTTGATAACACACCAATGTTTTAGCTATTGCTGAACAGTATTTGCACAGAGTCAAGGCCTTTTCTTTGTCCCACTTTCCCATCCCCCATGCTGGGGGGTGGGAAAGAGTTTGGGAGGGGACACAATCAGGACAGCTGACTCAAGCTAGCCAAAGGGCTAGTCCATACCGAATGATGTCATGCTCAGCTATAAAAGCTCAGAGGAGGACAGAGGAAAGGAGGGATGTCTGTAGTGATGGCATTTGCTTTCCCAAGTAACCATTGCACACAATGAAGCCCGGCTTTCTGGAAATGGGTGAACATTTGCCTGCTGATGGGAAGCAGTGAAAGAATGATTTATTTTGCTTTGCTTGCATGTACTGCTTTGCCTTACTTATTAAACTGTCTTTATCTTGACCCATGAGTTTTTCTTGCTTTTGCCCTTCTGATTCTCTCTCCCGTCCCACTGAGGGGGGAGTAAACGAGCAACTGGCTGGGGGCTTAGCTGCTATCTGGGGTCAACTCACCACAACCTTGCAATATGGCCCTCACAACAAGTTCTTCCTCCTACCTCTCCCTCCAGATCTTCACCTTTAAATGTTTTTCCCTTTTAAGTTACACAAAAAATGCTCAAGAGATACTCAATAATAGTCCAAAGTAAGAAACATATAAGTATGCAGTTGCACACTTAATTCATGTGCACAACTGTGAGGACACGTGCAAAGGAGGCTCTCAGAAATGAAGACTGACATCTCTTGAGTGAGCTGCTCATTTTATTCTGAAACAATCATTTTCTAAATGTTATTTAATACGAGTGATGTAACTGCTCTGTTTGTGTGACTGACCTCTTGGAACACTATGCCAAAGGCTGTTCTCAGTCGTAGCTATGCAACCACATTGATTTCAGCGCGGTTGCACAGGCATGGCTGCAGACAGAAGCTCACCTCGGTGGCATATCTTCCTCCCCTGCAGAATCACCCACTGTTTAGGTCTTATTTTTGCCGTCATAGTTAGTTACTGTTTGCATAACTAATGCGACAGTGTATGGGTCATTCTGTTCTCCAGCCTGTACACAGACATGTTGTCCTGAGCCCATGCCAGGTCATCGTGGGAGAGCTTCCTCCTAAATTACTTCCTTTGCTTCCTCACTCATTAGCTTATCAGAACCCTCTTTGCAATTTGCCAGATAAAATTTGGTTATTATTTTGCTTTACAACAGTGTGAAAATAATTAATTTAGAATTACAATGATGAAGAAATATTTGAGGCTCTACCAAAGTTCTCTGTCAAAATTAAAGGTAGATTTTTGAAAGAGCTTAGTGTTGAGATCATTCTGGTCCCACAGCTACTCTCTCTGTATTTCAAATCCAGATGAGACCATTATGGTGCAAGCAGACCCACAAACTTCGCTAGCTAATTTGCTTAATTATCCTCACTGTTAAAAACTGTCATCGCATTTCTAGCCAGAATATACCTGTCTTCAGCTTCCAGATGTTGCATTCCATCAGAGCCTGAATTTATTGCAGCAAAGTTATCTGATCAGGTGCCTTGTCTATTAAAGGAAAAGGGGAAGCCAGAAACCAAAATATACAGAGACACAGACCTGAAAAAACAAACATGGAGACAATGACTAGAAACAAACCTTGCCAGTCATACTAACTGACAGGCTATCAGAAAGACATCACTTTCAGGAAGATCAACCTGGACTTTGCAACTGATAAGACTTTAAACCAGGAGAGACCTCAGACACTGGTCTGGGAGGGGTGCAGAAACTGATAGAGCTGTACAAACCCAGGACGAACATGCAGGGGGAAGAGGGAGGAAGGAAGAAAAAAGAGTGGGGGTAGACAGAAAAGGGTATAAAAGGGGCCTGTTGTATGTAAAACAGGGCTGATCAGTGTGTTTGGCTGAGCCCTGCACCTGATCACCACAGTCTGAATTTATTGGACAGAAGTCTGTCCTATCTTCTTACTAAATCTTCTCTCAGCTATCTCTCTGCCTAATCTCACTCTTTATCCCAAGTGTATGTTTGCTGCAAAAACTAAGAGCAACCTAAAGATGTGACCTGTGGTGTCAGCAACTGAGGAAGAGAAGGCTAAGGGGAGACCTCATGACTCCCTACAACTACCTGAAAGGACATTGTAGAGAGGTTGGTGCTGGTCTCTTCTCACAGGTGATTAGTGACAGAACAAGAGGGAATGGCTTTAAACTGCAACAGGGGAGGTTTAGACTGGACCTTAGGAACAGTGGAATAGGCTGCCCAGGGAGGTGGTGGAGTCACCATCCCTGGATGTGTTTAAGGCTCGTTTGGATGAGATGCTGGGGGATATGGTGTAGGGGAGAACTTTGTAGAGTAGGGATGATGGCTGAACTTGATGATCCCAAGGGTCTTTTCCAACCTGAACGATTCTGTGATTCTGTGATTCTGTGAAGTGAGTGCTTCTTTCCTACAAGGGTCCCTAGCTGGATGGGTTACAGCTCTCTTGTCCTACAGGTTTTGTGCCCAGAGTGCCAGCTACTGAGGAAACTAGTGTGAGTGGACTGGGTGCCAGTTACTGGAATCAGGCCAGGGTGTAGGCACCTCTGGCCCGTGGCGTCAGCTACTGAAGTGGGTGAAGTCTCGGCCTCAGCTACTGGAGCAAATGGCGGTCTTGACTGCCAGCTTCTGGGGTGGGAATGCTGCATGTCCCAAAAAACAGCTGCTGGGAGGGACTGGCATGAGTGAGGAGGGTGAGGGGCTCAACACCATCATCTGGACCAGGACTGCAGATCACAGCCATGTACCTGGTGCCTTCTGTATGAGTTTCAATAAGGCCAGATGCCAGGTGCTGCACTTCAGCCACAACAATCCCCAGCAACATTACAGGCTTGGGGAGGAGTGGCTGGAGAGCTGCCAGTCAGAGAGGGACCTGGGGGTGTTGATTGACAGCTGGCTGAACATGAGCCAGCAGTGTGCCCAGGTGGCCAAGAAGGCCAATGGCATCCTGGCTTGTATCAGAAATAGCGTGGCCAGCAGGGACAGGGAAAGGATCTTGCCCCTGTACTCGGCACTGGTGAGGCCGCACCTCGATTACTGTGTTCAGTTTTGGGCCCCTCACTACAAAAAGGACATTGAATGACTCGAGCGTGTCCAGAGAAGGGCAACGAAGCTGGTGAAGGGTCTGGAGCACATGTCGTACGAGGAGCGGCTGAGGGAACTGGGGTTGTTTAGTCTGGAGAAGAGGAGGCTGAGGGTGAAGTGCTAAGGCTTGGACAACAGGCCCAAGCCAGAGTTGACCTATAGATGACTCCTGTATATTTTATAACTGATAATCATTGTGCTAGTAGGTATTGTACTAAGTTATAACAACCCACTTATGCTGGTGTAAAAAGTGCTAAAGCTTTGAAATACTGCAGCCTGAACAACAGGCCCCAAGCTGAAGCTGCTAACTTAGCATGTAGTCATTAATAAAATATGTAAACTCACTAGTGAAAGACAAAATATAATCAGTAGTGAGGAGAGAATGTATCCAACTTTCCTTTCGCAGCCTTGTTCAAGGCTGAGAACCTAAGTATTTCGCCTTGTTAGAAACTCCCTTGGTCTCCCCCACCCCGAGCCCTGGCCACGCTTTGGGTGGAATCCAACAGGAGAATGAAACCAGAAATTTTCCACTCAAAACAAAGGTGCCAGCTATTCTGGCTTGTCAATCTCTGGTATATAAGGCTGGGCCCATTTGCAGTGACTTTGGATGCCTCACGTACGGGTGGACGCACCACGTAGGACTTCCCACTTGCCGGGACAGGCTCTCCAAATCCTCGCTGTAACTGGGGCTCCCCAGCGTCTGTGGGTCTAGATGATGGTGATAATATATGCAAGTGGTGATGTATTTCTCTTAATCACTATTCTCTCTCTCGTGTAGTAATGATTTGATGCATTACCCTGTATTTTCCTGTTTGTTGCTTTAGGTGCACTATTCTGCTTTTTTTCTTATTGCATGTTTTCTGTATTGCACTGTTACATTATTTAGTTATCACCAGTAAAATACGCCTACTCTTTTCACTCTGGTGTCCGAGTTTAATTGTATCCTTAATCAGCAAAACAGAGGGGAGACCTCATCACCCTCTGCAGCTCCCTGAAAGGAGTTGCAGAGAGGTGGGGCTGAGTCTCTTCAACCAAGTAACAAGCGATAGGACAAGAGGGAATGGCCTCAAGTTGCGCCAGGGAAGGTTTAGACTGGATATTAGGAAGCATTTCTTTACAGAAGGGGTTGTTAGGCATTGGAATGGGCTGCCCAGGGCAGTGGTGGAGTCCCCATCCCTGGAGGTGTTTAAGAGTCAGGTAGACATAACGCCTAGGGATATGGTGTAGTTGAGAACAGTTGAAACTGAAAGAGGGTAGATTCAGGTTAGATGTAAAGAAGAAACTTTTTTAGGCTGAGGGTGGTGGGACACAGGAACAGGTTGTCCAGAGAAGTTGTGTATTATCCATCATTGGAAGTGATCAAGGTCAGGTTGGATGGGGCTTTGAGCAACCTGATCTAGTAGAAGATGCCTGTGCCCATGGCGGGGGGGTTTGGTAGATGACCTTCAGACCTCCCTTCCAACCCAAACCATTCTATGCTTCTATGATACTATCTAGTTCACTTCTCTTTAGGCAGCTAATTCTGCCTCCAGGTCAGCTCCTCATTTTTTTGGTGGGGAAAGTGACTTAACCATAATTTTGAGTCTTGGAAGAGGTAGAGGCACTGTAAAGGTAAAGAGAAAATACTAATTTGAGGACAGATGAAGGGACAAGAGTATCTATGAATGAAGTGATGCTTTCTGTGGACACATGTGATGTGGTTTCAATCTCACTTCAAGTGGGTCCCTTCCTACATGGCACAGTTCAGCTGCCCCTCCATTCAATGCAACCACTTGTGGAACTGCTCCAGCAGGAAAACCAGCCAGCAGTTCCATCCATTCAATGCATGGGGCAGTAAGTGGTGGCTCAGAGGACAGAAACAGTGACAAGAGAAAAGTTTTCATATCATCTATAATCCTGGTGAAAAATCTGTGCTACATTTCTTTAGATGAACTCAGAATCTGGAAATCCTTTATACTGAATATGGATTTACATGAATGCTGCCACTGCATTTAAGAAAAATGGTTATGATCTGATGGAAAGGGGGAATCGACCTGCATTTTACAATGAGAGAAAGCTCTTAATTTGCTGTCTCAAGAAGGCCAGCAGTCCAGCTCTTAGTGCAAACCCTTATACCTTTCAGTGCTGTATCACACAGCCATTTTCCTGCTATTCATTACATATAAATGCTTCTTTGTCCCAGCACAAAATTACAGCTGTTAACACAGCCAACACTAACTACCAGGAAATGATCTGTCTGAGAAGGAAATGTTGCAAGCTATCAAGACCCCACAATGTGCTAAAACATCCGTAGAGGCAGACTGCCAGGGGTTTATTATAAACTATGGACCATATGTCCTCTTGGCTTCCATAGTTTTGAACAAGGAAGTGTCATCAAATAATCCCAAAGGGAAGGAAGAACGCACTGTGCAGGTGAGGAATCATAATGGTACTTCACTGGGGTGGTACCCCAACATCTGCTTTCCTGAAGAGTGTGAAGGCTAAAAAGACCAATAGGAATAAACTTGGCAGGAACTCCACCATATGGCAACCTCAGGAGATGTGGTAGATATCTGAGGAAAACCTGCTGTACATGACCTGGTACAAGAAACAATAGCCTTCTCATGTATGTATCTCTCTTGGCTGTATTCAAGACAAGTATATCAAGACATGTATATTTCACAAGACTCGAGTTGAGGCAGACAGGTAACCCCACCACCCAGTCTTGCTGACCATGCTGTTGAACTAGCTCCACATACATGCAGTGTAGATACAATCAGTGTTGATTAAGAACAGAGTCTGGCAAGATAGATCCACATAGGAATGAGACTGAACTGAGGCTACATTAATATTTACCATCCCAAGCTGGTAACATTTCTTTACAGGTTTTACAGGTACCTATGCTGATACCAGACAGTACAAGTAACACTACTTGTTCCAGTCCTGACTCCTGCTATTGCAAAACAATGAACTGCATGGGTTATGGCATACTTTTTTCCATTTACCTGACAGTTGATGTCACTAGCACCCAGAATGACTCTTACAGTTTGGTGCAGAGCCCTTCAGGTCTTGAAAATATGTTGACAAACAGACACTAAGAGTGAATCAGCAGTGCCTGAGATGGGGACACCAATCAGTCCATTGGAAACTGAGATTGCAGGGTGTCATAGATAGCTTCAAGCATATGCTTCTTGCTAGACAATGTTAGGGGAGAAGCCAAGTTTGTTCTTGCAAAGTATGAGGTTGGCCAATTGACTACAAACCAGAAACATAGTTACAGAAGACGCACAAACCAATATATATTTCGCTGAAGCACAACCTAACTAAAAGAGATTCAGACTGGATATAAGGAAGAATTTTTTTACAATGAGGGTGGTGAAACACAGGAACAGGTTGCCCAGAGAGGTGGTGGATACCCCATCCCTGGAAACATTCAAGATCATGTTGGACGGGGGTCTGAGCAACCTGATTGAGTTGAAGATGTCCCTGCTCACTGCAAGAGGGTTGGACTCCCTTCCAACCCAAACCATTCTATGATTCTATTTGAATGTCAGCTTTGTTCTTAGCTGCTCTGTAGGATTGTGCTCCAGGAGCAGTCTTGGCTGCTTGTGAAGAGGGAACAGCTCCAGCAGCACCTCCGGGGTGGTATTGACAGAACTGAAACTCCCTCTCTTTGCTAAAGATCTTCTAATGTCTTGGCTGCCTTGAGGGGCTGGCCACTCTCTATTTTATTCTTAAGGTTAGTAAGCGTTGTATACATTCTTATATAAAGGATTATATATATAAATGTTTCTTAATTATGTAAGAGTTCCCTCCCAGAAAGAACAGATTCCCTCACTTTTAATATAATATCCATACTAGGGTTTATACCAACTATGATTGTGAGCACTTACATGTCCTTCATCATTTCTTGGGGTACATAAACCAGGCTCAATAAAGGGACATTTAGAGGGATATTTCCTTATTATTATTTTAGTATGTATGGAGGTGGTCAGATTTCTTCCTCTTTTTCTCTAACTTTTCTAAAAAGTTATTTCTTTGCACCATTTAATCAGTACATTCTCTCTAATGTTAAGATGGGTGTTTTGTTTTTAAGCAGTTTTGAGATTGCATTTAAACTTTCTGAATCATAACTCATAAATAATGGAAAAACATCATTTGTTAAAAGCTTGATTTTCAACTTACAGTGATGAAAGTATATATTTTGGGTGTCTGTGGCAAGGTTTTGGTAGTGGGAGAGCTGCAAGGGTGGCCTTTGTAAGGACAGGTCGGGGCTGCCCCATGCCAGATGTAGCTGGTTCCAGCCAGTGCCACAATGGACCCATAAAAATACACAGCCCATCAGCCAAAGTGGTGACACCTCTGTGAAACCATATTTGAAAGGGCTGAAAATGCCAGATGGAGAGAGAAGGAGGGAACACAAAGTGAGAAACAACAGAGGGAATGCAAAATGAGAAACAACAGATGGAACACTAAGGTCAGAGGAGGAGGCAGTGCTCCATGGTGTGGTGTGATGGACCACATGCCACAGATTTTCCTGACAGGACTACAATGCATGGATAACCCATGATGGAGCAGAGGAATGATGTAGGAACATCAGAGAAAAAAAAGCTATGTATTGACCATAATCTGCCCCCCTTCACACCATGTCACTTACAGCGGGGCTAGAGGACTCTGGAGTGAAAGATTGAAGTTCAGCCTAAGAAAGGGAGGAGGAAAGGTGTTGCTTTAATGTTTGACTTTTATTTTTTTTTTCTCACTACCCAAATCCATTTTAATTGGAAATAAATTAATTTTCCCCAGATTGAATTTGTTTTGCCCACAGTGGTAATTAGCAAGCAATCTTCGTGTCTTTATCTTGACCCACATGCTTTCTTGTTCCTGTTTGTTTCCCTTTCCCACCCCTAATAGAGGTGGGAAGTGAGCAGGCAGCTGGGTGGGAGCTAAGCTGTTAACCAAGGCCAACCCACCACAATACACCATCCCTACATGGCATACACGTGACAGACTTAGCAGACTGTATTTTTTCTACCTTGTCGCCCTGTCTCAGATTTCATTATTTTTGGAGTCTCTTACCTGCTGGCTTTTAGATGTTTAAAATTATGTCAAATTTACTTAAGACCTGGACTGAAACCTACAGTTCCGTATGCTTTCCTCTGACATTTTGAAATAAATATCAGAAGTCCTAATTAAAACAAAAAATGTCTGCTTTAATATAAACATTCTTAAAAATTCATTCATTAAGAAGGTCCAGCATTTTTGTGATTTGAAAAAGTACTCACAATTTAGTTGATGGTCTCTCAACAGAGTTGTGCTTTTTGAAATTGCTCTGAATAGCTCTTCAACTTTGTCCAGTTTAAAAGTTTTAGAACTTCATTTTGCATGTGCTGTAGAGATAAAAGACTGCAGTTAATTTCTCTGATGACTGCATTTGCCTGGTGACCAGGACTTCCCTCGTGCTTTGGAGCGTACATATTGTGCATAGATACAGGACATGCCAGCTCCTCAAAGTGGCATGTACAGCTTGTAGTCAGATATTATTTGAGCTTATAAGGTTCCTCTTTCATTCACTCAGTTCACACACATAAAAATCATACATAAATGCTGTGTGGGGTCAGTCCAACATCATGCTTTTATTTCAGACTTAAATGCTACAGGTTATGTACCTCCCAACTAAGCATGACTATGCTGAGTAATTTCTTCTTGTGTCTTGCCTCTCAGTATACTCTGCCTCTGAGAAACGTGCTACTTCTTCATTTTTCTGAATTGGAACTAATAGAACCAACGTGGTGCAGCTGTGGAAGTGACTCAG
The DNA here is from genome assembly GCF_031877795.1 of Strix aluco. Lineage (NCBI taxonomy): Eukaryota > Metazoa > Chordata > Aves > Strigiformes > Strigidae > Strix > Strix aluco. Next base: position 126,972,044 of record NC_133932.1, read on the forward strand.
CAGAATGGCTCTGCATCTTCATGCATATGACATCCTGTGACAAAAAAATCTCACACTTTCAAGATAACAAATGTCTTAGTTTCATTAATCTATTCCTCAAGGGGAGCTAAAATTATATTGAAGGGGGAAAGATAAAATTGAGATTCCACTACACTTATCTGTCAAGATGGTGAACATGAAAATCATATCAAGAACATGTTATACTTCAAATTTTATTGGATTCATAATCATTTTCGTATTTCCAGGCAGAATTTAGGAACATCTAAAGCAAGGCTTAAAATGCGAAACATATGGCAGATGAAGTGACGCTTATAACAATGGGGACTAATGAGAAGAGAAATGTTTTGTTAACAAATGCATTTTACCTTGTAAATTTTTCCTCAGGATTAAGGAATAAACTTGGAATTTGATAGCTGGAGGAGAAAAATGGTAGAAATCCTCCAGGACCTCTACAAGTCCAGAGTGAATGGACAGTCATTTTCATTTAATAGAAAAAAATAGCAATGATTGAAGAAATAATCTGTTGAGGTTGTTTTGCTGGGGTTTTACTGTAGGTGGTTGGTTGTTTTTTTTTTTTGGTTGTTTGGTTTATTTTTCAGAGACAGTTCTGAGAATTCTGCAAGTCCTGACAATAGAAGTGAGATTCACCTGTTTGAAAATATATGTTTGAAGTGGCTTTACGTGGTTAAGCTTTCATCGGCAATTCCTTCTCCTTCTTTCAGCATCTATATCTAGGGCAATGCACAAGGGTTTCTAGATATGTAACATATGTTCACTCATATCACCTCAAAGAAAGACACTTAACCTACACCCAGCTCTGCTACACAAAAGTTCACAATTTCTGGGTATTTAACTTCTGCACGAACTGTGGCAGACTGAAAAGACATGCCTGCAAACAAGCTCTGATACAAAACACACTCATTCTGGTTTTGGGTTAGCCAACCATCTATGCTGCAAGGAAAAGAGGATAGCAAGGACAGGTGTTTCCCCAGACCCTGTAGTTTAAGTTCTTGTGGCTGGGGGGACTTCAGCATCTGGATAGGGAATAGGCTAGGGAGAGGGTAGATCATTAGGCTGGGAAGTGGCAGCAGTGAAAATTCAGCTTAGGGGGCAGAACAAGGTGGGTGGAGGCCATGTGCAAAACCTGAGGGCAAGTCTACTGCTATGTGTACCCTAATTTTCCATAATCTAATATTCCCAGGACTGTTATCTGGAATGGAGAGGACAGGTGGGCACAATTATTGTCTATCTCTCCAAAAATGGGTGACATCTTGCAGCCACAAATTGGGAACGATCCTGAGTCCTTGCTGAGTCCAGGACCCTGATCAGTTATTGGTTAAGAGAGTGCTCATTGGCCTTGGCCAGAACCACGCTGGGAGGCATTGAAACAATTTCACATTCACTAATATGGACTTAGCTATCATGTTCACTTTGGTAAATGCCCTTGCCTCTCACCACTTAGGAGAGTAACTGTCTGTCTGTGATAACTTCTGAACTTCTGTTCACAATCCTGCTTCTTAGGCTTCATGGGCAAACTACATCAAACTCCAGGCTAAAGACAAACGCCACTCAATTCTCATGTGACTTCCTTAGAAAGGCTTACCTCTGAACAGTCCAACCAAAGCCACCGCTGTCCCTGCATGCCATCACTGTGCCACAAGCTCCTTTCAGCATCAACTAGGTAGTCAATGGCTTCTGAGTTTCTGAGGAAACTCATCAATATTTGTCAAGTTACATTTCTTCTACCTTTGAAGTTCTATTCCATCATTCACTTTAAATTTATCCTCATGAAGTGCAAAGTCCTGCACCTGGTGAGGAAAAACTCCATGCACCAATATATGCTGGGGACCACCCAGCTGGAAAGCAGCTTGGCAGAAAAGGACCTGGGGGTCCTGGTGGACACCAAGTTGAACATGAGCCAGCAATATGTCCTTGCTGCAAAGAAGGCAAAGAGAATCCTGGTCTGCATTAGGCTAAGTATTGCCAGCCTGTTGATCCTCTCTACTCAGCCTCACCTGGAGTACTGTGTCCAGTTCTGGGCTCCCCAGTGAAAGAGAGGCATGGACATACTGGAGAGAGTTCAATGAAGGGCCACAGGATGATTAAGGGACTGAAGCACCTCACATGTAAGGAAAGTCTGAGAGAGATGGGACTGATCAGCCTGAAGAAGAGAAGGCTCAGGGAGGATCTGAAGGGAAGGTGCAAGAAGGATGCAGCTAGGCTCTTTTCAGTGCCACCCAGTGACCAGAGGCAATCAGCACAAACTGAAACAGAGGACATTCCCTCCGAACATCAGAAACCACTTTTTTACTGTGAGGGTGACCGAGCACTTGCACAGGTTGCCCAGGGAGGTTGTGGAGTCTCCCTCTTTAGAGATATTCAAAAGCTGTCTGGACAACTAGCTCTAGGTGGTCCTGCTGCAGGAGGAGGGTTGGACCATGTGACCTCCAGACATCCCTTCTAATGTCAGCTATCCTGTGATTCTGTGAACATCTGGAAACCATTCCTTCACAATGTTACCACATAAGGAACACACAGAGTTGCCAGCTATGGACCTACATGACTAATTCAATGGCTGTTTGTAGCAAACCCTCGTCATGTCATAGAGATTTCTCCTAGACTCAAAGCGATTGTGCACAATGAAAAAAAAAATCTATTCTCTGGAAGACTGTATTTCAGCTGCCCAGAGGAGGCTTGATCACAGTGTTAAGCTTATCTTGTGGGGAAAAATTCACTTTCCATCTCTTAATTACATTCAGTTGAGATTTAGACAGTAAAAAGTAGGTGTAGGGTAGGCATTTAAATTCCTATTATGGGCAATGGAGACCTGGATACTCATTCAGTTGCCTAAACATACTGCATAATGCCATTGCAATTTCCCTATGCAAGATACATGCATGGGGCTGGCAACAATGATAAGGAGCCTACAGGAAATCCATATATTTTTAAAGAGGTGGTTGGAGACTTAAATGACACTACTGGTGTCTAGGTGTATGAATCCCTCCACTAATCAGTACAATCAAGTGAGAGTAGATGGTAGTTCAATAGAGATCAGTCACAAAGAGTGGGTTCTAGGTGGCCACATCTAGGGTCAGTGCCCACATCTAGTCCCAGCTGCACTGTGCCAACATCGTGTTCAGGGGGCTGGTAGCTTTGTCACAGTACCTATAGGATGCTTACATATTCCTGAAAGGCCCAAAGGCCCGGCAGAGTACCTCAGCTTGTTTACCTTCATTGATTGGCATCTGCCAAAGTAGTCAGGGCAGTTAGATTTCTGACTGCAGGTAATGGCATTGCAATGAAATGTAGTTTGGGGAGTGTACTTTATGAGGCCTCTGTTAATGAGGATTAATCCTAGTCAAGAGAACAACAGTTTTCAGGAGTCAGAGGTCACATGGCTTGTTGTACCTGCTGTTGTTTGCAGTGTGCTCAGTGCAGATTACTTGAAAATGTGTGTAGGAGAGCATTCTTGAGTTAAAAATACATCTTCCAAAAGGTGAAGAACTGGCTCTGTGTATCCTCACAGAGAAAGCTGAGGATAGGTAAAAGCATTTGCTTTGTGTGGGAGGAAACAGGCTAGTGATACAGAATTACCTCCCACACTTCGGCTGGTATGTGTCACACTTTGAAAAGGGTATTAAACATTAAATGAGACAACAGAGAAACTTTCAGTCAACTGGCATTTCATTCTGCTCTGTCTGCACTCCCTACACTCCTCTGAATGCCATCCTAGTATTTCCCTTTTGGCAAAATTCTAGGTTTGTTAAATCTTCCACTGATCCAATGTAGTTCCTGCAGGTCTCCTTGTTTTGCAGGTGATGCCTGGATCACTCTGACAGTGTCTGGGAGAGTACTGCTCTCCCCATCCCATCAGCTTCCCTCCAATGCCTGACGTCCACCTTACCATGGACAATCTGGCTGGTCTCCCACGTGTATGCCAAGATCTTGTGATTACAAAGTTTGGTTAGGTCTGCAGGAGAGTTCAACTTTGAAAGCACAGTGTTATCTTGTCAGGTACAGAGTGTGAGGACATAAGACATGCTCTGCCTTGCGCTGTGGTCCGACTGGCCTAATACTGCATCTCAAGCAGTGACAGGGAGAGATGCTAATTAGGGAGAACATGTGAGCCTGGCCTGTGCAGTTAGTGGTTTAGGGGTATTCATAAGTCCCTATGTTGTCCTTTTACTATCTCTTCATGTACCTGCTTTCCAAGAATTTATCTATTACCTTTCTGGACCTGCTGTATTTCTACCTGCAGGGTAGACATAGGCATGAAGTCTAAGGGCTGAATAACTTTCAGGTCATCTAGTCCACTAAAGATAAAAAATCATCCAGATTCCCCACCTCCTTGTTAAGTCCAAAGCTGTAAATTACAATAAGTTATTTAATTTTTCAGAAAAACAAACTGTATCCCATCCCGCAGAGACAAAATGCACCCACCCACCCTCCTTGCTTCTAAAATGACAAATTTTGTAAGCCCACATCAGAGTACTGACCACACTATGTGGTATTCTTTTTCTGGCTTTGGCTGGTCCCTGGTTATTAAGGTAAAGCAGCAAAAAGAATTCTAGGCTCTCGAAAGGCAAGTACTACTGGGGAAAAAATAATTTGTGCTAGTGCAACTGAAAACAAAATTTGGACATATCTGTCTGTTTCTTCCACTCTTATCTTTTTTCTCTGGCCAGCCTCACACTTCTGTGCACCATTTATCCTCTCCTTCCTCCTGCAAGGTTTTCCTTAAATCATATCTTCCCTCAAGGCTTTGATATGTGTCTTTTCCAAGAATATTTTGTATTTGAATTCCTCTGGTGCATTATACTTGTCTGAATGAGGTAGCACATTTGTCAGGACACAGGCCCTGCCTTTTAACTTGGTGTGGAGAAGTAAGGAAATTCATAACATTATAGAAATTATTTACAAATTTAAGCTCTGTGCTTCATTTTTTCTCCTGTAAATACAATTTTTGTTCTCATTAACAATCATGCCAGCATGTCACAGTTATAAACTCTTATTGTACCTTCTGATCACCTTTGCACACGAGCACTTCTAAGCCAGAGATCTCAAAAAGGTTTGCAGTCCTGTAGTACTCCATTTAAGAGACAGGTAAAGTTTATTACTTCTTTCTGAGAGACACTAAACTTCAGTGATTTGCTCAACATTTGTCAACAGCTGGGCTAAAACCTAACCCAAACATCCACCAGTTGTTTCTCTATGAGCAACTCTCAGTAAAGTTCAGCTCATCTTATACTAGCAATCTCAGGATTGGGATGTGGCTTTTGCTGTTGACTATAGTGAGATGTTGGTTTAGACCAAAGCTTAACATTTATATAATAAAAGTCAGGTCAAATGAATCGCAGTGTTGGTTGCCATGTCATTACTGAAACCTAGGAAGTTTCTTAAAACAGAAGGAAAAGTAAAAAAGGGTAAGGATCTGGTTATGTTTATATTGCTGAAGTGGTCTAAGGCACAGGACCGATGCTGCATTGCTAGCATGACCGCAGGCTGGACTGGGGCCGTGCTCTCTCCCAAGCACTATACAGGAACAGCACATGGCCTGACCCACTCCTGATAAACCAGCTGAGCACGACTGCGCAGCCCTTCAACAGTGCCCCCAGGACTCCCTTTTCAGGGTATGCAACACAAACCCTGGGCTTCCCACTGTGAAACAGCTTCCTAATGGACTGAGATGCACAGCCTCACATCAGTTATGGATCTGAAACTGGAAAAAACCCCACATGAACAAAGTAGTAATTATGGTTTAGGGGTTCAAAGGACATACCACATTGAACTTGGAAGAAACCCAGGGCTTAGGGCTATGTAGCCTTTCTCCCTGGCTTCATGGCAAGATACTCTTTCAGCAAGATACTCCCCAACTTCAGTTTTATATAGCAAGACAGATGTAGTCTATGATGCAGATGTACTCTATGATACAGTCAAGAGTATAGAAGCAAGACACAGAATTTTGTGTATTGATTCATCCATCCTGAACATAGCATCTCTTTAGAGAGGACCATATTTTTTGACCCAGCTCTGCTCTGCAACAAAGCTGCTGAAGATGACCAATATTTAATCACCCCAGACAGTAAAACTAATGGGATGAGAAGAAAAACATTCTCATATTTTTAGAATAAGAATGTGCTGTTTAAACTGAAATCCTGTACTTTCATGCTTTCTGAGCTTTTCCTACAATTTAGAGGACATTTTCAGCCTGTGCAAAAGTGATATGGATACTTAAACAAGAGTCAAACTCTCAGCAGTTTGAACTGGCATAGTTCCAGCTAAACCAGTGGCATTATAGCGATTAAATTCAAGTATGAATCTAACCCAGTAAACACCAAAAAAAAATCATCAAATTGTGAGTGAAATTGTCTAGACTGGTAACTCATTAAACAGCATTTCAGATTGTTAAGCCAGTGTCACTTGTAATGCAAGCAAAATTTCAGGGTTCTTTTGAAATCACATTACTGAATGAGGGATGTTCTTCTCTCACACACAGATGATAAGTCCATTGTGAGGGAAAATTGCACATCCTCTCCCTCTGCCTCACGCTGTCAGCTAATCTCTCACAGTGGAAGACACTGGGGATTCCCATGAGCTGGAGTGCAGCCAGCAGCAGGATAATGCAGATGAACTTGAATGGAAAGACAGGATTTGGGACATTTCAGGAGGATTTCCACTCTCAGCTAAATGTCAGCACTTGTTGAAATTCAGGAAGGCCAAATCATGTTCTCTAATGAGCCAAATGCAGATTGCTGCCATTGCCACAGTAGCACAATGCTGTCCAGGCCCGTCTTTTGCTCCACGTGGGATGCTGAGTGAAAGACAGGCTCAGAAAATTGTTAGTGTATTCACACTTCAGGCAGGTCAAATGGTAATTAGCCTCATGCTCATCGCTGCTGCTTTGAGAGCTAACTCAGTATCTACCACACAGTTGCAATTTGATCTGATAACTGCCATACAGTGGAGGTGTGTAGAGTGTCACAGGAGCTGTGAAAGGAAGGGGACAGGCTGAAAAGGCACCTCTTTGGGCAGCGGGGACACAGCTGCAGGAAGCACTCTGCATACAGGGATTGCTGTGGGCAGTGGGGCAGCCTAGGATGGGTAGGGCATTCTCTAACCTTGTCCGTGTTCCCTAGACCCCTGCCTTCGCAGTGTCAGCCAGCCCTCCTGATGTGCAGGTCCAACCTTGCCTAATGGATGAGAGTTCAGAGGCCTCTCTGCTGATGGATGTGGATGCAAAATAAAACACTTCTTTCTTACACAAAGAGTTTCATTATTCCCATGGCAGAACTCCCACAGCAGTTTTTCCTTTGGAGATGTTTTCTAGAAAGGCTGGACCTGCCACTGTGTTTTCTGCAGTGCTGCTTCTCTCTGGCAGAGACATTTATTGCTGATGAATCAATAAAAATAGGCATAGTGCCATGCCTTGGTAACATCCTTGATACCGCACTATAAAGTGGGAGAGAGAGGGAGGGTAACTTCCCCTCCAGGCAAAGCTGCTTTCTCTGTCTCCTTTTGTGCTTTTAAGGATGAGCTGATGACAACTTATGTTTGTGGAACAACTGGAGACACAAAGAACATATTTCCCTCCTACTTCAAGCACAACATTTTAGCCTTAAAAGTCTATGGTATTTTACAGACCAAGGGAGGGGAATTTGCAGCCACACTCCAGGTTGGAAAAACCTAATGCTCCTTTGTCATTTGAATGCCTGTTGAAAACCTGCTTTCCTGCCCTGTCTGTGGGATTAGGACTGGGAACTATATCTGTCCAGATATGCAAAAGCTGTGGAACAGAGGACTTTTCCTACAGCACTCCACAGGTCACTGTCTCAGTAACACTGGTTTGGCTGATTTTTCTGCTGGCAAATTATAAATGTGAGGAGGCATTGAATATTGAACTGTAGTGCTGATCAAATTCAAAATTAGATACTCAAGCTAAATCTGTTCAGATTTTATCAGAGAGCATAGTGAAAATCAAGCTTTATTAACAGGAATAAATGTCAGTTAATCAGTCAGCAGTCAGTTAATATGTTACATGGGATATGCCTGTTATAAAACATCCCATGTAATTGCAAAACTTTCAACAGTATTGGAGTGGTACTGGCACTGAGTTTTCCACAGTTTCTAACAGAAAGAGCTGCCTCCCTTTTAAAATTTGTGCGCAGACTGAATGAGCATGTTAAATATCTCTGTGAATGCACCACAGGGTGGGGTACGGAGTAGCAAGGCCATTGCATGCACCCTACACTGGAAAAGATGTGGATTATCCCACAGTTGGAAAGGCCTCAGCTATATCTAAGTAAAGTACTTGGCTCTTACAGCAACTCTGTCAGCCCTGTAACCTGTGTTAGAAGATACTTGCTAGATTTCATACAGAAAATTCCGAAACTCTGTTAGCTTTCTGCTGCTGAGTGGTTCTTCGAAGACAAGGACTGTATGGAGCAAGGTCCTGCTCTCCTTCAGCTTGGACAGCCCCTTACTCTGCTGTCCCAGTGTCTGCAGGTCCTTGGTGGACTGAAGATAGACACTATGCTTTTAACTAGTAAACAGCCCTCTTATGATGATACACTGGTGTTCACATTGGCCAAAAAAAGAGAGAAGGAAAACATGAGACTTGCTGTACTTTCATTCCCTGTGTCTCAGTATGGATTATAATGACTTATCTTCCTTAGCACACAAGGCTTCTGTTGATCGGTTGAATTTCACTTTTATTTTCTGAGGAGTCAACAGTGAAAAAATTAAACTGTAGATTTAATAACAGACCCTCCTTCTCCCAGCTGTTGAAATGATCTGGCAGTCTGGAAGAGCACCGATGGAACAGATTAGGTTATTGCAAACTGACATTCATCATACATAGGGTCTGGAGTCTGCAATCAAGGATTCTCCTCAAGTACAAGAGTTTAGACCCAGGATTAGAGGCTGGTGATATAAATTGCTCTTGATGGAAGCAAACCTTGACCAAGATGGAAAACTGACTCTCAGGGCCCTGAGGCCCACAGGTTTGGTCTAGATTCTTTACCACCTGCATTAACTTCCCAAAAGAAGTTGGAGAGGTTCATGGTGGTAATCAGTCATCATCTCCAAAACTACCAGATGTTGTCATTCATTGGATGTTTGAAAAGCCAGGTGTGTCAATAGAGAATATTTGTCAGTAAAGCATCAAGTGGATTTTCTTCACCACCACAGGTAGCTAATATATCTGGTATGCCACTTCAAATAATAAGAATTGCATACCTCCTCGTTTTCTTTCTGCAACACAGGTATTTTCTCTAATGTCTGAGACATGACAATGGTCAAAATGTGTTTAAAACACGAAAGCAAAATTAGATCACATGAGCTTACATTAAGGTTTAACACATGGCCCTGTTCCAGGTGTAAGCAATAGAACTGGGCTGTAAAATGAATCTCAGCATCTTTCATATAATTAGGGAAGGAGTTGTACCCAGCCACAGAAAACCAGAAGGGCTCCTGTCCTCACTCTAACTCTGTTCCAGTGAAGAGCAATACTAATGTTCTGAGGCCACCTACTGTTTACTTTTAACACCTGCATGTTAATGTATAGGATACTGTCCAAGAGAGCAGGTTTTTCTTAATGACCAGAAGGTGTTCCTGATAGTCTTTAAGGAAGTTAAGATACATCAGAAACAGGACTTGTTGCACTTTAATTGCCATTGCTTTATAAATAAAATCATCCCCAGTTTGTGAATATGATTTACATGGAAAATAAGTATTACCATCTTGATAATTTTTTTACTTCATTAACATCTTCTGCAATCTCTGTAAGAATACCATTAAAAGTGCCAGATCATCAAAGAGCTTCCACTTTCAAGTTCTCAGGTGGACTCTAGGTGCAGAGTGGAATCCTAGCTCCACTGACTCACAAGCAATTATTCTTCTTTGCTACAACAGAGCTAAGTTAGGGTTTTACTCTCTCTCAGTTCATCATAACAGGAATTTGCTGATCCCATGCTGTTAAATCTATCTGCTGCCTCAAGCTTTAGCTTGAAGCACAATGAATAAAAGAGGGAGAGAAAGAAGGAGGAGGAGAATCAGAAGCTGTTATCCACAAAATGTCCCAGACTGAAAGCCTCAAGCTGAGCATGTGGAGGCCAACCACTGCAGTACAAATGGAAAGAAAGCTGAACCTCCAGGCACTGCAATCTTCTGCCTATTACTAATAAGATTCAGTTGACTCTATTACACAGGGACTCCCTTCCATTTACACATTTATTGCACATTCTCAGCTGCTATTTAGGCATGGGTTCCCAGTTCTTGCTGTAACACAGGTCCCACTCCCCATTAAACAGGGTCAGCTGAATGCTCAGCCCTCCTCATGCAGTCATATCTAGCAAGCAATGGGACATTCAGTCCCTCTAACCAGCATCTGGCTTATAAAGGCTTCAGTGCATCAATCAATCAATCAATCAATCAATCATCAATCAATTAAGGCATCAATGGCTTATTCTTTTTTGTCAATTCTAGTCCACTGAAGTTCTCTTCTATCTAAATCATATTCTTCAGAGATCTGTAGAAATCTCAAAGTTACATCTCCTCAGTTTACTGTACCTCACTGGCTAGTTGTACCTTGACTGGACAGCAGATCTAGTTGTGCAGAACCACCTGTACCTTGACTGGACAGCAGATCTTGTTGTGCAGAACCACTGCAGCTGGGTACAGTCTACAAATGCTAAGAGAGAAGTTACCTAGCTTGTTCCACAGAGCTGCAATCACCCGTCTCCAAGGAAGATGAAAACAAGCATGTATAGTCTCATATTCTTTTAAACATATATAAAATAATATAGATATATAAAAGAATATAGAAAATAATTGTTTTAAACCTCATTGAAATGAGTAACCATATTTACTGAAGCCCAAGAAAGTCCCTTCTAGGGACTGAAAATTTTAAGTTCTTTATTTATTTCCTCACTGATTGTTAAAGAATACCTTAACACGATGACATAAGAGGCAGTGGTTAATGAGTGGCTGGGTACTTTGATGTATGCACTCCCTTTCCTCACTGTCAATGCAAAATAATTACAAGTGGCTTGCCTTGAATTATTTTTGCCTTTTAAGTAAAAATTATGACAACTTTCTTCTCTAAATCAGGCCTGAGGATTTACAAGGCCATGCTGAATTCAGAAAATGAAGTAATTTCTGAAATGAAAGATAAATGCTACCTGGATACCAGCAACTATGACCTGATTACTCTGAACTTGTGAAGATAGAGATGGTCCCAACTGTAAGATACATATTTTCTGTTTTATATGGAGAGATTTTTCATGTCTAAGTAAAATTATTAGTGAAATAGATCAGGAGAAAAGTGTAGCCACAAGAAAGCGGATGAAAAGGAAGAAGATTTTATTAGGTTAGTTACACTGCAGAATGAGGCAGGGCTTAGATGTGGCAGAGGAAGTGACAGAGTTTGGTGGCTTAGACAGTGTTCTCTTCAGCTGTGAGCACCAAATCTAATGTGTCTTCATGGCTGCGTATAACAAATCAGTCAATGTTAACCTTGCACAGTGCTCCCATGTTCAATGGATGTGAGACCTTAAACAATGAGACTAGTAAAATCCCACAGTGTTGGGCTCAAGTCCTTTCTTTAGCAGAGAAAAGAGATCACCCAGTGGACATGAACATAGACACTGATGAAAAATAAAAATGGAAAAACAGAATCAGAGAATCATCTATGTTGGAAAAGACCTTGAAGATCATCTAGTCCAACCATTAACCTAATGTTGACAGTTCCCAACTACACCATATCCCTCAGCGCTATGTCAACCTGACTCTGAAACACCTCCAGGGATGGGGACTCCACCACCGCCCTGGGCAGCCCATTCCAACACCCAACAACCCATTCTGTAAAGAAATGCTTCCTAATATCTAGTCTAAACCTTCCCTGGCGCAACTTGAGGCCATTACCTCTTGTCCTATCGCTTATTACTTGGTTCAAGAGACTCATCCCCAGCTCTCTGCAACCTCCTTTCAGGGAGTTGTAGAGGGCGATGAGGTCTCCCCTCAGCCTCCTCTTATCCAGACTAAACACCCCCAGTTCCCTCAGCCGCTCCTCGTACGACATGTGCTCCAGACCCTTCACCAGCTTCGTCGCCCTTCTCTGGACACGCTCGAGTCATTCAGTGTCCTTTTTGTAGTGAGGGGCCCAAAACTGAACACAGTAATCGAGGTGCGGCCTCACCAGTGCCAAGTACAGGGGCAAGATCCCTTCCCTGTCCCTGCTGGCCACGCTATTTCTGATACAAGCCAGGATGCCATTGGCCTTCTTGGCCACCTGGGCACACTGCTGGCTCATGTTCATGTGCCGGGTCGGTAGCAGTGCGGCTTCTTCATGCCGCCCGTGGCCGGTGTGCTCTTGCGGGTCGCCTTGGTGGCCAGCTGCTTGCGGGGCGCCTTCCTGCCCCTCAACTTACGCGCTGTCTGCTTCGTGTGCGCCATCACTCTCAGTAAAACAAGTACGCTCAGTACCACTATGTAGTACCAACAGCACTATGTAAAAGGTTAATTATGCATAAAACTAAGGAAATGAAATGGAAAAAATATATCAGTGCTAGCAGTAAAGAAGCTCTATGGGACACCTCAGCTGGTCTGAGGGGTCAGAATGTAAGTCTGATATTGACCTTGAGCAGATAACCGTCTACCCTTAAGAGACTTGAAAGTCCCGAGAAGAGCTGAGTAAACAAGAGCAAGGAACTACCAGACTGGAACTGCCTGACCGCAAGGAAAGGAAGGTTATCAAGGTTGCAACAGAGAAGAGGTCATCCAATCATGAACTGTTAGCCTCTAATTAAACCAATCATATATGGACACATACTCTTAATAAAGTTATAAAAAGGCTTGTTAGAACAATGAAGTAGCCATTTTGCACAATTCGGTGTTTGTCGTGTCCGTCTCAACAGCAACAAAACTCTAGCAATGGCAATGTCCCATTTTTAGGTGGAGATGGTATAATGTGGACGTATGGATGGTTATGAAATGTTAAGTAATATTTCCATTCTAACCCAGGTTTCTATTCTACCGCTAAAGGTAATGATATCTATTACTTGGACTTCTTAAAGAATTTAACTTGCGTTGGCATTCCTGTTAAAAGTCAGTACTGTACTGCAGAGCACAAATGAATGGATTAAGCCCTTGGTAAGTGAAGTTACATCCATGTCATCTTTTCAGAGCCAACACAGTTAAAACTGCTGGAGGCTGTTCCACTCACCCACTTCCGTGCAGCCACAGTGCCACTTACAGGCAGCATGTGAACCACGCATCTGGTATCCGCACTGCTTAAAGGCACTCTGAGAGGAAGCTCTCTACTACCCATTTCATCAAACTTGGCAGCTGATAATGTAGGGTCCTTCCAGGAAGGACTAGCAATATGCCCCAAGGTTTATTTCATAACCACTCTTGACATGAACCTAAGCAGGAAGGCAGATTACAGTTCAAAATCAAAAAGGGGGTGTCCCACACTCTGTGTAAAGGTCTTAAATATAAGAGGTGGTAGGAAACATGAATGACATCTCAAACATGACTGACTGGTATTATCAAGTGTAAGCCCATTGAGGTAGTTTAAGCCATTAAATTGCTTCATCCAGTCTCTAACTCACTGCAGACTATCAAACTGCAGATCAACATAGTCACCACAAACAAGAATGTGCAGACAGAATGGCTGATCAGGACTGCTTGGTATCCTTAGTTCATCCAAGCTGTGTTTTAATGCGGCCAACAGCAATTACACATGTAAATACAAGTACAAGGTGGTAACACCATATAAAGAACACACAGAATGGGAGAGTAAGTCCTAAGAAGCAGGGGTTGTGTAAGTGTTTTATAGACTGTGTTGAACAGATGTGGTGGTACAAAGAACTAGGATTACATCTGAATCTATAAGCAGGGCAATAATCAGTAGACATTGTGAGACTGCATTTTCCGTTGTGTAGTTGGGATAAATAAACCCATCGCTAGAGTATTGCAGTCTTTCAGGACTGCTTCTTAAAATCTGTAGATGATCAATACAGAGCCACAGAAATATTTGAAGGCTGAAGGAGATTCTTCTCTGGGACCAAGTTAATGAGCTTAGTGTGTTTACTTGTTAAAACAAAACCTGATAAATCACTTGTTTCCAATCTATAAGACCATCACAAAGGAATACTGAACTTTAAAGAATTAGAGAGAAAGGAATAAGAAGAATCAATGCCAGAAGGTGGAAATGATCATATGCAAATAACAATTAGACAGAACTTTTTCTGTTGGAAGCAATTAACAAAAGGAACAAACCAGCAAGGGAAGGAATGGATTTTCTGTTCCCTGATATCTTCGTATTTGGACTAGATGCCAGTCTGTAAGGTTTCTTTTAGTTTAGCACAAGGCTTGTCCATGCATACCTGGGTCAAATGTAGTGACCTGTTATGTGGTGATTAGTGAATCAACTGAGTATTTTGCCTTATACCCCTAAAGTTGTGTCTTCTCCTCCATCTCCAGCTTGCCTGCATAAATCCTAAGTATAGGAAGCCTGAGCATTTCAGACTATTCATCATTATTTATCTTGTCCACAGGCCCTCTCCCTGGGTGTAGGCTACAGTGACCTACTCAAACATTAGGACACAGCTAACGGACAAACCCTCTCCTGTCCTATGCTGATCTGGCATACACCTTTCACATGTTACGAATGTACTGTGCAAGCATTGTTGCAGCTCTAAAAGGAAGCAAAATTGTAGTGGATGCACATTTATTTAGAATAAAATAGACTAGAATAGACTATTTCAGTTGGAAGGGACCTAAAATAGTCATCTAGTCCAACTACCTGACCAAAAGTTAAAGCATGTTATTAAGGGCATGGTCCAAATGCCTCTTAAACGCTGACAGGCTTGGGGCATCGACCACCTCTCTAGCAAGCCTGTTCCAGTGTTTGACCACCCTCTCGGTAAAGAAATGCTTCCTAATGTCCAGTCTAAACCTCCCTTCATGCAGCTTTGAACCATTCCCATGCATCCTATCACTGGTACCAGGGAGAAGAGGTCAGCACCTCCCTCTCCACTTCCCCTCCTCAGGAAGCTGTAGAGAGGATGAGGTCGCCCCTCAGCCTCCTTTTCTCCAGACTAGACAAGCCCAAAGCCCTTGGCCCCTCCTCACAGGACATCCCTTCCAGCCCTTTCACCAGCTTTGTTGCCCTCCTCTGGATACATTCAAGGACCTTCACGTCCTTCTTAAATTGTGGGGCCCAGAACTGCACACAGTATTCAAGGTGAGGCTGCACCAATGCTGAATACAGCAGGATAATCACCTCTTTTGACTGTCTGGTTATACCATTTTGATGCACCCCAGGATGTGGTTTGCCCTCCTGGCTGCCAGAGCACTCTGCTGACTCATATTGACCCTGCTGTCGACCAGCACCCCAGATCCCTTTATGTAGGGCTCCTCTCCAGCCACTCCTCTCCCAATTTATACTTGTGCCTGACATTACTCTGCCCTAGGTACAGAATCTGGCATTTCGACTTGTTAGATTTCATCACATTAATCCTAGCCCAGTGTTCCAGTCTATCTAGATCCCTCTACAAGGCCTCTTGACCTTCAAGAGACTCAACAGCACCTCCCAGTTTGGTATCATCAGCAAACTTGTTAATGCTGCATTTAACTCCTGCATCCAGATTGATGATGAACAGGATTGGCCCTAGAATTGAACCTTGAGGAACACCACTGGTGACCAGTCACCAGCCAAATGTAGTCCCATTCACTACAACCCTTTGAACTCTGCCCTTCAGCCAGTTCTTCACCCAGTGCACTGTGAACACACTTATCCCACAGACAACTGGTCCAGAAGGATGCTGTGAGGGACAATATCAAAAGCCTTACTAAAATCTAGAAAACTACATTCACCACCTTCCCTTCATCCACTAGGTGGGAGACTATCATAGAAGCATATCAAATTAGTTAATCAGGACTTACCCTTTGGGAACCCATGTTCACTGTGCCTGATGATTGCATTATTCTTTAAATGCCTTTCAATAGTAGGGAGTATAATCTCCATAATTTTTCCAGGAACTGACGTTTGACTAAGAGGTCTGTAGTTCCCTGGGTCTTCCGTCATACCCTCCTTGTGGATTGGGATAACACTGGCTAACTTCCAGTCAGCAGTGACGTCCCCAGACTCCAAATACCTGTGGTAGATGATCGAGAGCGGTTCTGCCATAACATCAGCTAGCTCCTTCAGAACTCTGGGATGAATCCCATCAGGCCCCATGGACTTGTGAACATTCAGCTGATACAGCTGGTCCCTAGCAATTTCAGTGTCCACAAATGAAAATTCACTGTTCCCACACTCATGGTCCTCCGGCTCATGGGACCAGGCAGTCTAAGGTCTATCAGTATTATTAAAGATTGAGGCAAAAAATGCATTGAGTGCCTTCGCTTTTTCTTCATCCCTATTTGTCAGGTGATCATCTTTAACAAGTATCAATCCAATGTTTTCTTTAGATATCCTCTTGCTATTAACATACTTTAAAAAGCCCTTTTGCTATCTGAAACAACACTGGCCACTTTCAACTCTAACTGAGCTTTGGCCTTTCATGTATTCTCCCTGCATAAACAAACCACAGCTTTGTACTCTCCCTGACCTCACTTCCAGATATCATACTTTTTTTTTTTTTCCTCCTGAGCTCCACAAGGAGTTCCCTGTTCAGTCAAGCTGGTCTTCTGCCCTATTTACTTGAGTTACAACACAGTGGAATTGCCTGCTCCTCTGCTTCTAAAAAATGGTTCTGAAAGACTGACCAGCACTTGTGGATTCCTAAGTTCTCAAAAGCAGATTCCCCGGGTACTCTGCTAAACACCTCCCTGAATAGCTTATTTTGCTCTCCTAAGTCCAGGGTAGCACCTCTGTTGTCCTTTTTTCTCATTACACTTAAAATTTTGAACTCAAACATTTCATGAGCACTGTGGCCAAGAAAGCCACCTACTATCACATCCCCCATGAGTCCTTCTCTATTTAGAAATAGCAAGTCTAAGAGGGCATCTTTCCTAGTTGGCTCACTGAGTACCTGTGACAAGAAGTTATCTCCTGGAAACTTCAAGAATTTCCAAGACCTGCTCATCACAGCAGTACGGTATTCCCAGCTGATGTCTGATAAGTTGAAATCTTCCATAGGGACGGGGGCTACTGATCCAGAAATTTCTGCTAATTGCCTACAGAATAGCTCGTTGATGCTTACATCCTGGAAGGATGATCATTAGTAGGCACCCACTACAACATCTCCTTTGTTTTCCATCCCCCTAATCCTTACCCAGATATCCTCAACCACATCATCACTAACTGTAAGGGCTGTGCAATCAAACCTCTCCCTTGCATATAATGCCACACGTACTACCTTGCCTACCCTGCCTATTCCTCCTGCACAGCCTGTAGCCCTCCATCCAAGCACTCCAGTCATGGGACTGGAGAGGACTCTCCCTCTTCTCCAATGGGAGGAGAATTTCCCCATTTTCTTCATCCTGTTATCCCCAGAAGGAAGGTAGGGAAAAGGATACACCAATATACACATTTAAATGTTTATAGAAGCATAACACAAATTTTGTGTACATACAGCCACATATTTTAAGTACATCTGTAACAGAACGTCCAAAGAAACTGCAATACATGCAGTTTTATTAGCAGTCAAAATTTATTAACAACCCATGTATAAATCATAAAGTTCTGTAATTGTGAGTTCCATGCCTTGAAAATCACCTGGTGACTCATGTATGTTGTTATGTGAAGTTCACAAGAGAGATAGTTTACTCAGTGATTTCCATTTTTAATTTTTTAGTAGTCTGCCTATGAAGATTCCATATATCAGTTACTGACATAAGAACAATTGATGTTAATGAGAAATAACTAGCATCTCCTCATAATTAATACTCCTCAGACATAAGGAATAGCACAACCAACAATCAGGTTGACATTTGCTTCAACCCATTTCCAAAACATTTTTACCTAGGGTAATTACATCTATAGATGTAATTGGCTACCCACATACAGTGTATATGTGCTACCTTACTGAAGATATTGCCAAACTAAGGGGAAAAAAAAATCAATTTAACATTAGTTGTCAGTGTACCATGCCCTTGTTTATTTTTCCAGTGTTTTAGTCTTTACTATAGTAAGTCTAAAGTTAAAAATAACTTTCGATGCCAGTTTTTCCCCAAGGAGGAATAATTACAAGAAATCTCACTTGTTTCTCAATCAATTTACTTCTTTTTTGGAATATTTCCCAGGAAGCATTCATATACAGTGTGCCTGTATATACACACTGTGGCTTTTTAATATAAAAAGTGGGCTTATAAGAAAGATGGAGAGACTTTTTACCAGGGCCTGTAGTGACAGGACAAGGGGCAATGGTTTTAAATTGAAAGAGGGTGGATTGAGATTAGATATAAGGAAGTCATTTTGTACGATGAATGTGGTTTGACACTGGAACAGGTTGTCCAGAAAAGTTGTGGATGCCCCATTATTGGAATTGTTGAAGGTGAAGTTGTACAGGGTTTTGAGAAATTTGATCTAGTGAAAGATACCTCTGCCCATGGCAGGTGAGTTGGACTAGATGATCTGTAAAGGTCCCTTCCAACCCAAACCATTCCATGATTCGATGATTCTTTGATTCTAATGTAAAGATGGAAAAGAAAATGAGGACATAACAGTCTGCATATATGAATAAACTGATCAAAAGCACTTGCCCAGGGAAGTAGTTGAGTCACATCCCTGGAGATGTCTTCCCTTTGAGGTGAGTGATTGTGGTGATTGTTATAGCATTTTCTTGCCCACCGCTGCTATTTTAACAGAGTAGGCCAAAACACTTACATCCTGTGCAACCCCTTTGACTTCATTAAGATTGCATGGAGTATAAATTAGTGCAAAAATTGGTCTAACCTTTGTAGTCTTCTTTTGGCAGCATATGCACATGCACCAGTACAAGAAAAAAAAAACATTTATCTGATAGAAGAACAACCACCTGAACTCCTTAATAGCAATATGAATACAATAAACCACTTGAAAAATCAGTGTCCTTGGATTTTCTTGCACAATTGAAATTACCATTTTAAGTGGCATGATTCATGACTACTCAAATTCTGTAGTTTTACAAAGAACATTTATACATTAACTTGGAATATGGGATGTTAAAACTGAATAAGTAGTGCTTAGGGTTATTTTTATTAGAATAGATCACATTAATTAGCCCTGGTATGGAGGGGAGGAGAAGTTTCTCTTGAATGCTCTACTCTGCAGTGCATTATTAATTTTCTCATCCATTCCTTTTTAGCTCATTAGCTTTTAAATGTTATAGTTTAAGCTGAGGTGAAGCCTGAAGTATCTTCATTCTGCCATCCATTTCAAGCCATCTCACAGTCATTGTCATTATGATTAATTTATATTGTGGTGGTACCCAATCTAGGGTAGGGGAGCTATCACCACAGCTTGTGGTGATAACAGAAATGAACTTTTTAAGGGAGATTTCTTTCTGTACCATTTTAGGATTAAAGTGAATTAAAGAATGAATTAAAACTCAAGTAAGCTTCTCCTTCTAAATGCAAGCGGAGGATTGGGGAATAACAGAACTATGCAGTGGTGAAGTTATGGCTTATGACTGGTATCCAGAGAATTGAAGACTCGGAGAGTTCTCCTCCAAGTAGAGTGTTGCACTATGTAATCTAAATTAAACACTGCCTTTGCACTCTGACTTATGGCCAGTTAAACAGCTAAACTAGTGTTGGGAAAAAGTTGGAAAAAAATACATAATAACAGTCTCATAAAATGTAATCAGCCTCACTGAAAATGTAATCTGGATGCACAGAGAAAAACCAATATGCTTACATACTCCACCAGTTTCACCCCGTGAGATGGAGAAGACTGGCTTTTCATTCCTTTCCTCTGATAGCTAGTTATTATAGCACCAGGGCTTGATTCACCAGGACCTTGAACCTTGTGCAGTGCTTTAGCCAACAAAAATGCCTTAAAATGCAATCAACCGTTTTAAATTAATTAGTTACAGCAACGCATAACTAAAGGAAAAGCCAGGCTGCGAACATCATCATTGTCCAAATGCTGATATTCTATATGGAAGTTCCACACCACAGTGCCATATTGCCTATGGAAAATACATGGTAGCAGATAGAACCTGCACCAAGTAACTGCATCTACTCTTTGTAGGCAGCAAGCTCAAGAAGAAAGATTATTAGAATACTAATGAAGGTATTGTGGACTGGCGTGCCCAATACCAGATACTCCTTCAGGACCTCTGAGCTGTTACCTTCATTTTGTAGGATACCTCTTTGAATAAGGAATTACTAGGCTCACACTTTTGAAAGAGATGTCCCATATGAGATCGTACAACATTTTATGGCCTCAGGCTGTAAACAATTCTTTTTACACTGTTCTTTTGATATACACCATGCAATAAATGTCATAGAGCTCTAGTCAACTGACCTACAACTTCTTAGGTATAATTTCTCAACCTACCTGTAATTCTCCCTTTGTCTTGTCAAAGAAGACTCAATTAGGTACACTGCAGAAAATGGCTTCCTTCACCACTGTGCTAAAGATTAAAAGTACCAGGAGCTGGTGTTTTTAGGAGACAGATGAAACCTGTGAGTTGTCTGAGAGCACTGTGACCTTGGTTTTATGTGTTAGAGTGTACTGCTGAAAGGATTAAACAGGACAACATGGAAATATTTTCAGGCAGGTAAGGTTTCTCCCACTTGGTGAAAAACACATGACTCACTTCATGCTAATCACACAGTATTTTTGTAGCAGCATGTGATAGCAGCTTCTTCAGTTCTTGTCAGTAATTTACCTTCTTATTAAGGTGGAGCAGCTGAAAGGGAACTGAGAATCAGTAGATGTTGAAAGTCAGTGAAATCTGAAATGTGAACCTGATGATGAATCTCTTCAGCTTGTGCTGGGTTTGTGTGTGTGGTGGAGATTTTTGGTAGTGGGGGAGGGGCTACAGCAGTGGCCCTGTGAGAAGCTTCTTGAAGGTCCCCCGGCTCCAAGTTGGACCTGCCTCTGTGCCAAGGCCGAGCTAATTAGTGATGGTTGTTGCGACTCTGTGAAAATGTATTTAAGAAGGGGAATCTGGGAGGAGGAGTCGGAACTGTAAGGAGGAGTTGCTAGGAGAACATCTGTGCAAACACAGAGGTCAGTGGAAGAAAGGAGGAGGAAAGGTGGAAGGTGTGCAGAGCAGAGACTCCCCTGTATCCTGTGGTGAGATGGCAGGGCCACCACCCTGCCACCCATGGAGGTCCACAGTGGAGCAGAAGCTGACCTGCAGCCTGCAGATGACCCCACACTGGAGCAGCTGACTGCACCTGAAGGAGACCAGGACTCTGTCAGAAGAAGCCTCTGCTGTTGTAGTTTGGTGCTGGGAGGACTGCAACACATGGGAGGGATCCACACAGGAGCAGCACAGAAAAAGCTGTGGCCAGTGGGAAGGACTCATGTCAAAGAAAGTTCATGGAGGACTATCTCCTGTGAAAGGGACTCCATGCTGGAGCAGGGGAAGACTGTGAGGAGTCCTTTGAATTACTCGAGCGTGTCCAGAGAAAGGCCACGAAGCTGGTGCAGGGTCTGAAGCACATGTCGTACGAGGAGCGGCTGAGGGAACTGGGGTTGTTTAGTCTGGAGAAGAGGAGGCTGAGGGGAGACCTCACTTCCCTCTACAACTCCCTGAAGGGAGGTTGCAGAGAGCTGGGGATGAGCCTCTTTAACCAAGTAACAAGCGATAGGACAAGAGGTAATGGCCTCAAGTTGCACCAGGGAAGGTTTAGACTGCATATTAGGAAGTATTTCTTGCCAGAAGGGGTTGTTAGGTGTTGGAATGGGCTGCCCAGGGCAGTGGTGGAGTCCCCCACCACCAGGGCAGTGGTGGAGGTGTTTCAGAGTCGGGTTGACATAGCGCTGAGGGATATGGTGTAGTTGGGAACTGTCAATGTCAGGTTAATGGATGGACTAGATGATCTTCAAGGTCTTTTCCAACCTAGATGATTCTGTGATTCTGTCCTCCTCCTGAGGTGGAAGGAGCAGTGGACTGACTGTAACCCGCTTTCTCTGGCCCCTGCCCCACTTGAGGGGAGGATCTAGAGAAATTAGGAACAAAACTGAGCCCAGGAAGAAGGGAGGGGTGGGGGGGAGGTTTTTTTAAGATGTGGTAATGCTTCTCACTGTCCACTCTGTCTATTAAGTGTTGTTGTTGTTGTTAGTGTCTGAATTAAATTGATGTTCTCTTTCTTCCTCTAAGGAGTCTGTCTCCTGTCTATAATGGGTGAGACATCCCTCCCTGTCCTTATCGTGATTCCCAAACCTTTTGATTTATTTTCTCCTTCCCATTTCTGAGGGGAAAGGGGTGAGTGAGTGGCTGCGTGGTGCTCTGTTGCCCTCTGGACTCAAACCAGGACACAGCTTTACAGTTTCGCTCATGCTTCCCTCCTTCACCTCCAAATCCTCTTTAGGAAACTCCAATTATTTAATCCCTCCCTAATAGAGGTCTCTGAAGGGCTTCTCTGCCACATCTACCTTGCTCACAAAACACAAAGGGACCAACAATGGAAAGTATGGCTCTGCCCCTGATAATGTGTCATGAGAGAAGTCCTGGATAGACACCACTGTGTTGAGTGTCCTGTGCAGCACAGCAACCTTTTTCCCATCAAGACATAAACTTTACATGCAGCACATCGTATTATGGGGGGAGAGAGCTTACTTCAGTCTTGCTGAAAACTGTGTGCAAAGTCAGAAAAAGATTATATTTTTGGAAAAAGTGTGGGCAAAGGGTATGCAGCTTTTCTGGTCTTCACAACAGCATTGTCATCAGCAAGCACCCTCTTTTGCGTGCCCTATTTTTTGCATAAAAATAAATAAGCTTATAAAATAGCTTGTCTCCTGCTTTCCTGATTCCAATCATCATATCTGAAGTCCACTCAACATGCCATATTGCACAGGTTGCCACAAAATCTGTGCTCTATCCCTTTTCCCCAAATATTTGAAAGCTTCATAACTGCTCCTTTGGAGAGCTGATGATTAGGCTCCTGAGTCTGACTGTACCTGTGGTTTATCAGCTGGAAGCACAGTGGCCTGGGGTGCTGCAGCATCTCAGTTCAGATCAACGTCCCTGTTGATGGAAACAAACCTGTAAGTCTTGATGTGGTTCTGTTGCTGGAGACTTTCCTTCCAGTTTTATAAGCTGTATCTATTCATTGTGATCTTCTCCATCTACAGCCTCATGGACCAATCTTGAACAGAGCTATGTTTCCACCAGACATAACAGCTGACTACTGCCAAAAAGGGGGAAACCCACTTCCCCCTCCTGGTCACACATTTTTGCTGCTTATCTTCTGCCAGCCATATCTGATGATCTTTAAACTTTTGGACACCCAGTAAAAATGGTGGATATTCTTTTGCTGTCTTAGCAAGCCAGTTGGATCACAGTATGCTCCAGTGAGCACACAGACAGTGTACTCAGCCACAAGAGTGAGTGCATGGTTTGGAGCAGAGGAGAGAGAAGCAAAGCTTGCCTTCTTTAATGGATGTGATTGAATCAGCTCACCTGCCCTTGGACATCTGCTGAACATCTTGCAAGTGTTTTATGGCTTATCAAAAGGGGGACCTTATTACATGTCTTTGAGTCCACCAGCTGGAGATAAATGGTAGTCAGTCACAAATCTTCTCTGGACACATGCTTGGTAAGAAATGGAATGCAATGCAGAGATAGAGAACTACTGGAAACCTGAGGCAGTAAAGCTACATGATGTGGTACAAGGTGGCATGGACTTGTTATTCCGTGCCTGGTAACAGCACAGCTTTGCTTCCACCATGCTGTGTGCAAGCCAGGGTACCTTGCTGTCTTAGAGTGACAGAGCATATGTTTGGAAAGCAACTGGACCCAAGGAACACAGCTGCGGAGGAAACTAGCTCTCACAGATATATGAGGTCTGAACAAATCCTCTGTGCTGAGAAGGCTGAGGACAGTAGTTTTGCTCCTACAACAAATATAGCCTCTAGGAGGCTGGCAACGTACTACGATACTGACTTGCTAACTCAAGTTCAGAAATGGGTTCAAATGGTGACTCCCAGCTCAGTAGTTCAGGCACAGCATCACCCCAAAAGTGAAGGGACACTCCACAGGCCTCGACTTTCGGGTTAACACACAGCCCTGGAGTTAGAGCTCTCTGTGCCTATGGTATAGGTAGTCTGAGTCATGAAACTCTCATGGGCCATTAGGTGACACTTGAAAAAGAAAACATTACATATATTATAATGTTCCAGGGAACAAAGTGTTCATTCATTTATAAATGACTTTGTTAGCACAATTCTTGAATAATAATTATTCTCTTGCATGGAGACTTTTTTTGTCTTTGCTATGATAATAGTTTAGTGAATTTCACTCCAGTCTATTAGAAATTAAAAGTTCTGCAGGTTCATTTGAGAAATGCAGTATGCTACATCCTAGAAAAAATAGTGATCATGAATTCATACAGTTACCACTCTTACTGTTTAATGGAGAAACACCATTTTACTTATAAGTTTAAACAGTGGGGACATTCCTGTGTCAGCAGCTAATTCAAGACAGGTAGAAAAGGCTGTTGATGCAACAAAAATATGCAAACCATATTTCTCTGAACTCTCTTCCACATCAGAAAGCCTCTTACTTTTAAATGTTCTCCTATTCTCTTTCTGGAAATATCAGCTTGGTTTCTAAGTCAGACAAGACCACCCAGGTTGATTTAATCACCAAACCCAATACATCTCACTGACAGTTTCCACAGCACTGAAGGAGGTCAGACTTCATCAGACCAATTACTGCAGCCCCAGCTTCAAAATCTGGAAGGTGAAAGCTCATCTCAAAATCAACAATCTGTATGGTTCTTTTCATTGCACAAAATTTAAATCATTTCCATGCAATTCATATGACTTTGTGTTAATAATTTCATTTAAGTGAGATGTAGCTGATACAAAACCTTGCATTTCCATGGCTTTGGTATGAATTCCTCCCCTCACCCTCTGCCCCCAAATCAGTAATCTGCTTTTTTTTTTGGTGAAGAAATGCATTGCTGAATTAAAACAAACAGGGAAAAGACATACTTCTTAGCTAGAGGGCCAAATTCACCTAACATGTTTCTTCCAAGTTTTTCCCTTATTGTGTGAAACAGACATTCTTTCAATTTCCCAGAATATCCTGTCTGAGTCTTGCCCAGAGAACAGTAATTCTCAACAATGTCTTCTTTCTCTTGATTTGAAAAAGAGGGTGGAAGAACACTACAGAAAGAAACTCTGCCTTTGTAATAGAGATATGGAAATTTCTGGGTTGTACAGCTGACTGGGCATTTAAGAGCTTTGGCTTATATTGCTTTTGAACTGTGGCTTATTAGAGTTACTTGACGAACAATCTGACAAAGAATGAGACATGAAAATTCCTCCATCTCCTTTTCTCTCAAGCTCTTTTCTCCAGTTTTTGTTAATTCATCTTTTGTCATATGTAAGACTTATCAGAGAGAGTTTGAATCAAAATTCATGTGAATCATCACATTAGCCACACTACACAATAGTAGTGGAGGTGGAAAAAGAAAAGTGGAAGAGAAGGCTTGAGAAACTTGAACAGAAGGTAAAAACCCCGAAGCACCTCAAATTCTCCAGAAATGCTGCCAACTGGAAACACCACTGGCAAGAATTTTGTCTATTCATGAATGTAAATAGACCTTCTGGAAAGGAAGACATGCAAAAGGTAGCTATTTTTATTTTAATATTAATGTGTTGGACACATTAGATTTAATATTATAATAATATTTAAGTGAGGAAGAGTATGACAGCTAGACAGTCATAGATGTTTGAAGAGTACTGTGTTCTAAAAGATACCAGCTTGATAGGAGAAGCCAAAAGAAGGATGAACTGCTGCATCATTTATAACAGATTTGAGATTACAGAGCTGAATATACAGTTTTGGATGTTTTGCAGAATCTGAGCCCAGATGGGGTATCGGGGACTCAAAAGAGAAATAGAACTGCTAAGGTTCCTTTTTCAAGCTGAGGCAAAGCAATCAGCATTTTTCAGGCTGCAAAAAATAACTGTTCAGAAGGAAAACAGAATAGTGTGTAGTGGACTGCAAGATCAGCAGGATCTTACAGAATGTGCAAAGGAAAAACAAAACCACATATCCTAAGAAATGATTTGCAAAATACAAGTTGGAGAGATTTGCAAGGAGAAGCATGATAAACAAAGTAAGAGTTTATTTTGAGGAGAGCCAGCATGCCTGTGAGAAGCAGTTATTTTGCAAAAACCTTCATAAAATGAAAGAATGTACTTAAAAGGATTTCTACTCTACTTAGAGAATCAGAAATCTTCATGAGGAGCTGTTCAAGATACAAGTGCACCCAGTACATAGATACTACTTTGAGGACAAATGAAACTCTTATAAATAGGCTACTGGGGCTCAAATACATGGGGTATTGTGCAGAGAAAATTGCATCTGTTGGAGTAAAGAGGTAAACCTCAGATCTTACAATGGGAAATCATTCTTTGTGATTGTAAGTCTCCTAGCTGTTAAAAAACAAATACACAAACAAACAGAACCCCAAAAACTTAAAAGCTGAAGTTTCTGTAAACAGTTTACCTATTACTAAGTGGGAACATAGCCTGCATCAGGTCTAGAAAAAGTCTCACCCAACTTGAGGTGTCTGCAGTGTAGACATCTACATCTGAGATAGCACATTGGGTCCCCTTCCATGAAATGGAGAGGAACAGAAAGCTTTTGTAATTCAACCAATACATTTATTTTATGTATCTGCATCAGGATACAGTGAATTGTGCCATCAGATTGCTTATTTCTCTTTGCCTCTTGGACTCTGAGGGAGGGTGACTGGCTCAAGGATAGACACATGAAGTCTGATAAATCGGACTGAAGGTCTCAATTGCAGGGTTTGTGCTTTAGGAGGGCTGGAGCCCAGAAAGTTGCAATCACCCTGTCTGCTGTAGTTTACTCTGCCACAGTTTACTCTCCAACATACTGATATTCTTCAGGAAACATTACACTGTGTGTCCAACATCAGGCTTGTACTTATCCTCCGAGGGGGGGGAAAAAAAAAAAAAGCAAAAAAAAAGCATATCAGTATCCAAAAATAATGGTGGGTTAAACAGGCCATCTCCTGTATGAATATACATTTACTAACAATATAGACAAGAGATACCAATTCTGCTAATGAGAGATGATCATCACAGTCTGATTACTGTCCTTGTGCAGTATGAAGTCTGATCTGAAGGTATCTGTCATTGCAAGTGAGTGGAACATCAAAAGTTCCTTCACTTTCTCCCAAACTAGCAAAGACAGTGAGTGCCTCAGTGAAGCACCCAAGCGAGTAGCCGTTGTCTGAGGAAGCACACTGACCTCGGAAGCCTCCACCCCACATAGCATAGATGTACCTGTGGAGGGCTGCTGCCTCACCCATGGGCTGGGTTGTGCATAAACAAAGAAGCATAAAGAAATCCAGTAAGGAGATGGTGGGCTTCTACTGGCAGATGTGTAACTGGGCTTTGAGGGGCATGCTAACCTGGGCTGGACAGTCTCATGGTCTGTTCAACATGCTCATTTCTTTAGGTTGGCTGCTCTTTCACTCCAGTTCCTTATCTAAGGCAGATAAGCCTGCCTTGTCCGTACTGCTTACCTCCAGACAAATGGTTTGGGTACTGAATTAATTCAAGACCTAAAATGAGAGCAGCAGTCATCCAGCTTGACAGTCACATGAATGATTACTCATATTGTCAAATGGGATATAAATTAACTCGCTTTTCTGAAGTGTATCAAGCTGTTCGTATTTCCTAGAAAGGTTACGCTTGCAGTTCAGAGCTCTTGTGCTTGGGAGGGCACAATAGGGCTTCTTTTTGTGGGACACTTTGCATTTTTCAGGGTAAAGCTGACAAGCAAAGATTTATAGTGTAGCATTGGAAAAGATGAGTTTTCCTTACCTCTATGAATTGGTAAATCTGTTTCTGGTAACAGGTGATAATGAATCACCACATAAAGAGCGGGATCAGCCAATTTGTAATCTGTCTTGTTTTTGAAAAAAGTGGTATTTTGCTGCCCCAAGTAAGAATCTTGCAATTACCTTTCCGATAACTGTCTGTTCCCAGGACTCGATGAATTTTGGTCATGCTGGATACAAAACTAGAATAATCCTATTGTGTGCTAATCCTTTCAGCAAACACATTTTTGTGACTATTACTGCCCAGCGATAGACAGCACCATCATTCAATAAAGGTCTCCTTCATTAACCATGTATTTAGAAGTGCGCAAGTGGGAAGGACAGATAACAGATCTATTGCTCCATTCAGCAAGGCTTAAAAAAGTTGTGTTAACAAATGTGGTTAAGCCTAGTCTGCCAGGTCATGTTGGCCTAGCAAACAGCTGTGGTAGTGTCAGATCTTCACAGAATCACAGAATCATCTAGGTTGGAAAAGACCTTGAAGATCATCTAGTCCAACCATTAACCTGACATTGACAGTTCCCAACTACACCATATCCCTCAGCGCTATGTCAACCCAACTCTTAAACACTTCCAGGGATGGGGACTCCACCACCTCACTGGGCAGCCCATTCCAATGCCCAAAAACCCGTTCTGTAAAGAAATGCTTCCTAATATCCAGTCTAAACCTTCCCTGGCGCAACTTGAGGCCATTACCTCTTGTCCTATCGCTTATTACTTGGTTCAAGAGACTCATCCCCAGCTCTCTGCAACCTCCTTTCAGGGAGTTGTAGAGGGCGATGAGGTCTCCCCTCAGCCTTCTCTTCTCCAGACTAAACAACCCCAGTTCCCTCAGCCGCTCCTCGTACGACATGTGCTCCAGACCCTTCACCAGCTTCGTTGCCCTTCTCTGGACACGCTCGAGTAATTCAATGTCCTTTTTGTAGTGAGGGGCCCAAAACCGAACACAGGAATCGAGGTGCGGCCTCACCAGTGCCGAGTACAGGGGCAAGATCACTTCCCTGTCCCTGCTGGCCACGCTATTTCTGATACAAGCCAGGATGCCATTGGCCTTCTTGGCCACCTGGGCACACTGCTGGCTCATGTTCAGCCGGCTGTCAATCAACACCCCCAGGTCCCTCTCTGACTGGCAGCTCTCCAGCCACTCCTCCCCAAGCCTGTAACGTTGCTGGGGATTGTTGTGGCCCAAGTGCAGCACCCGGCATTCGGCCTTATTGAAACTCCTACAGTTGGCCTTAGCCCATCGCTCCAGCCTGTCCAGATCTCTCTGCAGAGCCTCCCTACCCTCGAGCAGATCAGCACTCCCACCTACCTTGGTGTCATCTGCAAACTTACTGAGGGTGCACTCGATCCCCTCGTCTAGATCATCAATAAAGATGTTAAACAGGAGTGGCCCCAAAACCGAGCCCTGGGGGACACCACTCATGACCGGTCACCAACTGGATTTAACTCCATTCACCACAACTCTTTGAGCCCGGCCATCCAGCCAGTTTTTTACCCTGCAAAGCGTGTGCCCATCCAAGCCACGAGCAGCCAGTTTCACCAGGAGAATGCTGTGGGAAACGGTGTCAAAGGCCTTACTAAAGTCAAGGTAAACAACATCCACAGCCTTTCCCTCATCCAATGAGCAGGTCGCCCTGTCATAGAAGGAGATCAGGTTTGTCAGGCAGGACCTGCCTTTCATAAACCTATGCTGTCTGGGCCTGATGCCCTGGTTGTCCATTATATGACTTTTAATGGCACCCGAGATGACCTGCTCCATGACCTTCCCTGGCACCGAGGTCATCTTACTGCGTCTTCAAAGGTTTGTTACAGCCTCTTCCCCATTGGAGTGGGTGAAGCTGAGCGCATGCCTGGGCCTTGGTTCCCAGTGTGCGTGCTATGGCTGTGGGGCAGTGGCTGAGACAGGGACCTGGGGGCCTTTCTGCTGGTTGTACAGCAGGGACAGTAAGTACCACCAGAAAGGTGGAGCAGGCAACAGGAGACATCAGCACCCCTGCAGTAAAATTTGCCTAAAGCTGTATGAAAGCTCTAGGCTATGTCTACATAAGAACCAGAACTAATGTTGGTTGGAAGGGATCTCTGCCGGCCTTAGGCTCTATCTGTATAAGAACCAAGCAGGACTAATGTTGGTTGGAGGGATCTCTGCAGGTTTCTTCTCCAACTTCCTACTTGAAGATAGCCAGCATTAAAGCAGTGTGGCTTTATTAGCTGACTTGAAAACTTTCAAGAGTGCTGGTAAAAATATTTCCTCTCATTTCCAACCTGAACCTCCCATATCGCTGTCTATAACTGTTGCTATTTTTTATATATTGCCTGCTATTATTGAAAGGAGTTTCTATCTCCTCTTCAAGTCTTATAGGCTGCAATTAGGTCACTGTTTAATCTCCTCTCCACTGCACCAAACAATACAGCTCTTTTAACATCTCCTTGTTGGAATTCTAGGTACTGACCATCTTTATAGCCATCCTTTGGACTCTCCAGTTTCTCCACATCTATCTTTGGCTGGAAGACTCAAAACTGTACTGAGTTTTACAAAGTACTTTGCAAAGGCATGTATCTGCCTTTGATCTGTTGGTCTTGCTCCTCCATAAATAACACTGCTATGCAGTTTGTCTTATTTGTGAGGAGAGCATGCTCTAGGCTGATATTGGGCCTCGTGTTCACCAAAACTCTCGGGTCCTGTTCAACAGTTAGCCAGTCAATTCCCCATGTGTGCTCATGTTTGTAACAGTGGAGTTACTCTGTCGCAGGTGGAGCAGTTTGCATTTCTTGTTGAACTTGAAATTTCTGTTGGTCCCACCCCTGAATTTATCAAGGTTCCCCTGAATTGAAGCTCTACTGCTCTCTATATCAAGTGCCTCCAATTTAACTTAATCCACAAATTTGCTGAGGGTCTGTTCTGCCTTATCACCCAGGTAATTAATGAAAATAATCAATCTCTGATATATTCCATCCATTACTGCCTGCCCACTGGGCACTGAGCCACTGATTACTGCCCTCTGATTCTGGTCGTCCAGCCAGTTTTTAACACACCTAATAACATGTCCATCCAGCCCATGAGCACACTCCCAGGCAATCCCTAAGCAGGGCCTGGCAGACACAGCAAGCTATGGACCAGTCTCAATAGGCTCTGGAGGCAGGAAACAATTGCATGCTAGTTGCACATCGCATTAGACATTCACATTTTGAGTGTGTTATTCAAAAGGAAAAACTGTCTCAAAAAGCATAAAATAATTAAGGTAATAGTAGGGTCTTTACTAAGGACAATTTTAAGGGAGAAAGATATTGTGCTTTTATTAAGCACAAACACTCATTCAAACAGGAATTGAAGAAAGTTCTATACTTCACATGAGATCAGACTAAAAGTTTTCAGGGATTCCATTTGCAAGAGAATTGGTGCAAATGTTGTGCATTCACAATGGCTCAGGGTTAAGCAGTTGCATGGGAATAGCTCTTTCAGCATAACTGCTCCTGAAGAACTATCTGCATAAAGATGTTTACTTGGGAATAAGTTTTCAAGCATGAAATAGCTACTGTCGTTTACCTTCATAACATATATTAATCTGACTTAACTGCTAGATGTAGATGAACACACTATAAAATTCTCATTTTCCATCCAAAGGTTGAATATAGAGTGGAGAAACAGTAAAGGGTTTACTGAGAAAAGCAAAGATTTCCCTTAAACTGAGCTGCTACATTAGTTACATCCTTGTGGTGGTGCAGTTCCTCCCCCCACTCCTCTTCTTGCTGGGCCACTTGGTGCTTGGTATGATTCCAAACCCCCTTCCGGGCCACATACCAACCTGGGAGTTAAAGACTGTTAATAGCAGTAAACCAGAGCGTTAAGGCACCCCTTTGACAGCCTGGCTCTTGCTCTCCCTATGGCTTGGGAGCGGTTATAACAGTCCTAACATCCTGGTCAACTGAGAACAATAACAGAATTGCACATTCATCAAATTCTTGTGCAACTGGTGTAAGACACCAGAAAACTTATTTGTTTGATCTGGGCCAGAGCAGAAAAATGCAGGAGATATGGACAGTGCAGACTATCAGTGTGATTAAGCAATGCCCATTTTATTGTGGTGAAGCAAGCCTTTTATAATGCAGGTGAGAATCACATGATACAATCACATGGTATCATTCTTTCTGATTGGACAGTTAGCTTTGCACATGCTCCTTAAGGTCTTTCTTCTGATTGGATGAAAACTGCCACATTGACATTGTACAAACTTCCTTCTCTGCCCAAACCCACACCCTGAAGTTGTTTAACTTCCTGTGTTCTTGTTCATTGTTTCTAGGTTATTTCCTTGCCAACGCTGAGGCTTTACCAGTCTTGATCATATGCAGGATTGCTCACACGTCCACTTTCTCGCAGGCACTCCTTCCGAATCCCCACAGAAAAGTACCTGACAAAAGTCAATTCTCTTGAACCCTATAAATAGCAACTCCAAGTGAGACCCTTTGAGCTCTCCTGGACTGCTTTGGGCTGTGACCAGCAACTCCCTTGAGCTGAGACACTTCTCAGGTATCAACAACTCGAGGTACCATCCACTGATAGAGCCGATGGGAGTCCAGGGTGAATTCGACCTGCTCGAGTCTCAATTATCACCCACTGAAGAATGCCAATGCATCGTGAGTATGTACTCTAAACTCAAGAAGAGGGAAATTTTAACTTTGAGGGAAATTTTTAACTTTTAACTAGCTTCTCTTTCACCCACTTTCTCTCTGCTTACTGATGTGTTTGGATATACACAGTTATTTTCACAAATGTGGGTAAATATATTTCACTGAATCCAAATGCTTTTTGCCTGTCTGTGTCTGTACCTCTTGTGTTTGTGAATGTATGTATGTATTGATTTAAGGTACCATATATTAAGTTCATGTGAATCTTGTCATCTTTGAATCTGTAGCCAAGTTGCTATTATAATAATAATGTATTTTACTGAATTATTTTGTGAATCTTTAAATTGGTTAATGATTAAGTGCTGCTGGTCATTAATAAATCTTGTTTAGCTGCTAAATCATTACTGTGTTAACATTTTCGTTGGTGACAATCCTGTGGCTTGTCCTTGGCTCAGATATGCAGTGGTAAGGAAACCTTTGAAGTCCCTGCAGAGGGACTGAAAACCTCTGGTTTTAGTGACTGCAAGATCCTGTCTATTTCTGCTTTGAACCTTCTAGTGGTCTGGGCAATAATATCCCTTTTCTGAAGTGTGTGCTGCTGTCTTAGGGTAGAGCTACAAAGCATTTTTCACAGCTTCAGGGTCCCAAAGAAAAGTGGTTTTTTTCCTTGCTTTGTTTTAATCCCAAAACAAATCATACCACAGTCCGTCCTGATCCTTTTGTAGCTCTGTTGTCACAGTATGGGGGAAGGAGAATTGTGATGCTCAGGAGACTACATTATGAGTGAGAGAAGGTTTGAAATTAGTAGGAACACTCATTTTAACCCCTAAAATCTTTAAAATATTTTTACCTCTTTGGTTAAGGAATTTCTGTGTTCCCTAGACTTCAGATTCTGCTGCTGTACATGGCTCATTGCTTTTTAGCCCAAGAAATAAAAATGGCCCCATTAGTAGAAAGTTATATTAATTTTATTAGATTGTTATTCAAGAACATTACAAAATATTAATGTTTTTTTATGGTTCCTTTTTTTAAGATGCTTTCTATTTTATCTAACAAGGATCATTAACACTAAGAGAACAGTTCTGTTTTCCTGCACATTGCTAAACAAGTCATAATATTTCAGGTATATTACATAGAACACATTAAAATGAAAGACCTCACCTTTAAAAGCTTACAGTACTCTCATCATTATACATGTCAAAATTTTGATACTCATGCTTACAATAAATATAAATTGAATATATTATTCTGGAAGCTGCGCCATTAAGAATAATGGAGTAGTTTATATAGTAATATACTGCTTGCAAGGAATAAGGATACCTGCATTCACCCCTGTATGTTGGTGATAAAATAAAATAGGAATACTAATGCAGTCTTATGCTAAAATAAAATGTGCCATCAGACATTATGCTTCATGGGAGATAAGCCTGCCTTCCACTCTTCCAGACTTCTGTTAACTTCATCTTGTGGGACTAGCACATTTGACCTCATCTTTTCTTGCATTTACTACAGAGGTCACACTCCATTATATTTTTCATCTGAGCAAGAGTGGTAGAAGTCAGCCTGGTATTTAGGGCTAGGAAGGTATCTAAACAGAGATAAGTGGACACCTTATGACCAAAACCACCCTGCTCTAGGCACAGACGTACCAGCCTGTCACTTCTGTGTACAAATAAAAGAACCATAATTTATATAATGGACTGTTTTCCATTGTGTCTTCAGCTGCAGAAACAATAATTTCCTAAAGCTGCAATGATGTGACAGGCCTTTATGCTTAGGTGAGACTGAAGTACTCCAGAAGCCAGGGTCTCCAAGGAGAGTATTGCCTTTCTCCATTTTCCCTTTTCAAGCATGCAGAAGTCATATGCGTATTATTGTTGTCCCTTCATTCCCTCCCCACCACTGGCTTCTCATGTTGCCTGCAAATTTGTGCCAGCCCTGCAATGATTTCAGCAGGTCTCTGTACAGGCTCCCACATCATTACCAGGAGACCCAATTGTCCTTTGGCTAGAGAGAACTGTGCTTCAGTAAAGCCCCAGAGGATACAGATATTTTTTTTCAAATTGTACACAGGAACCTGTGAAGAGATCTGTGAGTGACTCAGCCTTCAGAAAACAAGCTGCAGGAAGTTAAAGAGAAACATGGACCAGGGAGACAATCTCTCTGCAAGAGCAGCCAGAAAGGGATTGCAGTGAGAAATCTGAGCTAATACCTGATAGATGTCTGACTGTTAGGCCTGACTGTAGCCAAGGTCAAAACCGCAGCCTGATTCACCAAAAGGATTATTAGTAAGGGCTTTTTCCCCCAGTTCAATAACTCTGTTGAATCACAGACTCACAGAATCATCTAGGTTGGAAAGGACCTTGAAGATCATCTAGTCCAACCATTAACCTAACACTGACAGTTCTCAACTACACCATATCCCTAAGCGTTATGTCGACCCTACTCTTAAATACTTCCAGGGATGGGGACTCCACCACCTCCCTGGGCAGCCCATTCCAACGCCCAACAACCCATTCTGTAAAGAAATGCTTCCTAATATCCAGTTTAAACCTTCCCTGGCGCAGCTTGAGGCCATTACCTCTTGTCCTATCGCTTATTACTTGGTTCAAAAGACTCATCCCCAGCTCTCTGCAACCTCCTTTCAGGGAGTTGTAGAGGGCGATGAGGTCTCCCCTCAGCCTCCTCTTCTCCAGACTAAACAACCCCAGTTCCCTCAGCCGCTCCTCGTACGACATGTGCTCCAGACCCTTCACCAGCTTCGTTGCCCTTCTCTGGACACGCTCGAGTCATTCAATGTCCTTTTTGGAGTGAGGGGCCCAAAACTGAACACAGTAATCGAGCTGCGGCCTCACCAGTGCTGAGTACAGGGGCAAGATCCCTTCCCTGTCCCTGCTGGCTACGCTATTTGTGACAGAAGCCAGGATGCCATTGGCCTTCTTGGCCACCTGGGCACACTGCTGGCTCATGTTCAGCCGGCTGTCAATCAACACCCCCAGGTCCCTCTCTGACTGGCAGCTCTCCAGCCACTCCTCCCCAAGCCTGTAGCGCTGCTGGGGGTTGTTGTGGCCCAAGTGCAGCACCCGGCATTTGGCCTTATTGAAACTCCTACAGTTGGCATTAGCCCATCGCTCCAGCCTGTCCAGGTCTCTCTGCAGAGCCTCCCTACCCTCGAGCAGATCAACACTCCCACCCAACTTGGTGTCATCTGCAAACTTACTGAGGGTGCACTCGATCCCCTCATCTAGATCATCAATAAAGAGTTTAAACAGGAGTGGCCCCAAAACTGAGCCCTGGGGGACACCACTCGTGACCGGCCGCCAACTGGATTTAACTCCATTCACCACAACTCTTTGGGCCCGGCCATCCAGCCAGTTTTTTACCCAGCAAAGCGTGTGCACATCCAAGCCTTGAGCAGCCAGTTTTGCCAGGAGAATGCTGTGGGAAATTCAACAGTATTGAATTCAACAGTAGAGGCTTAAATCCTAGTTTCTTATCACTCATCCCCAGGTTGCCCTTCACCCTGTTCAATGCAATTGCCTCAGCTGAGTAGTCCCTCTCTGCCCAGCCAGTGTGGAAACCCAGCACCCCACACCCATGTGTAACGTGGAAGGGGGCCAGCACAAACGCCCTGCTTCGCAGTTGAGATGCCTTCCCCAGCTCCTCTAATAATGCACATGATTTTTCAGTGTAGTGTGTACACAGCTCTTTTCCTCTAAGTGAGTGGGATTTCATCCATGATCGGGGGTGACTTGACCTTTGCTAAAGAGATCTGAGCGCTGTGTGTGCCAGCAGGACACAGGGTGACACATAGGCTATTTTTACTCTGTGCTATGCTTGGTTACATATGTGCTATGCTTGGGTACATAAAAGAAGGGGAACTCATGTATTTGACTGACATGCTCGATAATTCTTTTCAACCAGAGCTCCCCAATGTAGATATGTATTAAAAAAACACCACCACCACCACCCACCATCCCCCCAGTCCCTACTGGTAAACACACCTCTGTGTCTGCATTGTTCCCATTGATAAGTCCCAGTGCTGCTGGTCTGCTGGCAGTGTGTGCAGGAGCAGGCATCGGGCCCCAGCTTTCATTCATCAGGGGTTCACGGCTTCCAGATACTGCTGGCAGGCTCTCATTGTTTGCTGCATTTGCATCAGCTTTCTTTAGGCACTGGAAACGACAGCAGCTGCCACATGCTGAGCATTGCTGATAAAATCAACAAACTTGCTAGCATTTTGGTAAATATTGCTCTTGGTGGAAATGAGCAAAGACACAAACAGAAACCTGGGTGGTGGTTTGCAGATACAGCTGGTCCTTTTCAACAGAGAGCACAGAAGAAGGCAGGGCATGCAGTGGACTGGATACGAGAAGGGATTTTGGGAAGTCCTTGACAGGGAATGGAATTCAGATTGTATGAGCCCCAGCGTGGGCCACCAAGCACCCCTTTGGCAGGAGTCCCCACATCACTGATGGACACCTTCATGTCTCTGCCCCAAATATGTCATGGACACCAAAGGAGGACTGAGGGCCAGCAGAATCCATGTTTAAAAGAAGAAAGCAACAAAAAAAAGTAGAGGTTTGGGCACAAGGAGAAGAGAACAAGTGATGCCTGGGAAAAGAAGGAAAGTGTAGAGAAATGGAGATAGAGATCCAAGCAGCCATATCCCCTTCTTCTTCTGTCCCGTTAGTCACACACCCTGCCTCTTCCCAGCCTGTTCTCCTCATTTTGACTCTTCAAAATGAGTTGAAGAGCTCTAGCTAGGGGATTAGGAAAACCACAGTGAATTCATGAGTCCAAGCCAGGTTTTCCCTCTACGTTTTTCATACCTTTGATATCAACAGAAAACAGAGATCTTGTAAGTTTTATTGCTGAGTTTTCTGCAATGGGGCAGTTTGCTTTGGTTTGGATCCCAAACAGTGTTTTTGACTGCTTCCATATCTTTCTTGTTGTCCAGTGTGTGGCAAGGTAGCTGCTTGCTTTATCTAGAAGAGATTGCTAATATTTGTCTGTAACGTCCTGCACTGAGAATATTTTTTTTCCCACTGCAGTTGTCCTGCACCAGTGGAGGGCATTTAGCAGTAAGTTCTCTGCAGAGCTTTGTTTAAATTGCTACCTTAATATTTTCCAGGTTATGGGATTTGTTTCTTTAGTAAAAATGACTGCTTTCTGCATTTGTCTGGTTACTCTGTAAAGCTGGTGACACACCACTGAATCATCCATATCTTTTCAGATATAGTATACTCAGACAATATCTTTCAATCAAGTCTTGGCACTCTCTTAGCAGTTCAGTTGTGGAGAAGCAAAAATTCTCTATGTGCTTTGATATTTTTGCTTTTCTATCATCTGTCCTATAGATACCTGTTTCAGTTTAGGCATTAGAATCAGGTGCTCTGGCTGGAGACCAAAGGGAAGAACTGTGAGCATGGTGTTCACCAGGTGAACGCTCTTCAGTCATGCTCATTGCCAGTATCTTGTATGAGGCAAGTTGGAGATGAGAGACTGAGAGACACTAGTGTGAGGCTGTTTGTAACCTAGCTAACATTATTTCAGCCTATTGGTACAGAGAAAATTACTATTTCATTTAAACATGTGGCAGTAACATGTGGTTTTCTGCAGACTGAGGGAACAACCTCCGTGATTCACAGAAGGCAATGTAGACCATGCCAGTGAGTGTACAGAAAACTGAAGAGAGTCAAACTGTCAAAACAGATTTTGTAAAAAGGCATATTTTCAGCAGTCCTGGACAGTGGAGGATCCTAATGAGAGGTGCATGGATGGAAAAAAATCAACTTCAGTGAAGAATTTATATTAAGCTTACATCAAATCCCCTCAATGATCTGATATTTCAGCAGCTCTGGAAGTTCTGACAGCTGCACTTGGATCCATCTAATCAGTGAAAGCTATAAGTTATTCTGGGAGCATGTCAGCCAGGTCATTTGAACCCAAGAACTGTACCTTTCCCAAGAACTTGGTGGCAGATAAAGTCAGAAATGGAAATTAATGTAAATGAATGTCCATACAATCAGTTTTAAAGTGCCTAATATTCAGATCAGACCTGATCAGCGAGACAGCTATTCAAAATCTTGAAACATTTAGTTGAACACTGACTATATCAGCTCCAAATTAAAAAAAACCCATGGTTCAAAAATAGTTGTGATTTCAACTGTGGTAATGTGATTAATCTTGTGCAAGACAAATATCATCTGACAGAAGGCTACCTGCAGTCAGATCACTCAGCTAAACCAAATAGCAGATACTTCTTGAAGAGAAATTGATACATATTAGGTTAATACTCCCAACTCACATTATAAGGGAGCACTGGGTTTTGTGTTCCATAGCATATTAAATTATGAACATAAGAACACAGGATGACACTAACAACCCGTATGTCCCATCTACGATAGTGACTAGTACAAGATGCTTAGAGAAAGAATATAAGAAATAGGATAATTCCCAGTATGTAGTGATCTTTACTACTGGAGAGGGCTGGGAAAATCTCCTAGGAAATAACTGAGCCAGAGTTTTTATTTAAACAATTTCATTTAACAGCCATCAAGGGATCTATGAAAAAATTGCTTTTTAAACTTAATATGATTCTGATCCTATTTTAAGCTGCATTTATGTTTTGGACTCCATAACTATTTAAGCAAAAGGTTTCACAAGTTAACCATATGTAAAAAAATTAGTGCCTTCAATTTGTTTCCAAATCATTGCTTAACAATTTCACTGGGTCCTTCTAATTCTTTATTAGGAAGAGTAGTGAATGATTGTTTCCTAGGCATGTTCTCTGTGAAAATGTTCAATGTTTCAAGTGTTTATAGGTCTTTATCATTAAACATTTTGCTATTTCTTTCTAAAATGAAGTACCTTAATACACATTATCTTCCTGTATGGTAGAATACTGCTATTTCTGTCCTTTTTTGCACCTTCTGCTGTTCAGATATGTCCTATGTGAGATGGAAGACCAGAAAAATACACAAAACTGAAGATAAGGGTGCTTTATGGATCTAGATGGAAGTATATTTTTACCTGTTTTTTCAATTGCTTTCCTAATAACGCTTAATAAGAATTGTTTCTGAACAACTTCTAAGCACTAAGTCGATGTTTTCAGAGGAAACATAATTTTCACAATGACTCCTAGATTGTTTTTCTGAATAAAAATACATCATTAGAACCAGCTATACACAAAGCTAGAGCTATTTCTTGTAATGCGCAGTACCTGGCATTTATCAAGAAAAAATTTGACATTTTATCATGCAGTCACCCAGAATTTGATAATCTTCTGCAACTGTTTGCAGTAAGCTTTAATTTTGAATATCCTGAATAATTTTATATTATTTGCACGCTTTGGTACATCACTTTTGTGAATGATATGCTGAACTGCTCAGATTCTAGCACACATCTTTCTGAAATTATTTTGTAACCTCTCAGTGATAATAAAACTCTTGACCTCTTCTCAACATTTATTTCTAATGTTTTAACCAGGTTTTCCTCCAGAGGGATTTCTGTCTTTGCGCATCAGCTTAATTTCTTTGGTGATTTTTTCTTGCAGAACCATATTGAAAGCTTTTTATAGACCCTAGGCACACTCATTAACTTCTCGAAAGAACTCAGGTAGATTCGTGAGAGATTGCTTCTACCAACCAAATCAGTGCTAACTCTCCTCTAATTCTAATTCTCCATCAGATTTTCCAGTTGTCTGTTTAGTGAAATGATCAGTCTTACTGGTCTGAGTTACTTGGAGCTATCTATAAAATTTGACATCACAATTGCTGCCTTCCATTCCTCTGGTACTGTTACTAACTAAATCAATAAGCTTATCAGTTAGAAGTGCAGCAAATTTCTAACTGTTAGAACTCTTGGGGAAATTCTAGGAAATTCAGGTATTAGTTCACAGTGGGACAATCCTGGCCCACCAGTAAATGTGTTTACCTTTACAGGAAGTAAAATTTCACTTACTAACCTCAGGCCATGAGAAATTACCTAAAGAAACCTAAGTTGTTTTAGAGCCCCAATTAAATGAGTAGTTTTACCCCATGGTAAACTTACATGCTTTCAATAAAGTCGCACAAAGGAACTCCAGTTTTAATACATGTTCCTCTTGTACTTTGTTTATATTATTCCAAGAAGGAAAAGCTAAGGCCTTCCAAACTTTCAGTGTTTGAACTTTCCTGTGATGGAAGAATTTAACCCAGGAGGATAAAGCAAATGACCAGATGCATCAGACACAGCACAAAGTGACATCAGTATTCATGCACCAGTGTTGCCTCTGTACAGATAATACAGGGAAATATCTATAACCCTATTGAGGTTTACCAAATGCATCCAGCTATGGACATGCCTGAGATGAACATAGTTCAAGGCTGAGACTACTAGTGGGCAGTGTCATACATGCTCATCCTGTTGCCCTTCCCTGAGCAACCATTTATTACCACTGAGGGTTTCTTTTCTCCTCTCACAACACACCTCCCTGCCCCCAAGAATTATTGCACTTTTGCAGATGCTGGACACAGGTTATGGTCTGGCCATGGGAGACAGAGATTGCTGTATATTAGCTTTGTGTGGACTTCAGAAGTGGAGCAGGCATCCATGCACTGGGGTTTCCATAGGTGTTCCAAATCCTCACACAGCTTCTGAGTCCAGATGGACCCTTTACCTGAGCTATTACGGCCTTTTCTACATTCTTGCACACCTAGGCAAAGCCCCAGGCAATACAGTCCCTAAATGGATTC
Organism: Strix aluco; assembly: GCF_031877795.1. Lineage (NCBI taxonomy): Eukaryota > Metazoa > Chordata > Aves > Strigiformes > Strigidae > Strix > Strix aluco. Next base: position 127,013,401 of record NC_133932.1, read on the forward strand.
AAGTCTTACTCCCCTACTTCAGTCTTTTTTTTTCCCTAGCATATTTAATTTTAAAACAATAAGTCATTTTTTTTTTGCAGATGGAAAGAAAAAACTCAAAACTTTTTTTTTTTTTTTTATATTTTGAGCATAGCATGGTGAACAGTAATAAATTTGCCAGCACTGAAATCTGTCCCCAGCTTAGCCACAGACTTCTAGTGTAACCCAGTTCCTAAATTCCTGTTGTAAATAGATTGGTTTGGTTCACTGAGAGTTAAGTATTTCCATACTGAGCTAAATTCTAATTATCCCTATACTGTAAGTACTCCATTTATTTTGGGAGACAATAGTACACAACTTAGCAAAAGGGCAGCAAAATTATTGCAATATTAATAAAAATGCATCACAACAGTTGTGGAATAAACTATTAGGCTTTAAATCAGAGAAGTAATTACAGGCCTATTATCCAATATGGCTACAGCTGCTCTGTGTATTTATACACACAATTGCTTTCACATATACACCAGGAGGATTAGAATGAAATAAAACTCATGAAAGAAAGTATTTTTCCAGGGAGATAGAGTAAAAGCAAAGATTTCCTTTTCATACCAAGAAAACCAGAACCAAGCAGCTGCTCAGTTATTTTAGATTCTTGTTCTGGCTTGACATGATTAAAAATGTTAAGAGCACCAAAATGACATGTCAAGGTAATAAATGAGGTTTTCTTTGTGAGCAGAATCTTTCATCAGAATTTCTATTCCTCTCAGTAGTATTTGGCTACTTATCAGAAATTACTCTTTCCAATAAAGATTACATTGTATTTGCTGTTTTATATATTTTTTCCCCCCTGAATATTGATATCTTTTTCATCGTAAAACTCTGGAAATCCAAAGAGGGAAATGAGGAAAACTATCAGTAATAAGGAATCTCACAAATTGTCCATTTCAACTGAGTGAAAATCCAAAGCCCAAGTAGGAAAAATGTTCATAGGTTTTTAGGAAATCACTACCAATATGGCTATGAAGTCCATTTTGGTCTGGCAGCCAATTTCCTGCATTTATGTTGCAGCCATGCACGAACGTTTCTACCATGCTTCTCTCCTCCAATGTGATATTCAATTGCATTCTAGCCTAATTCACAAGTTACATTTTCAAATGCCCCTTATTTACTGCTCATGTTGCACTTTGGTTCAGGGTAGTTGCTGTGAGCACAGAAGGGTGTTTTAGCCACTCTAATTTGCTTTCAGAGAAAGTTAAAAAAACTAAACTAACGTCTTTGAGAAGTAAAGTTTTTATGTTACAGTCAGGAATTGGGACAGGGCAAAAAATGAAAAGAGCCTGTATGTCTAGCAGCATTCTCATAATCAGCCCCTCTGCAGAGTTATCTAGCTTTTGCTTGTGCTGCATTTGGAGGACAGAGACATTGCCACCCGGTACTTTAGGAAGTGATGCAACATATATGTCTGGAATAAAAAATCACACGATCTCCTCAGGCAGAAAGAGCACAGGGAGGGGGAATGCTGCCACTTATCACAGCCACCACAGGCACGCTGGCTCCTGACAGCACCATCTTATCATGGCCAGGCAATTTGCTCCTCTCTGTGTCTAGATGATGAAAGTAGCTTAGCTTTGAAAATAGTTTGTAGGCCAAAAGCAGGCATCCTGGGATCCTGCACTGACAGAAAGCCATGCTGTAACTGGCACCATGAGACCAGACTGAAGACAAGAAGCACCCCCTTGGTGTGAGCAACAGAAATGACACTGCAATAGGTGGTGGTGCAGAGGTTGTTTATTAAGGGGATAACTGCAGATGGAGGGCATGTAGGAGGGAACCAGGCATCAGGATGTGAAGGAAAGGGCACATACAGACAGTTGGCTGGTGAGCCACCGTGCATTTGTGCATTGGGCCTACATCAATGCCAGCCTCACTGCCCTGGTTTGTACATAGCAGCCCCCACTGCTATGACTCACCCAGGTCATGGCCAGAATCTCCAACCAGCCAAAATGCAGAAGAGAAAACAGCTCCTTCAGTGTGTCTATTTTTTTTTTTCTTGAATCTTATTTTAGTTAAAGCTGCCTTTTCATACATAGCCTCAGTGTGGTTTCCTTGGGCCATTCTTTCCCTTCACCTCATCTTACTTATTTGTTTATATATTCTTCTGCTTCTTCATCCAGACAGGAAAGCAAAGGTTAGAAAAAGGACAACAATTCAAGTAGGGACTGATGCAAGGTACACCCTTTCAGGAAAAAAAACCCAGGAATATTGAGTCAGCATCCACAAAAAGACCCAGGTAAGCATGGAGATGTCTTAGTGCTGGACAGAACTGACAGCTTCTGCCTTGCTGCTTCCTCATCTGGTGGCGATTTACTGTTTGCCTGTCAGGTTGCTCAGTGCTCTACTCCAGGTAGGAGGGCAGGAAAACATGATAGTTCAATGATTTGCACCTTTCCTGGCAAACAGGGAACGAAGATGCAGGAGTACAGTTTCTCCATCTTCGGCTTTTGATATGATTCTATAATGTGGGGAGGAATTCAGAAGGGCCTTAAATCAGCAGGAAGCAGGTTGATTTTGTTTGCCACTGAGGCAACTAACCGACAGAACAGCATTTTGTAGGACACATTGTTTAGACTGGATAAGTTTGAGATGAGTAAGTCAATGTATATTTCTTCAGTATTGCTTATCACATACTAGGTACTTGACTACACTTTTGTATGAGTTTTAAATGATTGTGCATTACTTCACAACTAGAAAGGGGTGTTGGCAATGTGCTGGAAGACAGTTAAAAGGTCAACTGAGATATGCTGACTTGGTTACAGTCAATTATAGAGCCTTAAAATACACAGCTTGGATTTTTTAAAGTTTCTCAGGACCATCATGGAACCAGGATGGGTAACTCTGCATTGCTTATCTGCAAGCCTTCAAGTGCTTATCAACACATGTTAAAAGGGTAGCTGATCTTCTTCCAAATGCTGAAAACCCATATTGACACTGAGTTTTTCAAGAGGTCATAACCCTGAAATTCAGTGAAACAGAATCACAGAATTGTCTAGGTTGGAAAAGACCTTGAAGATCATCCAGTCTAACCCTTAGCCTAACATTGACAGTTCTCAACTACACCATATCCCTCAGCGCTATGTCAAACCGACTCTTAAATACCTCCAGGGATGGGGACTCCACCACCTCCCTGGGCAGCCTATTCCAACACCTGACTACACGTTCTGTAAAGAAATGCTTCCTAATATCCAGTCTAAACCTTCCCTGGCGCAACTTGAGGCCATTACCTCTTGTCCTATCGCTTATTACTTGGTTCAAGAGGCTCATCCCCAGCTCTCTGCAACCTCCTTTCAGGGAGTTGTAGAGGGCGATGAGTTCTCCCCTCAGCCTCCTCTTCTCCAGACTAAACAACCCCAGTTCCCTCAGCCGCTCCTCGTACGACATGTGCTCCAGACCCTTCACCAGCTTCGTTGCCCTTCTCTGGACATGCTCGAGTCATTCAATGTCCTTTTTGTAGTGAGGGGCCCAAAACTGAACACAGTAATCGAGGTGTGGCCTCACCAGTGCCGAGTACAGGGGCAAGATCACTTCCCTGTAAACATATGTAAACATATGTACATAATTTGATTCAGCCCTATACAACACTCTGTAACTGTCTTCTGCTGCTTGAGGCCCATAAGACTGTGGCAGTATGTCTGTGAGTGCTTACACAGCAGTCAGCACAATAGTTCTGTGGGGTGCAGCAGGAACACCCAACACAATGGTTTTCCCTATAACAAATCTCAAGATGTCATTGTCATATCATTGCAACACATACCCTGAGGACCTAGCTGAAAGTCCCTATGTTGTTGTCTTCTGTGCTGCCAAGAGTGCAGCCATTATCCTTCCTCATTTATCTGTGTATGGGAACATGCCAGATCCCTTTTTGTTATCTAAAACATTCAGAGTCCAAGCTTCTAGTGAGTGCTTTTGACAATTTGAAGTTTTCCTCTTTTGCTTACTTCCTGTAAGCAATGAGTAAAATCTCCTTCGCCTGATAAACTCCATTGCCCGCTAAAATTAGTCTCCTGTGAAGAAAGCATGTCAAAGCAGTGATCTAATGTCAAAAACATCTCTGTCTCAAGAAAACAGAGCAAACAAGAGAGAAGGAAAAAAAAAGAAAAAGAAAAAAACACCTTCTTTGGCAATTCGGAGGAGAATTTGTTTCTTCCTACAGAGTGCGTGATGAGTAATTTCTTTGTAAACATTAAATTCCCTCAGAAAGTGTTTTGGAGTAATATTGTTGTTCAATATTACTGCTTTCAATATTACTGTTTTCTATATTGCAGTCAATATAATGAAACCACCCTGGATTAAAAATATGATTTAAGAAAGAAAAAAAGTGGCTGGTGAAATAAGAAAGAAATATTTGCAGCCGATGAATTAGTGCTCATAAATCACGCCCCTCTCCCTCAGCAGTTACTAGCAAAGCTCAGCACTGTTGCAGCTCTCGTGCCCAGTTGTACACCTTGGCTGAGCTGGGCAGGAGGGCTGCAGGGGTGCTCACAAGGCAGACACAGGCCGAGGGGTTTCTCCAGGCAGAGTCTGCTCAGGACCAAAAGGAATTTTGTATCTTGCAGATTTTTCATTTCCTCTCTACGTGAATGAATATTTTTTTAATAATAGAAGAGATTAATTTTGACCACATTGACTGGCTTCCTGTTTACCCAACAACTTTCCCGGGTGTACTGTCAGTTTTGTAACTTTTACCTGAACTGCAGCTTATCTAAAGAGAGACAGATGGAGACTTGTTTAAAACCAGACAGATTTAAGATCAGAGTGATCTAAAGACGTCCAGTGATGGACACTCAATTCAAGCTCTAAGTGAATAATTTCTAGACGTTAATTCCTTGCTTTACTACAGATCTAGTCCGAAATAAATAAAATTTTGTTTCCCTAGAGTAATTTTTAACCATCTTTTGATTACTAAATAGAGCTCCCAAAATTGTATTTTGTAAAGTAAAGTTTGGATCCCAACTCTCAAATCAGTCTTGCAGCTTTTCTGAATGCTCTGAAGCTTCTCAACATCCCTTTTTGAACTGCGAGGATTTGAGTGAGTCTTAGTAAAGCTGGAGATAGCATCTACCTACTCCCATTTGGTATTTCAAGTCTTGTGCAGCCAAAGATTGCTTCTCAGCTGTAGAACAAGCTCCTACCATCACACTTAAAGCACTTATTCAAAGAATTTTCTACTACACTGAGTTCAGTTTACTGAGACACAATAGCAACTCGCAGCTCCTCCAACTTGTAGAGAAGATCTATGTTCATTTGACTGTGATGAATTACTCTGCTGGTGTTGAAAAAAAAATTATTCTTCTCAAATGGTTCTGGTTTGCTATATTCTCCATCCTGCTCTGTATAAACAACTGTCATGGTTTGAACTCGTCTGGTAGCCAATTACCACATGGCCAGTTGTTTACTTCCCCCCCAGGCCTCCCCAGTGAAATAGGGGAGGGACAAAAAAAAGAAATTCGTAGGTTGAATAAAAAAATTTAGTAATAGTAACAAAACAACAGTAACAATAGTAAGTCCAAATCGGGTAATATACAATGCAGTTGCTCACCGACTGGCACGCAGGCTGACCCAGCAGCAATCCCAACCACACCAGAAATCCTGCTGTGCCGACCGGAAAACGGAAACAGAAACAAGAGAACACACGTCCCCTTATACACTGAGCATGATGTTACGTGATATGGAATACTCCAATCACCGATCTGGGCCAGGCCCTCTAGCTGTGCTCCCTCTCAGCCCATGGAAAGTTAACTCTGTCCTGGCCAAAACCAGGACACCAACCAGCTTCCATAATTATTTACCATTCACATGATAGCTCTGTGTCATTACACCATATATTAATTATACAAGCAAAGACTTTTATACATTTCCATACCATTTTTATGAATGAGATTGGGTCAAGAAGAGAACCTGCCCATGATCTTCTGGAATGTGTCTACTGGATGATGACCCACAGCTGTTTCATTTACTAGTGTGATGTTTAACCTATTTAAGAAGAACTTCTGTAACTTTTTTTTTCTTATAGTGCTAGTATTTATTCACCCTGTTATGTCAGCCTTTGCAGTCTCATTCAGCCCTGAATGCTGGGCGTATCTGCCTTTCCATAGCTTTTAGTTGAGACCTCAATCAAGTTGAGCTCCGTCTTTGCCCACATTAGTTGCCATATACTCACTGAACTTTACAGTATACTAACATGTAGTGGCTGTATCTTCAAAACTTATCATACTAAGGAGGAACATGGTAACTCTAAAACACAGAGCAGGAAATGTCAGACTCTGTATGCTGCAGGGTTTGGAGCTCACCACAGAACTGGATGGACATGGCCACGGTCACTGATTTATGGTTGGATGAAAATTCCTGGCTGAGTTCATGTGAATTATGAAAATTGCAGAGAAGAATGAAGCAAAGACAGGACTCTGGTCTTCTTAATTACCATGCACTGGCAACTGCAACCCAACAGTACTGTTATTTAAACTGTGGCTGCCATTCACTTCCTCTTCAAGTAGGAAAGGAATAGGAGGAATGTGGGAAATAAACTTTTTCAAGAAGTTGGGGCTGAACCAGTTGCCTAAATATGGACAACTGAACATGCAGTCTTCTAAGGCAAAGACATAGGTATGAGGCTGCCAAGGAAAAGTGTCAGCTGCAGGCTTTAAGACACATGAGAAGATACACATGAAGAAACACTTGGAAGGAGATGTTTCTGGGGACATGGCTGGAGATGCTCATGGAAAGAAGTGCTCCATGCCAGAGAAGGTACCGCTGGTGGGAATGCAGCTGTGAGTAACCCATGCTGGGATATGGACACCCATGAGGAACTACAGCCATGGGCCACTCACAGGAGGGCAGGGACATCCTTGAGGGTCTGCCACTTGTGAAAGAGCTGTTTCCCTAGGTTTTTGTTTAATTGGCTATATTTTTCTCTTCTTTTTTACCTTGCTACCAGTATCAATAATCAAGTTGTTAACTAGCAATGAATTAAATCAAATAAAATTCCTTAAGCAGATACTGCTTTGCATATGACAACTTCTTTAGTATCACCAGCTGGAGCAATGCAGGTCTTTGTGTTCTCTAGACTCTCATTTGGGAAGCACTGCCCCCACACCTAGCTATGTGCAGCCCAAGGGAATAGCCTGACAGGGGGACAGAGGCTGTAATGCAGTAGTGAACCTTTCTTTGAAGAGGGTGATCAAACTGCAGCATCCAGTTGGCCAGGCTTTCAGGTACTTTTAAAGGTGAATGATTATGTTCTCCTGAACTTATTTCAGTTTGCTATCACCCACAAGTCACTTTTTCATTAAATAGCTCAGATTTATCATGAATAAGAATAATAATCAAAGGAATTAAACTAGCCTTACCTCTGGCCTAGGAAACAATGATGTCATTTTCCAAAATGAGAGGGCTGTATAGCACAGACAAAGCCTGGCACTTAGCAGTATTACAGTGTTGTATTCTCCTGCGCTCTTGCAGCACTGCTGTCCTCCTGGTACCTCTGGCTCTGGCTCTGCTGTGTTCTGAAGAAATCCTGCATCCCTGGGAGAGCAGGGTAAGCTCACATCCTCTTATCATACCAGAAGTCACCCATTTTAGCTAATAAGAGAGATTATGGAAATTATGAGATGGCCAGCAGCTTTTCATCTAAAGAAGTTATGCTTTCTTGACTGCCTCCAGACTTTCTGTTCTTTGACCTAGACTATTCATAGCTTAGGATCTAGTATGCTGACTTAGGACCTCTTAATCCAGGATCTCCGCTGCTTCTTATTTGAATAGTAGCATCAGCTCTGTGAGAACATAAGCACCCCACATCTAGCAGTTACACTAGTTTAGGTTTGCGTAGACCCTTTACTCACAGGAGGAGGAAATCTGGCTCTTTTCCTGCTCTGGAAACATAAGATTTATGTAGTGAATGTCTGACCAGGAACCATACTACTTGGTTCACAGCTGTAGGCCAGTGGAGAAAGCAACATTCCTAAACACTTCCAGGTTTTTAAGAGAGGGAGGAAAGTGGGAATCTGGTCAACCTGGTTAACCCTGAGTGCTGAGCAGGTCTCCCTGCCTCACCAGGTGCATTGATGTACAGCTTGAGTATTGTTGGTTACATGAGGCTGTGTATGGGTGCATTCAACAGCAAACACTAAACCAGCATGTATTAGCAAAACTTCAAAGTGGAAAGCAGGCCTTAATCAGAGCATTGCCTTTTTGCTTTAGGAATAACTTTTTTTTTTTTTTTTCTTTCATAGAGTAACATGGTTTTGAGGTTTGCTTTAATTAGGACTATTAAAACTGAACAGTAAGTAGAGATAAGGTAAATTTTCCTGACGACCTAGTAAATAACATTTATGTTTACAGTAATTTATGAAAGGCAAATATTTATACATGGCAATGGAGCAATTTCAATAGAACAAAAAACATATTTTATTTCCCAGGACAGAAAGCACAGAAATAGATAGAATCACAAAACAAAGTAAGTTGGGTCCCTTAAATTCTCCCCATATGTCATATATGCCAGCCCCTGGCCCTCTTAATGGCTTTCTTCTGATCTCTCCAGTTTGCTAATCTCTCTCTCATAGGAATAAATATACTTAAAACAATTACATGAAACAGTAATTCCTGATAGCAAATTATGCACTGGAGGTGGAATCCATAGGATCCAAATAGAAATTCATGGCTGAGATTATCATCTGGAATCCTTAATGGTCACTGAAGAGAAATAATCTCTTCTCAGTTGGTGTCCTTCTAAAGTAGATATTAACAATAGGTTAGACTTTGCATCCTAGATCTCTTCACTGAATATAAAGCAGCTAAGGATGACTATCTCAAATGGAGGCACCACCACTGTAGATATCTGAGGGCAGCTGACAGGAATCCTCCCCCATGACTGCATTTTGGTCTTTGCTGGGAAGAAAACTCAAGGCACACAGATTTGCACCGGAAGCCCTGCAGGCAGAAGCCACAGTTCTTCAAGTATTAACCTTTGACATCAAGGTGCACAGAAATTGTTAACCTGGCTTTGCTCTAAGTGGGATGGAGAATGACATGAACTCGGTCTCCTTGCAACCTGTCAATTCTCACCTAACTTTAAGTAGCATATTTAAGTTTCTGTAACATTTTCCAGGAGAAATCCTTTCTGCTTCTATTTAGGCAGTGATAATGCCCCAACTGCTGCGTTACAAACATCCCATTCTCAGGGAGACCCAGTGAAGTTACTGAAGACAACAGGAGTGACCTAATGGACTTAACAAAATCAGCACATCACCTTTTGTATGTATTAAGGCTGAGTTACTTGTGCTGCTTGAATCCTCACATGTTATTTCATAAAGATATGATCACCTTGTAACATAGTGCTAACAGTAATTGATGCATTTAATTTTCTATGTTATTTTAAATAAAATAAAACACTTAAAGTGACTCAAAAAACCCCCCTCTCTTCACAGTTTCTCTTTTTTATTTGCCATATAAATCGCCTTGTAAACACTCCCACATAACGCTCAGTAGGTTGCAGCAGGCAGCTGCTTTCTCTGTTTGGCCAGTTTACAGCAGCATTTTTCCCTTGAGAGCAATTCATGACATGTCTGAGCAGGCCAAGAACTAGCCAAGTGGGACAGCTGGAATTAGCTTCTGTGCAGCTGGTTCTTTGTACCTTCTTTCTTCGCTAGGCAATAGCTTCAGAGTAGCTGTGTCCACAGAGCGTGGTGGATTTACCCCTAGCTTGTAAAGTACGTCTTCCATGGGAGGTGCCTGTGGCTGCCCATTGGCTCTAGTGGGAGCTCACATTACGTGTGCTGTAGAAAGTTATTCCAAACATGCTGGAAGCTAAAAGTCATCTCAAACTGGCAGTGGACTTACAATTCATGTGCCTTTCCTGGCTTGCATTTGAACGTCCCTGGCCATACCTCACCTATAAGAAACATGGCAGTGTCCTTAGGGACACTGTAAGTTTTTCCCTGCCAGGGCTGGTCACCATGTCTTTATAGGTCACCATGTCTATATAGCCCCTAGTAGGACTCCTTATAGGACTCACTGAGTCCTATAAGAAGCCCTACTAGTTGACCACTCTTTCACCCCAGAACCAGGGGCATGAGGGTCTCATGTGCTGGAAGGAATAAATTTAAGTAGTCTCTTGGAAGCCTAGAAAAGCAAGTTTAACTTAACTATATATGTATAGAAAGACCCTTGGTACTGCTGGGGTGAACATACATCTGAAAGACTTAAACTAAGAGAGGAAGAACTTGACGTTCACCTGCTGTTACCTTTTCCTTGCCTCCTCTCCTATGATACCATGCATGTTTCTCTCTGCAGCCAGGAGCCCTTCCTTCAGGTGGCTGACGTGCCTTCTGGAAAAGGCTTTCTTCCTTGCGGTGTATGACTGCTGGCTGAGAAGGGATAGGGGGGTTCTAAATTGCTTTCTTTGAACATGAGAGAAAGTCACAGTCATTGCACTGATTTTTTTCCCCTTTGCATGTTAAGAGTGGGGGCAGGCAGGATGAGAAGTGGACGCAGCAAACGTTACCAGCAGGGAAAGGTCTTTCTTCGATCTGAAAATGGAGATACTCAGTAAGTTTGCATGTAGGAAGGACTGTTTCCTTCTCTTCATGTCCAGCTGACCAATTTCTAGGATACTGCAGGAGACCTCCCAAGTTTTTCTGAAGGGCTGGAAATGCCACAGCCAGCCACCTAACTCTGATTTTCACACTGCTTTGTACTACAGATGATTCTGTGGAAATAAAGGAAAAGCTTCTGTGTGAAAAACTCCAGGTCCACTGAAATCACCGGAGCTGTCGTTTTAGTGTCTGATCCTTTTCATTTCTTCTCTTTAGATGCTACCTCCTTAGTTTTGGATCACAATGGTTTCTGCTGCTGTGTGACTTTATGCACTGGCAGCACTCCAGAGTTACTAGTGGGAGGTGGCTTCCACCATGTTGGACTGGATATGCTTCAAGTTTACACAACCTGTTACTATAACACATGGAAGGAAGAAATAGCTTATTTTTGGCCCAAGTTAAGGGGAGAACCAGTGGTGGTGGTTCCATTTTGACAAGACACATGCGTTTTGACCTGTTTGCCATCTCAATTCTTATCTTTTCTGTCCCAAAAGAAATACTGGTGTCATTCCCTATCTCTAGCTTTGAACATTAAACAGAGGCAAGAATTTTACGTCATTTACTCTTCAATGTCTCCAAACTAGTACTTCCATGTATAATGCTCTGATTCATCTCACTATAACAGTGAGCCTCACTGAACTGTCGTGATATTTCTGCTGCCACAAATATTTCCCTGAGATTGTGTCAAAATTTGTTGGGAAAGGTGGAAAAGAAGAAGAGCTTCTCTACAAGCAGGGAATATAGAAATAGAAAATTAAATAGAAAACTGGCTAAAGTAAGGGACTCATCCATTCTAGGAAAAAAACTTAGGTATTCTTGAGGGAAGAAAGACTTCTATGTTGTTTTAATTTTGCCTTTCCATAGGTTAAACTTCTGTTTCAAGAATGTTGAGAAAGGGTACTTGTGCCCTGGCTGGCGGGCTTGATTGAAACACTGCTCTGAGTCCTACATGTTTTAATGGGATACCATGCTGCAGGCAGCATCCCTCCTTCCCAGCAGCATGATGCATGCTTCTGTCTGCATCATGGCACGGTGTTCAAAGAGCTCTGGAAGGAACATCTCTCCTTCCTCCTACATCACAGCTGGGCTAGCCATGCTTCAGTCTAGCCCAGCTGGGGCAGCCTGGGCTATGGAGTTGAACAGATGTGATGAAGGAGAAGTAAATGGGGTATCCCTGAATGCAAACCCCTGAGCAGACTGAGTATCGTTCCTAGCACATTTTCTGTTCCTAGCACATTTTTTGTTCCTAGCACTCTTTTCTGGGGCAGTGCTTACACACACAAGATTTCCCACTTGAATTTGTCCCAGCTGCTCCCAGGTGCCAGTGCCACGATGCTGGAGAATAGAGATGCCCATGGCAGGAGACAAATCTGTCCCAGCTGCACTGTGGAGCAAGCTGCCATTTACAAACCTGTCCCTTGTACCCCCACTAAGCTGCTAACACAGGATAGTTGGATGGTCCCCTGAAATTGTCTCCGTCGATGAAGCTCACTGTCTAGATGGCTACATGATGCCTTTTGCATTATTTCAGAATGTGGATTTAATTAGGCAACTGCCTTAGTGTACACACATCAGCTAAGCAACTCTTGTCAAGAGAGCTCTGCAGTGCGACTAGGGGCCCCTATGGAGGAGTTGCCATGTAATAATGAAACGAATATGAAGAATCCAAAAAAAGTAGCATTTTCTGCAATCCTGTACACAGAAAGGCAATGAAATGCTACATTCCTTGCAGAACTGATGTGTTTTATCTTATTCCCTCCTTTGAAAGTAGGAGAAAAATCAAGAAATAGTCAACACAGCTGGGCTTTTCTTTTTTTTACTTGGAAAAACTTGTTTTAACCATCAACTTTAGCAAATTTTGGCAGTTACAAACCTGTACACTTTTTTTTTGTTGTTTTGTTTTTATAGCAAAAGAACACAAGACAATACTGCCAACAGCAATTATGAAGGAACAATTAGTTTTCGGATGAAGGACTATACCCACTTAAAAGTGATAAACCTTCCCTTTTGCATAAGGTTGAATTTGTTGTCATTGGAGAAATGACATCTCTTAACACCTACTTGAAATGGCATAAAAATCATATCTCTAGTTTTTTGTGCAAAACACATTCATTTAAAAAAAGTCAATAAAAAACATCTTCTTAAAAACAGAAAAAAGTTAAACAAAAGAGTTGAACCCAAAGGAAAGTTACAGTACATTTTGAAATGAGTAAAAAGTTTTCAAATCTAAAAGTTTTTTTTTGTTTTTTGCTGTTACCTTAAAAGTTTAAACCAACTTTGATGACTCTTTAGAATTATATCAAACAAACAAACAAACAAACAAACAAAAAAAATTAAAGCGACCTGATTGGCATCAAATATCTACAAAAGCCTGGTAATTTGAAACCATTATATACATTATTTTATAAACTTCTTTTTAAACACCAAAACATACATCTTTTACAAACCAGCCTGCTTGCAACAGGTAAAATTTACAAGACAATCTTTTCCGATACAGTGCTTTAAAGAGAACTGCTTTCACTCCTAAACATCTTTGTCACCTCCTGAAAAGCAGCAGTATGGGCTTGTTAAATTGTTAAATAATAGTGATTCAGGTATTCTTATGACAGAAGAATGCTACGGTTCTGAGGGCTCCAATCTCTTTCTGTAATACAGTTCAAGTGCACTCTTAACACTGGTAAAGATTACTTATGGCCTTTGTGTAACACGACACATTTGCAATTATTGCTTTTCATTATTACATAAAGAAATGAATTTAATTTCATTTCCTCCCCATCCGCCCATCCCTTGCATGATGCAACTAATTTACTAACTGAATGGCCCTTCTGATAATGGAGATGTTGAATGTCAAGTTTATGAAACACAGGCTAAAAGCCATGGATAATTGGCAATAGTCTAAATTTCTAAGGCTCAAATCACAGTTTGGTGTATTGAGAGGAATAGAGATGCAAACAGGCAAAAAGCACAGTTTTACTATATGGTAAATGACGGTAAACCATCAGAGAATGAACCTGAAGATCACAGAATCATCTAGGTTGGATGTAGCTCTCTCATTGGAAACCTATGAAACATCTGTTATTACTCAGTGAAGAGCTCCAAAAAATACCAACAAACCACAGATATACTTTCACTACTGGTTTTAAATAGATGTTTTTCCCCATTATTAAGGATGCTACCTTTTCAAATGAAGCTTAGCAGAACTGGTCCAGATCTCTCCCATGACTGCAATTATTATTGGCTATAAGGATACACTATAGCATCCATTTAGCTTTTTCAAGCAGGAGCTCAATGATGGGTAAAGTTTAACCATTTGTCCTGTCCAACCCACATTTCTCTTTACAATGGGATTTATATTGAGCCAAGAGCAACAATTTTTATGTCATGTTCTCAAAGTTTACCACCTGCCTGGCTCACAGACAACAGGCTGCTGCCTCCCCATTAATCAGCATTTCAGTGGCATGCATTTTTTCACTGTGCTGCACCCACTCTGAGTTTCTGACTGGAGAGGATGCCAATACATCAAGGCTAGCACTACTTCAGACTACACTAGAGAATTTAGAGAAGGGTAGAAAAAAGTTCTGAGGAACAAAATTTAACTTTTCTGTGGGACACGCAGAGGGGAAGAGCCTGCTTGAGAGATGGAGCATACAACTTTCTGACTTCAGGAAAACAGTGGAAGTGGGAAGCCTTTGACTCCTTTCAGCCTTTTACTCCAACTGTACATTAAAGAAATCCATGGGATAATTCAGGATCAGACGTCACCAAGCTTTAGGAAAATAGCTTGATTGCCTGGAGATCACAGTACTGTAATGAATCACTGCATTGCAACATCCTCCTGGTTGCCTTCATAAGCTGTGTCCTATAGGAGGGCCCTATAGGAAGGCAACTTTATGGTGGTCTTCTAGTGAGGCTGTCCATTTGGCCCCATGGGAGGGAAGTAATTCTGCAGGTCCATGGTGTCACCTTTGGCCCTTTGCCCTGCTGTAAGATACTGGCTCAGGGCAGCAATCACATCCAGTATCTATGGTTCTGTGGGGTTTTTTTTTCCCTTTTTTTTTTTAGGATGTTTATAATGCAAAGGCAAAATAATTAACATATTTAAGAAAGGTACATAAACCTAATTCTTCCTTTTGCACAAGGCCACTTAATGTGGTATTGGCAGCATAAATTCTGTTGTCAGTCACTTTACGGCTCTTTCCATTGCCAGAGTTATCAAAAAGGCTGTCAATGTTCATGACATTCTCTACCTGATCAAAACACTGAGAACACGCACCCTTTTTCTCAGACTCATATACCCCTGGCAGTCAGTGATTTCTGATACGAGCATGTATTTGCATTTTAACAAGTTGGTTATTTCTTTAGTTGTTTCTTTACAAAAAGCAAAGACTGTCTTGATACTAAGAGTTAAAATCCACTGATACTCAAAAGTACTTTATTAAGTCTATGAAACCTGTCCTACAGATGATTCCAAAAGAAAATACCGTGTAGTGGAGCCATCTACAGGAATGTTAATTGAAATACAGACACACAGGATAAGCAGAGATGTGAGGGAACAGAACCAGGGACCTGGCAATGACAGCAGCAGCGATAAAAAAAATCACCATATGGCAGAAAAAGAAATATATATTGGATGGAATAATATGAACGCTAATTCTTATATTAGGTTATGAATGTTGTTATCTTTCAGGCTAGAAGACTGTGGCTTGTCCATTTGGAGCCATAATTGAAAAGAAAATAAAATGGTTCGGATTAACAAGAGAGATGTTAATATGAAAATCTTACTCCCTAAGAGGTATTTCACCTTGAGATCTGCATTCAGGTCTTATAATTGTCAAACAGAGCCAGAAGAAAACCAGAAAGGCCATAGAAGTACCAGGATTCACAGAGGGGCATCTGTTTAAAGACGGATTAGGCCTATTTGATTTGGAGGGGAGGAGATACTGAGGTATAGAAATCATGAGTGGGACAGAGAAGGCTGAATGGGTGATCCTTGGCACCTTCCCAACAGCACTTTAATAAGTAGGCGTTCAGTGAAATGAAATGGCAACAACATCATAACAGAAAAAGTACTATACATTGTATTTATGTATATTTTACTAGTAAAACTCACTACCAACAAGATATTACTGAGGCAACAAGCTTGGTAAGAAACATTGATTATTTTTTTTTTAATTTTTTTTTTTTTTTTGTATGGCAATTGCTAGGCTCCCATGGTGTTTTCCCTCATGACACTTTTGATATGTCCCAGTAAAATTTTGATATCGGTATCTCAGGCTTACTCAAGAATTTTCACTACACTTCATAACTAACTGGGGGCTCGAATAGAACTAATCTCATAATGGATAAAAATGTCTCACACCAAAACTGAGTAGGAGCAAACCTCATGTAAACTGCAGCCTGATGCTAAGAGAGTGTTACATTCTTGGAAAGTCATACCATTTTTAAAAGTGCAGCTAAATTTGCAGCTTTGTTTTTCAAACTCAAATGTTCCTACTCTTGAAGAGACATCAATCTAATTGCATCTGCTTTCTGGCAACATAGACTTCATGAACAATGCAAGTCATCCTCTCTCTGTGCCTCTAGGTTTGCCAAACCATTTCATGGCTTATTGGCAAATCCCTCAGTTCCTTGCAATCGCGATACAAATTTCCATATTTTTTTTCTTCTTGAAAACACAGGGGTAGTAGCAGGGAAAAGGGGCTGAAACATACCATGAGCACATTCAGAATATATCACTGTTACAGAAGCATGTTTACTTTGAGAAGACCAAGGGACATTCATAAATTCAATGGACAGGAACTATTTGCAGACAAGTACTTGATAATACTTGTATGTGCAGTACATTCTTTTTAGAAATTCACTCAATTTATTCATGTACCTGTATAATGAGCTGTTTTCTTGTGAAGAATTGCTGCATGATCCCAAAGAAAATTTCTACACCAATCTTTCACAGCTATATGAGCTATTGGAGGGAAGCAGCAACATATTGTACCTACTTTGAGAATTTTAGAAATCCTGTTTTATTAAAAGTGTTACAAGCTGCAATTATTTAGATTACATTCTATAAATAATTTCTTTATGTTGGGGGCAATTTCTGAATAAAAAAGTCCTGTATGTCAAGAAATGACCCACAATTTAATTCTGGGTGAAACTCAAATTAGTCAAGAACACACCCTGAAATACAACTGCTGAAACTATCCAGTTAAGATGTTTGACCAAGAGACAGGACATGGAAAGCAGCAGAGGAAACCTGTTAATGAATCTGTTCATCCACAACAACGATTTATGTATTCAATAGCTTTTCAGAACGACTGAATTATGCCATGGAAGGAATGGAAAACCCCAGCAGTAATGCAAACTGCAGACTCACATTCACTGTATAAGGTATACATATGCTGTAAAATGCAGTGGTAAAAACATTTTCATAGCACTGAGCAACAGGTATGCACATTCTGATTTAATCATTGAGTGAAAATCCCATATTTCCATAATGCACTTAGCTGCTCTGGCCAAATCATTGTGAAAGGCCATTTACTCCAATCAGGCTGAGGGAAGCATAAAAGCATACAGATGCCATGGTTTTCCTCATCCCACAACAATATTCTGAAGTCTGCAAACAACCTCTGGAAGTCCTCATCCTATGAAATCACACATCCAGCTGAAAAATCTAGGGCCAGATCATTGGCCACAGCCCATCCGTGCAGTTCCACCGACTGAGTCAGTTTACAGCAGCTGAGGACTCATCACGTAAACTCTAAGGATGGACATTTGCCAAATGACATTAAGCTAACGATCTGAGGTTACAGCAGCGTTATATGCAACTTAATTGCAACTCATTTTACTGCAATAATTGTAGCATGATGACTGCTGTTAAAGAGGTGATCGCCCAAGCAAGGAATTTCAAAAAATTCAGCAGTGCTTTGTAGATAGTTAGGATTCCCGATGTTTTCAAATACATGTTCACATTCCACACAGAAGTCAAGGGAGGCTGTGCAGCTGGGGAAAAACTGGGACACTACTGAGCCAAACTCTGACATTTCTAGTCCTCATGAGTGAAGTTATGCACACTCACCTGACATCAGGTTTTAAAAAATGGCAACCAAAGTAGGCCAGTTTGGAGTAAATATATGCTGTATATATGTTGCTCTATATGCACACCAAGTAGAATAAAATGCTAGGTAACAAACAAAAGTACAGATAAATATTTATGAACAAATGACTGGTCACTTGTCTTTGACAGGTCAATTTGTAAATGCTGTTTTTTCAGCCATCTGACGTGTTGTACATAGCAGCCTCAGCGATCAATTGCTTTCGCTCGTTTGCTGACATAAAATTTCATGCAACAGTGCATCTTGGAATGATCCATACCAGTTCCTTAATACTGTGGGGAGATCATAACACTGTAACACTTTTAATAATACAATATCAAAAAAAAAAAATCAAACTTTGGGGGAGAGAAAGAAATTATTTAGCAATTATTGTTTCCCCCTGCCTCAAAAGCTGAGTTTTACTCTTGGTAATAAATAGAAGGTACATACTCTCCAGATTGTCTGTAACAATTTTGTGATGTATAATACTTAACACAATTGATCTCTTCCTGTCTGCACATACAGTATCATTTCTGAACAAGTTAATAGGGGGTTATATTGTATTTTTGCCTTGCCCAATATATATAGATACACCTTCAGCAAAATTTCTTCTCAATATTTATACTATTAATTGGACCAAATGACAAAAAAAAAAAAAAAAAAAGAGGAGGAAGAAGAAGAAGAAGAAGAGGAAGAGAGCTTCCTTTACACTTGTGTCTGATGCTGGGTCTCCACAAATGGAATGTGAACATTTTCTAGGTTGAGTTCCTCCACGCTTTCATAGTCACTCATGGCTACTTCGGAGTCATCAAAGCCGCAGCTGGCTGAGACGTCAGAGGAGGAGGCATCTAGAGAGTTGTGCAAGGATAAGGTCATCTTACCTGCACTAACGTTTTCTGTGTTCTGGCTTGGGCCAACAGCAAAAGTACTAAACTCATTCCCAGTCTGAGACCCTGTGGTGTCCGTCTCATTGGGGAACTGGTGAGGAGGGAGGTATTGACTAGGGTGGAAGTGCGGCCGTCGCCTGCAATCAGGGCTGAGCGTACTTGCCATTGAGACTGGCTGCGAGGGCGGGAGGGTTTCATATTGGTCCGGATAATCCTCTGGAAGAGGAGGTGGTAACTGGTCCTGGCTTAAAAACTCCTCTTCGTGAGGGGGAGGATAGTCGCTGTCAATGTCGTAGCCACCAAGGTAGTAATCTGTTTCCAGCTCTCTGGTACTGCCGTGATGAGCTGAGCCTCCATCTGCCGTCTCAAAATTGGGCACTTCCTCAATGTCGGACAAGCGAGCACTTGGCATCCAGTCAGAGGTATCCCAATGATACGCTGCAGCAGGGAAGAGAACCACAGCACTTTGTTAGGATGGGGCTGCGAAAGAGAGCAAAGTGTCCTGCATGCACTTGCCTCTTAGTCCTCACAGCACGTTCAAATCACAGCATGCGCCACAGGCCATCAACACAGGTCAGCCATGCTCTGACCAGAGGGGTAGGGGAGAAGAATGAATTGTATTATGATGCTAATGCAACAAGCAAAGAAACAAAACATGGTCACTCTCACGCATTTTGCTTTTTAGGATGCTACTGGGTTGTATTAGAAACTATGAGTCCAAGAAATCAAAATGACAAAAATCTCTGAATTAATGCTTTTCACAGCTAATTGAAAAAATCTATAAATGCAGTCAGCATGCTTATGGTATTACATCTAGTCTCCCCTTCCACCTCCAAAGACTTCGTTTCAAGAAAGAAAGTGTGCAAGCAAATAATCTGATTGACTGAACGCTGGATCCTGAAATAAAAAAGGTGTCTGGCCATTCTCATGCAGCATTGGAACCCAACAGAATTCAAACAAAAGAGGACACATGAAACAGCTGAAGAAAAAAACAGATCAAGTCAGTGCCCTGCCCACCCCAGCCCAGTCCAACAGGCAGAAAGTGTCTCAGAAAAATCACCTCTGTTGTAGTTCTGTCCTTGATCCATAACAGACACTGTCAGATACAAAGTGAAAAGTAAAAACTGGTAACTTGGAGCTTGTTACCAGCATGGTATTACATGTGAAAATACAAAACTCTGCATGCATATTTCTAAAATACAGCTGCCTTTGTGTCATTTTAATAGGATTTTTAATTGTTCTTTATTTTAGCGTACAAGATAAGCTTGCCCAGTCAAATGCAGACATACATAAAGAAATGATTATGTCGTGTACTATATTCCTTTTCTATCATATTTTAATTATTTACCCTCACTGAACAGATATGGAATTACATTAGAGCTGGAATTCTTAATACAAAAAGGGCTATCCACCATCTCTATGGTTTATAATTGCAAAGTACATTTCTCTCTCACTTGTTCACTTTGAAACAGAAAAATAAGAATCTACCATTCTCAGGGCCGGTTCAAACAAATCTGGGCCCACCTGGGCTCAGATACCATGGTGATGGGCACGGTATAAGAACCTGAATAGAATAGAATACAAAGCCATTTAATGGGGCTGTCAGCTACAATGCCCCGCAACCCCATACCCACCTCCCACCTGCACTGCCATGCTAGCCGGTGGGGAGGGAGGCATTCCAGTATGGAGAGGGTGCAGGGATGGGGAGAGAGCAAGGAAAGAGGTTTTATGTAAGACAAGAGCAGGGAATAAGCTGCAGCGTTTTCTAGATGAGATGCTCTTGTTCAGCCACATGTTATTGGGCTTCATGCAAGAAGTCACTGGGCAAGGTCTCTGGACTGCGTTGCTGGAGGAGGTCTGGCCAGATAAATAGATCTTTATGGCATTACAGTACTTAACCTCTGGAGCTCACAGATGAAGACAGAGAAGACTATTCTCCAGGCCTCCGTCTACTAACACCACTCTTGTCCTTGCTTACCACCATACGGTGCATGTGGTGGTGGTGATTTCTTCGTTAGCTCATTAGCCAGACAGCTTTCTACCTGCTCTGTGTTAGCCTAGGGTGAGGAGGGTTGGGGCTACTGCAGGTTTAGCAGCAGTGTCTGAACCGGCCCTAACCACTCTTGTCCTTCACTTCTCTCTTTTTTGTAAAGCGTATTTTGCTGTCTTTCGGTCAGTGTAATGACATTGCACCCGAGACGTGTCAGGTCCCTCCGAGTTGTGTGGTTTCAGGATCCAGGAGAACCTCACTAATCTGCTGACTTGCATAACCCCTGACAACTCCCTGGGGAAGGAGCCCCATCCTCCTGCAGCTCTGTGGCAGAGCATGCAAGATTCTTAAGTCTCATATAAGGAACTGGGAAGTGGGCAAAGCATTTTCAGTGACAGCCTCTTGAATCTGCTGCCAGGCTGGCTTCTTCTGACCTGTAAAGCATGATGGGGAGCCAGTGTGTTTGCTTAAGCTTTTCTTTAGGAAAGCAAGGCCATTTACAGTGTCTGTGGTTTCTTTTCAAGGTTATTTTCTTATTTCTTGAGTGGGACTTCCTTTTTTAATTAACCTTGGCTACTTCATTTATTTGATAATGAGAAGAATGGCACTCTTAAACTTCAGGAAATCGGTAAATATACTATAGACAAATACTCGTGCCATCACTAGATAGGAGTAAAAGTGCTTTTCAAAATTACTGTGACATTGGGTCAAGAAAAAAACCGGTGATTTTACAAAAATAATTTACTTGATCATCCTTAAACATTATGCAGACTGGATTAGCTGAAGTCTGCAAAACCTGTCTTAAATTTGCTAAAGACAGATGAAATTTTGGACTTGTGGATAACTTGAGTTGATGTTGACATTTTCCCAAGGATAAATGTTGCGTAAGTAAATAGAAGTAATGTTTATCTACGATACATCACATTTCCTCAGTGCTTTATGGAAGAGGAAAATAGTGATATTCCTGTTTTACAGGCAGGGAAACCAGTTCACTTGTAACATGATGTGCCTGAGGCTACCCAAGAGGTCAGTGGCAGAGCTGAGTGTTAGGTTCTTAGACCCAACTGCCATGCTTTATTCAATGGGTGCATCAACCCCAGGGGACAGGCAGTGAGGCTGCCTTGCTACATGGTATCCACGGAGTTGTGTCTACACATCTTCTATTTGACAGTGTTACCTGGGAGACACCAGCCACCTGCCTATCACCACTTTGTTCCTCTCCATGTGGTCCTGTCAGAGTGCATAACCCAGCTCTACTGCTGCCTGGGATACTTTACAGCCTTCATGTGTCTTCTTATGCTTCCCAGTCTCTGCAGCCAGGAAAATCTCAATAATTTGGCTCCATTATCAACCTAATCATTTTTTCTGAAGGCAATGGGAATAAGCAAGCAAAACCATTGACTTGAACAGAAACAGGATGAAGGCCTTGACACCTTTTCTACCACTTGCAATTTCCCACAGATATTGTGTGGTACATCCCTCTGGTATTTTCATGTTTGCTGGTGAACATGCTGATCTACAAAACCCAATCCCTGCCACAGGTTTGCTGGTCAGTGTAGATTAGTGAGGTTCTGCTGGAATGTTTCATAATGAAAACAGGAAGCATTGTTGCATAACAAAAAAGAAAAAAATTTAAATACCTTCATTTTCTATAGTGTCAACTACATTGTTGACAAGCTGTATGACAGTCACTATGGAAGCTTGCAGGGGAGGGAAAGCAGAAAATAAAGGGAGGGGAAGGACAGCTTCAGGTTAGTATTTAAAACACACATCATATGTTACCACAATAAATTCTCTCAGACAGAACTGACATTGGTAAAAAAAAAAAAAAGGCTGCTGACCAATGCATGATTTATGCAGTGGGTTGCAGGACATTTCATTTCAGATAATCCCATACATTTTCAGAGTGGTGATAAATTCCAAACCACCATTTCCAGAAAGGCATATGAGATGATGTGTATCACCTCATAAATTCAAGCAGACTGGCCAGCTGATTCAATTAAACAAAGCAGTATCTTGTCTACCTGACACTAATTTAGAATTAATTCTTGCTTAAAGGTCTCCAGAGACGGTGCCATGTGCTCCTATGGATTATTATCTTTTAGACCATCACACCATCTGAAACGGTGCTAAGCTCCATCTATTTCCTAAGAGGAATGTTTTACTTATTTACTATTTGTGCTATGCCATGTAATACCTCTGGGATGTTAAGCAGTACTGCTATAATTAGGAGGACACATCCAAGTAGGTTTGGTTCAAATTTTGATCTGTGTTTGACAGAATATTTTCACAAATGCTTTGTGTGTTCTCTGCAGGTTTTTCATCACAACATACTTTTCCCTTGAAATAATTAATGTAGAATGTGCAATTGTTTATCTTGGAGTCCAACAGACCTACAATGTGTGCTCCTCTAGATGGTCTGCATTTTGGACCAATTAACACCCCTACCTTTGAGGACCTGAAATAAAACCCACCAAAACCAGAGTGAAAGCTCTGGTTCAGTGGGTACTGGATCCATCCCTTTTCCTTTGTCTTTAATTATGAGAAAACCGATTGCTTTGGAGCAGGCTAAGAGGGAGACTAGACATACTGGGCAAGACATACTTTTTTGTTTCACACAGCCAATAGACTTAGAGGTCACAAGAAACATGTTAACAGCAATGTATGTTGAGTATTTTGACATCTTTGTTAAATTTTGGGCATGGGATCAAGGATCTCATCCAATTTCGTCAGTCCTTCTGAAGGGTTGGCAAAAAGAGCCTTGATAAACCAAAGAAACCATGTTCTATGTCAATAGTGAGCTTGTTTATGCCATCAACAGCACTGGTAATTTTAAAAGGGTACAATTGTGTTGGTTAATGCATAATAAACATTATGGAAAAATAAGTGACTCTATGTAATTAGCTGCTACATGGCTGGGAAAAGAGATGGAGTGTGGCTGTAAACTCGAAGAGAACAACCAACAGTGAAAAGCAGAAGGTCAAAAATCAAGGTCAGCACAGCCTTCATTGCAACTAAGGGTTGACTCTGGTGGGAGCAGAGCAGAGCATGTTCATGGAGGGAGGGAAACTTCTACCCCAGGCAGTTCAGTACAAGGCAGTGCTCAGGGGTAAAAATTGCTGTCAGCAGCAGCAGTTCCTTGGACTTCCCAGTACAACCATCCATTAGCCTGCAGTGAAACAATAACCTAAAAATACACTTTTGTCATGTCTCCTCTGCATTCAAAATAGCTTGCCATGGAAACCTATAACTTGCCTTTGAAGTGACTTCTCCAAGTATTACTGCTGAAAGTGGGCAACTTCTTTTAAAAAAATTGTGGCTAGTAATTTTTGGTTTTTGATCACAAAAAATACTGCTAACTACTCTCAGCGAGACTGGGGGAGCTGAGCAATTTAAATGCAATAGAAATAAGGTGAAAAAAAATAAAAGTAGGTTCAAAATAACACCCCAAAAGGGTTTGCATGGTGAGACAACCCCTATTCAACCCAGCAAGAGAAGGCTCCAAACATCATGGAGAGGGTGAGTGGAGGCCACCTGCACCTGATACAAACGGATCAGCATAGGGCTGTTCACACCTTCAGCAGGATGCATCCCAGTGCTTCTCTGGTGGATCACAGGTTTCCCCCACTGGAAGTGATTAACCAGTTTCACAAGACAGTGTTGGCACAGTGATTTGAACACATGGCTAGCCATGTGAGCACCCGGCAGCATTGCTCTTGGCTTTGGAGGAAGGAGTCTGGAGAAGGAGCAGCCTGTCCTGTGCCCCCAAAGAGTGTGGATGTTGAATTGCATTTGTTTCACTGACAACCTTTTAACCTTTGCAGGGATGTGAGGCACAAAGAATTAAAATGACAGGAAGAGGAAGGATTTATGGCTTCAAGAGGGATATCTGTCATGTACATGTATGTGAGAGCGTATATGCTTACTTATGTTTGTACTTGTATTTTAGGCTCCTTCACTGCAAACTTTCCCTGCTGCTGCAAGAAAACCAGAGCATGAAGTCTTGCACTGACCTCTGCAAACGACTCATATGATTTAAGTTTCTTCCATCATTCTCCCTGAAGATATGGATTTGTTTAGACCCTGAACTAGAATTGTTATCTCTAAAGGCCATATTTTAAATGCAGCTTTCACAAAAAATGAGCGGGCCAGAAGGTCCAATCCAGCTTCAATGGGTACTGTGTCACTGATTTAAATGGGGGCAGGATCAGAGGCTTGAAAATTTGGGAGATACAAAAAGTAACCATGTACAATAAATGACCACCAGAATAATTATTCTAAAGGTAATTATAATATAAATAGGTATTATTTAAATAATAATAATTCTAATAATTATTCTAAAAAACACTAAAGGGGTTTTTTTTGGGCACCGGGGCAGAAAAGCACTGAGAAGCTTGACAAAAATACTCATGATGCTTCAGCCACAGCTGAACCAAAAGGAACTGCAAGTGCACTTTGCTTTAAGTGCTTTTTTCAACATTTAAGAGTACCTAGGGAAGAGCTGCATGACATGACTGAGGAACTGAGTCTCCAGACAGTTCATTAACTGGCGGCTGAAGAAACTAAGTACAATTTCTTTGTGCTAATCTTTTTCTGTATATCTGAATGAGGCTTTCCTGACATCCATCATCCCTCTCTGGCAGAAACATCTTGCCTTTTCTCAGACCCAATGCTCAACATACATGGGCTGTAGGAACAAAGGTTTGCTCTGACTTTGTAGGCCTCTTTCAGGCTGTGTATGGTTCTGCCCATGTCACCCACTGAGATAATGATGTAGGACATGAGAGCGGGCGATGAACATGCACCGAGCAAGGATTTAATGGTGCTGTATTGTTCGCTGAGCTGTGATTGCCAGGGAAAGGCCAAGCCACCAGGGACTGGCTCATCCACTCATTGTTGCTGCTGAGCACCAGCAGAGTTTTGTTGGGACCATGAATGAGACCTGGCAAACGGTACAGAAATTCCCTTTAATTTGACTGATGAAACATGAAAGTCATCCTCTTCTAAGAGGGAAAATGATAGAAATTCTACAGTTTCACTTGCAACATATTAGTCAACTGAAATCTTGGCAACGTGACTCTGCTTTATCACACCTCTAATACACTGTAAAGCTTGGTACTGATACAACATCTCCAAGCATCAAGATTTTAATTATGCTCCTATAATTTAAAAAATGGACATAAAGTGAGGGTTTGAACCCAGGACTTTCTGACTTCTAGCATCATTGAAGTGTTTTCGAGATGTCACCAAAATGTTTTTAGTAATATTAGAAAGAGAGTTAAATAGCTTTGTCCCCAGCATAATAAAGATAAAACCATTTCTTACCATTATCATCACCGGAATCAGACTGGAAGGAGCTGAGGGACTGTACTTCAGAGTTGCTGCCTTTATTACTTCCTGCAAAACAGGTCACTTCTTCAGCGTCATCAACCCCTTTACCTTCATTGACAGCAAAAACAAAGCAAAATGGTACTCTCTAGGTATGCCAATTTGTCTATTTGTACCATGGAGCCATTTAAATCCTGCCCACAAGTAGCCTTCTATTATTCTTGTCAGAATCAAATTATTTCCTTCAGAGGAAATGATCTGTTGGTCAAGAAGGCAGCTGATAAAGATACCTAGACTTTTAAAGTGTTTGAAGTTCAAAGAGTCTTTCAAGTGGCTGACACCACTGTAATCAAGGAAGAAACATCTGTATGCAGTATTGCCTTTTTAGATGACAGGTAGTCTCAGCAACAAAGAAAATGATGACTGAAAAAATGTGGTATAAACATCTTATACAAGAGATTACAGTTAAATTTATCTTTCCTGTTCATTTCCTAATTTGAAAGCCTCATTAAAGGCTCATTCAATGCTCAATAAACTTATTGTGCATCTATTTATTCATATCAGTGGCCCTTGGATCAGATTTGAATGGCTCCACCACTGACATATAATAGATTATGCTTCAATTTACATTGCTTTTCATCAGGGACATTCAGTCTTGGCAACTCTTCTACAGTTCAGAAATGTAACTGCAGCCTATATAAATTCTAGTGTAATTAAACACACATGAATAGACACATTCAACTACACGTTACATGAGTGATAATAAGGAGCACAAAAAGTTATCCTCCATAGTAAGCACTGAGATAGATACCTGAGCTAATTACAAATGAACAAGCTCAGGTGCTGCAAACCCGTAAGTACAGCTCTCCACCTGCTAGTTGTAGATATTTCTACTCAGCATGGGGCACCTCCATACAGAAAGAGCTGATTTGTTCCTGCTGAGAAGCAGGGAATGTAGTAGATGGAGCGAGTGCTGCAGTAACGAAGCTGCACTGCTTTCCACTCCTTGACAGCTGAGGTCTGTCTCCATGGTGTGGCCTCACGCTGTGCAGAAATTCATATAGATACCAGCAGTGTCTGTGGCAGAAACACCCAGGAGAATATAAAACAGAGCACGTATGGGGGCTGGCATGCTGATACTTTCAATCAGCAAAACTATATTTAATGGTTAAAAAGGTCAACCAAAACACAACTGTGAAATACAGCCCAAAGAAATGAAAATTCATTCCTGCTTTTCACTAGAAGACCTTAGCCAATGTGCTGCCTTAGATGAAAATGTGCAGGTCAGGGCACAGTGCCAGATTTCTCTCTCCTTTCCTCAATTCCTATTGCCTAAAACTACTGGACTATGAAAGTTTCTGGATCATGGAGTTGTATTTGATAGTTTTGGTTAAGGCTGTGTTGCAGTGGGGTTGAAGATGTATCAGGAAAAACTACTAAAAAGAGAAAACATCATAAAAACCCCCTGTATGCTAAAATGAACATCTCGCAGACCATACGATACGTTCTTACTTGCAAGGGTAGACAATGTAGGGCTGTAACTCTGTCCCAGCAAACTGGTATTTCCTGCTGTGACAGAATATGTGACGTTTGCTGCATCTCCAGCAACTTGTTCAGGAATGGAGGAGGCACTGTGTTATCAGGTGAGAAACCATCAGACCACAGCAAGTGTGAGGATCAGAAATTTTGGATCACTCTGAATCTGAATGCAGATGGGAATGGAATAGACTGAAACTGATCCTGTAAGTAGTGAATGATTTTCTGCTTAATTTCATAGACACTGGGAGTAGAGAATATTAGTTCATTTGTCCCTGTTGAAAAACAGGAGTGCTTCTTGCAGAAAATTTAGCTGCCCCAGGAGACCAACTGCCCAAACCTAGCAGAGTTTATATTTAAGAATTCTGCCCCAAGTTATTTTTTTTCCAATAGAAAGATGAATGCATTATATCACTTGAAGAACTAACGCTCAGAGCACTTACTCATAGGTGCTTTGTAAACAAGTGAAATAAATGTGTTTAGTCATACTTAATGCATAGAAGTAAAGGTCTTGCACACCTAGTTTAATTATAACCTTTTGTGGCAGATGCATCCGCCCAATGAAAGCAGAGCTTCTTGGCTGCTGAAGTGGAGCAGCTCCTGACTGCCTTTGCTCTCAGGGCTTCCTGGCAGTTGGGGCCTTTGGCCAATGGGAGCTGCTGTTGACTAGGTCAGATTGGGCCCGGGTATCAATGGAGTCCCCTGGGGGAGCCATTGGGAGCTTGTCCCCTGGAGCAGCAGCTGCGGTCGAGGAGTCTCCCCTGGGGTCAGGATGCCGCCCAAGGAAACTCCTTGAGGTGACTTGGGTCAGGACACTGCCCTGAGAAGGTCCTCAAGGTTGACAGCCCTCACTTGTCAGGTGAGTGAGAGAGAGTTTTGGGTTGTCCTTAAACCTTAGGAAGATGTTCTGTTCTCATGGACATTCGAACCTGTAATTGAGTAGTTGCAAAGGGCTAGTTAATTGTGTTGACAAAAAATTTTTAAGTTTTGGTGGTTGTTTATTTGAGAGCCTCCATAACATCTTTCAAATTTAAACCAAATCACTTCTTGAAGAAATGTAACAATTGTAAGTGTATGAGGTTGGAGCATTAAAAGTACCTGTGCCCCTGTAACTCCTGCACCCTGAAGGCAACCTTTACTTACGGCAGGGAAGAGAGAGACTAGCATGCAGCGATACTTACTTTCCATCCCAGCATCCCATGTGCTTTTCCTGATGGAGTCGCAGTCGGAGCGACAGGGAGACACGGCGGGCAAGTTTGGAGCCACGCTGCACACCACCACCCCCCGCCTGGCTGTCAGTATTCGAGGGGACTCAGGATGAAACGTTGTCATCTCCTGGTGCTCCACGCCAAGCCCATCCACTATCTTGTCCAAGTTATTCCGTGAGTCACTCTGGAAGCATGGGGTATAGGCCATTGGCCTCACCGGGACCTGTGGAGGCCCAACCTCTTGGTAGATATTTCTACTGTCTCCACTGTTCCTGATGTTCTTGAACTGGATGCCATTGCTCTTGTTGAGCAGGGCGGCAGTAGCCGGATCCTGTACAAGTGTGATGTTGTTGCGGGAATAGTTCTTCCTGAATACTTTCTTACGAAAGATGATAAAGAGGACGATCAACACAAATATGACAAACAGGACCACAGCTATTCCTATCAGCTCCTCCTTGCCAACGTATGAATGCCCAGCTTGTATATTGGGAACCACCACGGGGCGAAGACCACAGTATTGCCCCACATAGCCAGGGGTGCAGTTACACAGAAATGAACCAAATATGTTGACACAGGAGCCACCATTTTCACATTCTTCTCTTTCACACTCATTGATGTCTTCTTCACACCTTAAAAGAAGAAAAGGTGAGTCTGGACTTTGGAGAACACCTAGCAAGCAGCCCTGCTTATATATGATGATTTATCTTGTCAAAGTGGTACCATTACAGTTAACACCTTGCTGGTACTTGGCAAATGATCTTATAATGATCATAGTATTTAATGATATTTCATTTTTTCTACAGCTATTTCATGGCTTTTTAAGACAATAAAATGGAAACATCAAGAAGGAACTAAGAGTTTAAAGCATCTGACAGGAAAAGGCTCCTAGACCCTAATGAAGCTCACTGAATGTAACAGAGAATCTCAGCCTTCTTATACTTTTTTTTGGACCATCCCATTGGATTCAATACAAAATATTAGGGGAATTCAAGGAAAAAATAGTTGAGAAAAAATAGAGTAAAAAAATCAGATAGTACTCATTTAAGAGAAGATATACTGACTGTGTAAAATTATTTAGGGCTGGAGATAAAATGAGCAAATATTAGAGAAACAGGGGAAAAAAAGGAACCTTAAAGAAGAGAATTGGAAAGAAGAGGTGATCAAAAAAAGGCACAGCAAAAAATACAAACAGTAGACAAACTAGATGAGAAAAAAGCATGTTGATGGGCAGGTCAGAGGATTTTGTGTTTCCACACCAAGTATACAATCAAGGCTGGGATTTTAAAAAATGAATACAATAAATTAGGTTTTTATGTCAGGTCTAAGGTGACGAAACAATGGATCCATTTTCAAAAGAAAGATGACATAGCAGCTTCCACACGCTTTATGGGATTGCTCAAAAAGGCTCTAAGACTTAGGTGTGCATATCTCAGTGAAAACTGTCTGGCGATAACATCCTGAAAAAATAATTTAGGAGGTCAGGTTCAGAAAAGCATTTCTGAATGCAGGCCTCATGGATTTCTCTGCTGTCAACAGCTTATACTTGAAGTAAGCACTAATTTGTGGCTTATTTTTTGCTAGGTGAGTCATAGCTTTTGGGTACAAAATGCCTGATCAATAAAAAACCCCATCACTGAATCAAAAAGCTCCTGTGGCCCACCTGGAGAGGGTCACTTACGTTACTCCCGTCAGGCCATTTTTGCAGTTGCAGATGAAAGCGTTGCCGATGGGATCGCACGAGCCTCCGTTCCGGCAGGGATTTGGGAAGCAGGCTGTGATCTCTGACTCACAATTTCTTCCCGTAAACTGGGAGAGGCAATTGCACTGGTAGCCTGGGAGGTGAGGGACACAGAGAAATAAATCAGAAGTCTACCACTGTATCTGCCTAGAAGCAAGGGGATCCACTTGGCTACTTTACTCCAAAAAATACATTGTACTCTGGGGGAAAGGGAATGTTTATACTCA
Organism: Strix aluco; assembly: GCF_031877795.1. Lineage (NCBI taxonomy): Eukaryota > Metazoa > Chordata > Aves > Strigiformes > Strigidae > Strix > Strix aluco. Next base: position 127,044,028 of record NC_133932.1, read on the forward strand.
TTCTGGTATGCCTGGTCCACACTAATGTCAGTAGAGAGTTTGTTTATCTGGGATGTCTGGACAATTGGGGTTCATGTCTACAACCAGGGACCAGAGGAATCTCTGCAGCCCAGACCATCCCGATCATTATGACTCAGATAAGAATAAATGCCGTCCATGATCAACTCTGGTCACAAGAAATATTGTAGATCAAGGATGCATCTCCAAATATTTTTGAAAATACAGGCCATATTTGCTGATAGCGGCAGCCCACACTCCTTTAGGAGCTTAAGTGAAGAACAAATAAATGAGCTGAGACCTTTTCCACATCTGCCTTTTAGAAGGAAGACACAGCAGGAATGTGAAAGCAATAAAACACTTGGTAGTGATACTTTCCACTTTCATAAAGCGCATCATCCAGGCATGAACTATAAACTTCATAACACCAGATGAACTGGGCAATGCCAGCTGTAATCGGAGCTGATTATGTGCAGTGTATGCTATTAAGAGACTGATTAATTACTGGCTGCAATACATCAGACATAACTCCACTCAAGTGGAGGGGGACCCTGTAAAGGATCCAAGTCCTACTTCCACGTTTCTTGCCAACAGAGGAGCAACATCAGAGTAAGAAACAGTTTTTAAACCCATCAGTTTGCTCTGCCAAGTATCAAATGACAAATCTCTTTTTTTTCCTCTCCTTGTGATTTCATATGGCACAATGCCATTAATAAAAACTTTATTTAAGGTCACAAAGAAATCCAGTGAGGCAGTGCGTCTCTTTATGTTGTGAAGTGGATATTGAAATATGAGTGCTTTTTCACTTAAAAAGAGCAAGGAACATAGGATGGAAAGACTTCTAGATTAGAGACGTTGAACTAGCAAAATTTTCCTAGACATCTGTAAAAACCGTTGGCTGATTTTTTAAAAAACTACTTACAGAATCCAAATGCCCCAAGAAGATGTGTAGGCAAGGTTCAAGATCCAGTTATGGGGTTCATATACTTACTGAATATAGCATATTAAGCAAGTGGAACAATGAACCTTCCTGCCATTAATATTTCTGGAGTTAGAGCTGAAACAGTTGAATGCAACTCAATTCAGTGTCAAAATTATTGGAGATCAAGCTGATGTAGCTGAAATATCATCCCTTAGTGGTGAGCATTTTAAATGTGTTTTTTAAAACTTTCTGTATCTATACATCTGAAAAAAAAAAAAAAATGCCACTGTTCTAGGAAACATGGCAGGAATTTCCAGCACAGTTACAAGGAAAAGAATTTCATGGAAACGATATGGTAAAGCCCAGTGGAGGCATGAGGCAAAAGCAATTCTGCATTAAGACTCCCACATATTTTATGTCCTATCCAGTTCAATTCACCTTGTTCAGTTACTCTAATTGAATTCTTTCATGAGGACAGGCTTTAGAGAACAAACTTGGAACCAGACTTGCTGGTGTATTCAGTCAAGAGTCCAATTCTATTTAACTGAAGATAAATGAAATAGATGCTCAAATATCATGCTGTTTTGCTGTCCTGCTACAAGAAGGGAGATAGAAGCACTGCTGTTTTCGGGGTTACAGAGTTAAGAAGAGAAATGATTTGACTTTGGGGATTCCTAAAAAGCAAGTTTGGTCAGCATCGGCAAGATGGCATTACTTTTTGGTGTCTTATACATATCTCACTCAGACTACGTGAACAACTTTCTGGACTTGTAGAGATCTGGGTCTGAAGAATTACAAAACTGTGACTCCACCAGGCATTGCATTTTGATGCCATGCCTATGATAGATTTATTGGTAGTTGGCAAAATAGCTGATACAGAAATACTGCAGGTAGAAATCACAGCATGAATAAATAAGGCTGTTTCAGTGCTTCATTTTATGACTGAACAGTGACATCTATAGTTCAAAAATTTGCAGTAATGTTTTATATATTTTCATGGTCTCAATGAGTTTAAGTGAAATTAAAATGTTCAATTCAAATATAAAACATTCTATTCATACATATATGTTGCCTTATATAATAGCAGAATAGATATGTTGTATTTGCTAACTGATATTTTAAACCTATATAACTTTAAAGTGACTTTAAAAACCAACTTTCTGTAGCTAAGTTACTAGTTGCTAATCATTTGTAAGATAAAGCCTTTGAACCACTTTCTTTTCATGTCTTCTGTTTGTTTCAGCTGTTTAAGTTCTGGGTTCTCAGTCTGTAACATTCTGTTACATTTACTCTCTGCAGAAAATTTTAAGAAATATTGATTTGGTAAAAAAAATAATCCTTTTACCACTAAGTATAAAAGGAACATGGATTTATTAATTATTATTGTTGCCTATTGTTTATATTAACTTCACTTAACATTTTATACTAAGACGAGATTAAACTGAATGCTCTGGATGGGTCAGAGCTCTATCGGTCAATGTATGAATAAGACCAAAATGAAAAGTATGCTTCTGAAAGCCTACATTTTTGGTTGAACTTGATTTAATCATGCTGGAACACAGTCAGATATTAGAAGACTGAAGTATTCAGTATAGATTTTAAGTCTAGGGATCAAAGTTAGAAATAAAAAAGGCAATAAAACAAGACAGTATTAAATGACAACATTTATCACTGACTTTTCCTCCTGTTGGAAGCACTGCCATACACCTGCCAACTCTGAGCCACTGGCAAAAGACACAGAACTTTCCCGTGACACACATGCTCAAGAGCTGCAGAGCATTCACCCGGGAGGTCTTCAACACAGCAAAGCATATGTCAAAATTCATGGAGTAGGGAAGTGAAGAGCTGATACGATGGCTCAGTACACAGCATATATTGACTCGGCCAGCACACTTGCCAGACCTTTTATGATTCTCCAAACCTCTGAGTAGAGGTTGTAATTTTGCCCGCTACTGTGCATTGTAGCCTCATGGTCGTGGGCAAAGTGTCATCATAAAGAAAACCTTTTTGGTCAGGAGTGCATCCTAGGTCTAAGAAAGAGTTTTTCTTACACTTTTAATTTAATATCCAGGTAAGGTATCATGCATTTCTTCCCATCCATTTAGCACAATAATAATAAGCAAACTTCCCATGTCCAACAATAGAGCTGAAGAAAATGCTAAGTGCCCTGTCCTTTCAGCAGGGCATCAAAAAACTCTTTCAAGCAATGGAGGGCTTGCTCTTGTTCACAATGAAGGCACTGGAAGTCTTGGAAATTCATCAACATTTGAGATCATACAGTCCATCTGAGTTCCCTCCGAGAGATAAGAATATTTAATTTTGCACACTGATGCTGGAAAGTGTTGATCTGCATTCTTTAAGACAGCAAATTTTGTGATGCCACCACTGTATTTCTTCAGAGGGAACCAATGGAAAAAGATAGAAAGCTCTGGTAAACCTATCTGCAATGCTTCTGGGGTGGGACCTCAGCATCTGCCACAATAGCCTGTACCAACAGCTGACCTAAGAGGAACAACAAGCTATGAGCAATGATCTCTACATTAGCAAGCCCTGCAGAGCAATGGTGGTGGGTCCGTGGAGCAAAACAGTTGGTGCTGAGGACCCAGCACCCTCAGTGCACACATTTCAGGGCTTTAGGATCATGTTAGCTGCACTCCTGGTGCATGTCTTCCAGCTCAGCACCATCCAGAGGGAAGCCTGGTCCTGCCCTCTGAAACCTCACCTCTCCACAGCAGGAACCGAAGCACAATGAGAGGGGATCATCAGAAGATTCACGTCAAAGCTCATTCATCATCTAAAACATTATGCAGACATAGCCCTCTCCTGCTTACACATAGTCTTGTGCTTTCTGGTTGTTTTATAAGGCTTCTCTCATGCTCCTCCACTAATCTGAGTCCTCTCTACGTAGCTGAGTCTCACCTTCTCACTTTGAGTCCAACAGCTTCCCTTCCTGCCTCGTTGGTATGTCCCTGTCCAGAGGAAAAGGGATTTTTCAGCCCAGACTTTATGAAAGAGCAACATGCTGTAAGCGAGGATACTACACAGGCTTCCTGCCTATACCTATGTTTGCTTGGCACTTAATAAGCAGAAACAGTGGCAAAAGGCAGGCATGGTGCCATCAGCAGATGGGATGCCGTTATGCAGCAAACGTCTCCGTTGGTAACATTCCCAGCCTGCACATCTGAATGTCTGTCTATCCTCAGGTTTACTTGGCTTTATTAAAGAGGATGCTCCGAACTGTTGCCAATTCTTTTTTTGAACATGTGTATGCTCCTGTTTCTATCTATCACATGCAAGAGGAGCTGGCTTTTATCTGTTACATGCTTTGGCTTTTGCATTTGATCTCTCCATGTAGTTTCTTTCCCTGCTGTGCAGCTAGACCTGACAAATTCAATGCCCTGAAACAGGCCTGCCCTTGGCCCTGCTCACATAGCGTTTCATGGCAAGTTAACTGTTGAGAAGAACTGAAGGTAAAGAGGCCCTCTCCCAGAATTTGTATTTTGGTATGTTTATAGACATACCAGGCCACCTTCAAGAACTGTGTGTTCTTCAGCCATACATATTCCTGCCACTTCAGATTTTACTTATCTGTCTTCAAACAGATGATTGCCTCTTGCCACTAGTTGGTATGAAAACGAACCTCCGTCTTTGTTAAACCAGTGCTTTCCATGAAAGGATTGGCATGTATGTGCTTTGAAAGTGGAATTTAAATCCAGATGTCTAAAAGCATAGCTATAAAAAAGATTAAACCCCCCAGAATTTCTAAAAAGCTTTTAAAAATTAACTGATGTGCATTTGGTATGCTCACATTACAGCACGCCAGGTTGTGTGTGTGAAAAAGGAAGATCAAGAACATAAGTAAGACCAGGCCAGTTCACAACTGGTATTAATACACCCATTTTTTCCTTATGTCATTCTTATCAACTACCTAATCCTCAAAAACACTCATGTCAATGTTGCCAACATGCTTTAAAACATGTATTATAAACACCACCTAAGGCCCAGGTTGCATTTTCCCCTCCCTTTAGATTTTAACCCTGCTCATAAAAAAAAGAAAAAAGAAAAAAAGAAAAAATGAGGAGAGGGGAAAGCAATGACTTTCTGTCCTCACACTCTGCTCACAGTCCTTGACTCAGTAGATATTTCTGCTCAAATGCTTCACGTTCAAATAAAATTGCCTACTCATATAAGACATTTACTTCAATCAAAGCCAGATGTATATAGGACTGATCAAATTAAAAGGAAGTAGCTATACTTATAATTGCAGGCTTTACAAGCACAAGGCTTCTCTCTGTGGTTGAAAACCTTGGCGCAGTGTTTGCATTTGATTACAGTAAAGCTTTCTATTGCTGTGATTGCTCATGTTGTTATTCATGCAGATAAACATACATTTACTATTGGCAGACCTGGTAACGCCACTCTATTATTAAGGTTGTGTGACATTTCCCATTTTAAGACCTCATATTCAGCAGCTTATAGCTTAACCACACTTTAAACACTTGCTTGAATTTTCTTGGGAAATTTCAGTCCAAAGAGCCAAGCTGTCTCTGAAAGTCATGCTGTTTGTTAGGTTTCAAAATGCTAACAACTTTCTTTAAAAATAGCTTTACTGACCCATACTTATAGGTAGGGACTGAAAAGTCTAGAAGAATGTGGCCTGTGTTTCAGGGCTGTGGTTTCCAGTGTCTCCCGAGAAAACTGTCCTAAAGCTATATAAAGCGTTTTCTGCTAGGAGTCTCCTGAGCTGTCAAACCTAGTGAGTGTTTGTTCCCCTTTCCCAGCCCTTTTTTAGCGTGCATGGGATTTCCCTGTGGGGTCCCTGCACACGCAGCACCCTCTCTTTAACCACTGACAATGCTGGGCATACAGTGCTGCTGTGGGACTTGATTTGGACCCATGGGAACACGAGTGCATGCAGAGGTTCATGTCATTGACCCAGAAACCAGATTTTGAAAGCGGAGAGGTTTTTCAGTGATGTCTCAGAGCATCTGAGCTATCTATGCTTTATCCTGCAGGCTAAGATCCCTGATTTTTCCTCCTGTTCCAATATGCAGAGAGGTCAGACAGAAAGAGCCAGCACAGGTGAACCAGCCCTGTGCCAACTCTCCTTTTGGGGCAATACCTTTTGCATACCTGTGAATTTGCCCATACAAACCCTAACAGCAGCAGTGTGGACACACTCCTAGTGCATACAAAGCATTGCTTTAGCAATTCCCCAAACAGGGTTGTAACATTACCCCATTCCTGTAACTGCAGGATGAAATTGAAGATAATCAGAGGCAGATTTTTATTAATGGTAAACAGGGCAGTAGGCATGTCTATTGAAAGGAAGATCTCACAACAGGAATACTATTACGGAGGTTTGTGTTTTAGATGACCAATTTATGCAAATTATATGTAAATTAGACATGGCCCCTTTGATTTCTGGCATGTAGCCAGCAACTCTTTTCATGTTATAATGGTGGGTAACCTTTGCTTGACTGTTTGCCTTTAAAGTTAGCTATAAATCTGAGCTTTCTTTTTCTTTCTCTTAATTTTCTTGTAAAGCACAGTAGGGTTTCTGTAAGAAAAAGGATGTTAACAGTATATGAAATCTGCTCTGTAAAATTCAAATTAGAGGATTTATTTATTAAAACAAATTCTATCCTTATACCAAATATTGTCTGTTTAGGAAGAAGAACATTACTCTCCACAAACTTTAATAGGAGGATAATATCATGGAAAACATTAGTCAAGAGATCCTGATGCTACTGAATGCCCTGGGATTGGGAAAAGGACCTTTGCATGGTATAGTTTTGAATGTTTCCCCCCCTAAAAAAGAAAAAAGCTGCCATTTTCTTTCTTAAGATAAAAAATGAAGAGTTACTACTTTTTTTTTTTCTGTTTTAAATGAAAGTCAGCTGCTAACATCTATGTCAGTGAATACAATGGCTGCTGATTCTTAAATGCACGCTGCAATTTGTGGCTCCGCAACTAGCATTTGCAATGCTGTTGGGCTCGCTGCTCTATGGAATTTAATTACGTGGCCTTTATGCATATGGAGGACACTAACAGCAGAATTGCTTTGCCTTGTGGAAACAAAAATGCCCATGCCTTCTCCCTGTGGGCTGGGCTGCAGAACCACTGACGTACAGTCAGGGCCCATTGCGCTGGAATTATGGCTTTATAACAATCCTTTATTTACATACACTGCTGAGGCAGTAAAAACAGCAAACAGATTTTTTAACGGCAGGCAGCCAAAACATCCCTGCAGGGCACGTGCCCCCTCACCGAGGCAGGAACGCAGGCAAGTTAAATCAGTTCCATGACTGCTTTCCAGCAGCGAATTATGTAGACGTGAAAACAGTGCGTGCCATTCCAGTTATAAAATGGGTCCAATCTTCAGCACTGCCTGTTTCGCCCCCACCCCAGTCTCCCCTCAGTTTGAATTGGCATGTGCATGGTGCTGGGAAAAAAAGAATTACTGCAAAGCGTTTCATTAGAAAGGTTTCAATTTACTCATCATGAGATTGCTGAGCAATACTGTAAATGGACTCAAATAAAATCAATTGAAGGAGTTGTTCTCATGCTTCCTAGGATGCCAGGTGAATGGTTAACCTCATTTATTAAGTATGGAGTCTGAATCAAAGCCATGTTATGTTCATGTACATATTACAGCTGCATTTCCTAGGGATGTAAATAATCTTGCTTAGCAATTCTCTCAGTGACTGCAGCATCCTTCTGGCTCAGAATGATTTTCTTTTGCCCTTGTTGTGGAGCACTCCTTTTCTTTCCTTCCCTTGGTAAAGACCCTTATTGACACACACAAGCAGCAATGTTTGTCCTCGTGCTGCACATCACATCCTGGCTTTGCAGTGTTGTGCTTCTTTCCTCCCAAATGTCCCTCCATCTCCTTCCACTGACAGCAAAGCCAATAGCATCCCTGATGCAACATTTGCCCTGGCATGGGAGAAGAGGTGGCTGAATCAAAGCCAAGGATCCAGAGGAAATGGTGGCTGAGATAGCTCAGCATCAGGAAATCCACATTGTCAGGGTTTACCCTATAAAGGCAGGGTTATCCAAACGAGAAACTTCTGTTTGACAGTCAGTTTTGCTCAGATCTCACCAGATTTCATCCTTGAAAACTAAACTGTTCTCAAGTTTAGGAAGTTCCTAAAGTTTAGAAAAATCTATGTGGGGAAGGAGGGTCAGAAAAGAAATACGAGAACAAGGCTTAAAACAATGAAAACCAGAAATAATAATTATGGGTGCAAGGGAACTGCATGGACACATTAAAGCAGAAAGCCCTGGGACAGTGGTTAAATCCTCCATAAAAAAAAAGAGTTTAGTGGGAACTTCCTTAGGGAATCACGACCATACGGAATCCACTGACAATAAGTGGATGGAAAGCTCTGAACTTGCAGAAGACCTCTCTGTTGAGCATCCTCTTTCTCAGAGGAAGTTTTAGTCTGCTAGAAAAGGTGAGTGATGCTGCCTGCTAATACAGCATGTGGAACTGGAAGGGAAAGCTGTACACTGCAATGACAGAACAGCCCTAGAAGAAACGTCCTAGATGTATGCCATTTGCTTTTTTCCCGCTAAGATGCTGACTGTTCTTATGGTCTGGTAACTTGTGCACTACATTACTGGGTAGTAAGTCACTGGCTCCAAATAACACAAGCCACCATATAACCACTGGATAGGAAACTCCAGCACGAGCACAGTTTAAATCAATGCCCTATAAACTTTGGATAATATTACTTAGACCTTGAAGCACTAAGGCCTCTGAGGAAGCTGTAAAATACACTTCTGGGGAGGGGGGGTTTAGAATGGCATGGACTCCCTATTTTCCATGCAGACATGTAATCAAATTACTTACTCACAAAAGGACCAAGGTGTTTGTGGACAGCTCAGTAATTATTTGTGACAGCTTCAGAAACAGAGAAAGACAACAGTGCCATTGCATCTATGATGGACATTTGAAATAACCATCTTTGTGTACAGCCTTCGATGCTGTAAATGGATCCTGCAAAATCCAGCTGAGCATTACAGTAATTGTAATTCTGTTGGTTTCTATAGAAATAGGATTATCCTAACAGCCAATAAATCAATTCCCTCCTGGAACACTAATGCAATGAGAAGGGGCACCATTTCACCGTTATTTATAGAGCAAACAGCTTTTACACAATTTGCAATACCTATCAGAGTTTTATAGAGTTCATGAGAATTTTTCAAGCATGTTGCTGCATAAAACCATCTCTGGCAATAAATTATAGAGGAAAATGGGGAGGGGGAAACCCATAAAGTAATGCAAAACATTTACCACCAGATGGCACGCTGGTACAGGTGCCGCCGTTCTGGCAGGGATGCCTCTCGCAGGCATCAGGGTAGAGGACGCAGCCAAGCTTTAATTCGGTCAGGCCAACCACTTCTGCAAAGCTGCTGCGCTTGTTTTGGAGCGGCAGTTCGTTGTTATTTAGGACAACTGAATCCAGGCAGCCCTGAAAGCCACTCAAGACCTGCGTTGTTCTCTTGTCAGTCAGGCTGCGGACGTTATCCACTTGGACCTGGGCGCCGAAGTAGACGGAGCTATCTGTGCTGAGACTCTGGAAATAGAGGGGGGCTTTGCGGCGCTCCACGTAGCTGTCGTCCAGGGACAAGCTCGTGAAATTGCGATTCAGCTCCAGGAAGACCGAATGCCAGCTTCCATCGTTAACGGCCCTGCCAGAAATTCCCAGGATTCCCGGGCCACTTCCGCAGTCCAGCTGGAACCACAGTTTGCCATCAACAATCTGCAGGAGGAAAACAGAAACCAAAGTACTCCAGGTTCAGACCCTCAGCTGTCTCATAACACGCTCTCATGGGGAATCTGGAAACAGAGAGTACTTCTAGACAGTCTTTATACAGTGTTAAAGCTGCTCTCCTACATGACACTAGAATAGCAAAAAGCTGTGCCTTTGTCATCACCGAAAAATATATGGTGATAAATATCAGCCTACTTAGAATTTACCCAAAGCCAGTTATGGTAGGCAAACTGAAAATAAGAAAAAAATATAGATGCAGAATACAAGCGAGGACTGGGATAATGGTATGCCTCACTGAACAGGGCATGGACTGGAGGGCCCACTTTCTGCTCTTGGCTCTGCTGCTAAGCAGTCGTGTCTCTCTGAGCAAGTCCCGTCATGTACCCATGTGCTGTGATTCTGCTCCTGGTGGTGGATGCAACCAAAAGGACAGTCCCTCAGGGCAAGGACCACCCTTGACTGTTTGAGAGAGGCTTGTGGCAAAGTCAGCGGCCACTGCTTTCAGCGGGGGATGTTAGGTGATCTGCTCATGCACACATCCTGTGCCTCTGTAATCTTTTGGAGTATCTCCGCAAGGTGTAGATTTGTCCCTAAGCGTCACAAGCTCAGTTCCTCTGAGGACAACACTAAGATTCTGGTTGACCAAACGTCAGCTATTTTCCAAGGATGCTATACTACCTGTTCTGCGCATACTTCACAGATGACACAGTATGTCTCCTAGTTGTCTTCCTTTCCTAATATTTATGCTGGGTTCATGACTTTAGAGGGATTGTTAGGATTTCTCACTCTCCCTCCTGCCTCTCACCCATCTGAAGTCCTCATAAAGGGAAAATCTGTGCCAGCCTGCTGGGATAGGCAAAGTGCAGAGTGAGGGAATAGGTACAAAGTGCTGCTTTCCTGATTAGCAGTTTACCCAAAGATTTTAGGTTTCTTTAACAGATGGCAGATAAGTTTAAAATGGCTGACAATGCTGGAAATAATTTCTTATGACACATTAATTGGATCCAAGCTCTCTGAAAACTCTTGCAATTATTTTACCTTTATGTCATGCTCTAGGAAGTATTTATTTCTGCAAACCTCATCTCAAGACAGTTCTGTCCCATTATTTATCCCCCTGAAAAGTTCAGGCGCTGTGTTCTTTTTCACTGTTCCCTGCAGCACACATTATACTCTCACTGGCTTATTCATAACACAACCCTAACTGCTCTCTTCCAGAAGAGCAGAGTTGCCATAGCTGTCAATGCAAGAACCCCCCCAGAGCTTTGGTGGCCTGCTAAACTGACATGACTAATGCAGATGTGAGGATGCTGCACTGTGTCTATCTGTCTTTGGACATTTCTGGCTGTTTCTGACATGAATAGTCATTTAAAACTGTGTTAGCTAGAGACACCCTTGGCATGTGTCTGAACTGGTGCTCAAACTCTTCTCTGCTAGGGTCTCTCACGTGGCTTGAAGGTAAATGGCATATTTAATCAACAGGAGAAGACTGTGTTGTCATGACATTATCAGAATTTTACTGTCCTTGGAGGTTCACAAAACCAGCTGGAGAAAAGCTAAGGCTAAAATCTTGAGTTCTGATGATCTTTGGACTTCCTTCTCCTTTCCAGACCTCAGTCTCTTGACCAGTGGAATGTGAACTGGGCTGTAACCTCAAGCCAAGTCACACTGGGCAGTCGGGGTGTAAACCACACCACTCCACTTCTCTGCAATTGCTTGGATGGGATGGACACAGAGATGCTAAGCACATGACAAGCTCCCTATAAATGCCAGCTACCTACTTACTCTGTCTGGCATGAAGGATGCTAGAGAGTTACACATGTAGAAGGAGCCAGAAGAGCAAGAATTAGCCCCTGCTATGGGCAGGTGGCTATTTTGAAGTCCTTGAACTGTAGGATGTAATGAAACTGAGAAGAAATGAGATCTATGATTGTAATAAAACATGCTTGAGGGATGGATGTTGCTTGGTACTCCTATAGCTCAATCATAAAAGGCTAATGGCTGTATAGAAAAGTAAGTCTGGATCATTTTTCATTAAAAAAATCTTTTCTTACAGGACTCAAAACTCAGCTGTAAACTATTTCCGTAGATTGAAATTTGGCCTATTAAAGCATCTGCTCAGGAGGAATCTCTGTAAACAAGATGCTCTGATAAACTGAGCTGGTTTCTCTCCAGAGACAGAGCAATAGTTTCTTTTCTCCCTGTGCACAAAATAGTCCACAAACCTTGAAGGCACTGCTCAGAAAGTGTGGCCTGGCTCAACAGGAATACAAATCAAACAGAAAAATACATGCCAACATATTACACTTTGAAAAACAGCCATTATCGGATAAGCAGTTAACTTGCTTCTTATTCAAAAGGCTTTTTCCTATGGAAACTCTTCTACTGATTGTGTATAATATACATATACCTCCCCTAAGACTACTTATACCCTGAAGGACCTACTGCCTGCATGTCTATTACCCTTACAGAACATGCTTTTCCAATTATCTTTATAAATACAGCACCACATATGAGCACCTGGGATAAATATTACACCATTTGTATACGGGAAACGATGATCTAGAAGATTTGCCATTAAAATATGTTTTATACATCTTTCTCATCCACTTTTATTTCTTTTTACCAGCAGATGATTTGACATACACAGTAAATATATATTGTCTGAAAGGCTATGTTTCCTTCCTTTCATTAAAAAACCACTAGTAACCTCCACCTTAGGCTAGAGTGAAAGATGGAAAGGATGGTTTGATGCTTACAATACTAGCCTAAGATATGATAGATATGCATGGGAATCTACACTCTGCAACACTCTTCCTCTGGGATCTCAAGCAAGTCATTAGTTTCAGGGCTCCATCAGTAAAAGAGGAATAACGTCATTTCCCTACCTCACACCACCGCTTTATGGATATATACATTAAAGACTGTGACATGCCCAGATACCCCTAGCAATGGGATCATAAAAATACTTTCACTAATCAGATGGTCACAGGCCTTGCTGTAGTGGGACAGGGAGGATGTATTTGTCCCCTACTGGCCCCATCCCTCTAGAAGGAGGAGGAAGAGCAGGAACAGCCCATGAGGAGCAGGGGGTGCAAGGGGCTCCTATGCTACCTACTGAGCAGCTACGCTGCCTGGGCAGGGAGGAGAAGGGTCCTCCACTCAACAGGACAAAACAACGTCTCCACTCCCAAGTATGTAGAATTCAACCACGGATCTTTGATTCAGCAATTAATCCCTGGTGTTCCCATGTATCCTCGTAACAACTGTAATGTCAGGGACACTGTTCAATCCTCAAAGGGGGCCCTTTGATTGTAGCCTGGACCTTGGTACCAAGAAAAGCTGAACTTCAAGTTAGTTTCTTACTAAATGAGGTACATTTAAGCAAATAGTATGGAAGTCCAATGAATGGCCAATGCTGTTGTCCAGGCTCAGCAGTTATCCAGACAATAACCTCAGTGGGATGCCTGCTCTGGTTGAGGGCTGGTAGCATCAGACTCTTCTCAGGACTGAACGTATGGCACCGCTTTTTTCTCCATCTATGTGATGTAACACAGCAGAGAGCTTGAGTTACTCCATTCCACAGCAGAGAGAGGCAAACTCTGCAACCTTTTGCAAGAGCAGCCTACGACGCCAGCAGAGACCCTCTGGATCAAGATGAAAGCAGAGGGACAATGCTTCATCTTAGCTGGGCAGAAAATTCCCATCAAGCTTCCACAATCTTTCTGGGTTTAGTTACAGTATCTCTCATTATAACTACTAGAACAGTGAGGTTAATGCATCGTTAAGCATGTATGCTCTTACAGACACAAAATTCCTCACCTGTAGAGAAGTACAAAGAACAGACAAGGCTCCAAAAGCTGATGCAATCTTTTACATCTCAACAGTTTCATTCAATGAGCAAAATGGAGCCAAACACATATTGCAAATTATATTAGAATATTAGCCTGGCTAAGATGTTTGGCTAACATCCATATTTGTGTATCAACATAGGTAATAAAATGATCAAATGGTTCTTCTGAGACCACCTTAGGCTCACACAGTCCATCTGCAGTCTCACACCATGGATACAGCATGTTGCCTACTAATCTATCTGGGGAAATATTTCGTTAGCTGAATTACATTTCAGGTTCGTTTGTGTAAAATGGTATATTTAATTAAAATATTACTCGTTTCAACTCCAGCCATAACTGGGATCATATCCAAACTTCAGACTTATCCAGCATAAGCCATGCAGCAGTAATGTATAATATATACTTAACTAAAGTTTCACATTAACTGCCTGGACGGAAGAACATATGCTTGCCTTTTACCGTTTAATAGCTGTATTTCTGGCATGATGGGAAAGTCTTTACCTATTTATCCTTTAAATTTCACAAAACAAGTTGAATCTCCATTATATTCTTCAGAAAAAATAAAATAAATTATGGAATTCTCTGTAATGGCTTCATAATACTTTAAATTGTTAAATCATACTTTTCCTACATAGGAAAAAGGTGCTACATAGGATGCTATGCAGGAAAAAGGAAATGGTTTTGGTACACATAATCTTTTCAAAGGAAAAAAAAATGCCATCGACCTGCATCTCATTTTGCCCCAATTGTCTTAAAAGCAAGAGCACACAATGAAAAAAATGGCCAACCTCTCAAAATCGATGGATGAATTGCTTTATTTGAAACAGCTGAATAAATAACACCCTTATTATATTGTATCAACACAGTGTAGCTGGTAGGCTTTCAGAAAAGTAGTAGACAAGCAGTTTGCTCTATGGAATTGATTATTCATCCAAGAAGGACACTTTGTTATGATTATGAAATATTTCCATCCCTCGAGTTATCACAAATGTATGAGATCCCAAATTTAAACTGGTCATTTAAACACTGAAAACCATATTGCAGAATTAATTTTGAAATAGACTGCAGTGGGGGAGCCTTGCTTCAAAAAAATCAATGCCACAATATGCCCCAACAGTGGTGGTGATTTCTGTTTGTTCTCCCATGAGCTTGTACTATGTGGTGGGTCTAAACTTCTTCCACCTCCGCCTTTGTTTAGAGCTCAGTGTTGGTGCTGGGCTCTCTGGTGCTAATCTGGCAGATACTTAAGTACATGCTTAAAATTAAGGTATGTGAGTAGTCCAATTGCCTTCAAATACAGGAAGTTAAAGCAAGTGATTAAGTGCTTTGCTGGAGTGATGCCAGAGTGCTCAAAAGAGCACAGGATCCCATTCTTTATCCTCTATTTGGAAAGCTTCTCCTCATGTTTAATTTAATTGAAAGCAATGCTCAAATGATAACAACTTCACATTTATAGACCTCTAATTAATCTACTTAATGGCCTCATTTTTGAGTGTCTCCCCATCTCACAACATACGTACCTGGTTAAAAAGAAAAAAAGCCTTACCTCTGGTTTACAAATGAAAAACCATATGCTAAGAAAATCTAAGTGTAACTTGCTTGAAAACATCTGAATTAGGGATCTCCAAAGTACAGTTCATGAGTTAGCTGCCATCCCTGAAGAGACTTGCTATGGCTACATCCCTTGAGGATAATGCCATTCGTCTGCCATAGAGCACTTTTGTGAGACTTTAGTCATGTTTCTCTGCTAAATGACCTTCACAAACAACACTCTAGGAATTCCTGATCTTTTAAGTGATGCCATTTCTTCAAAAAACATGCTGAATGTAATGCTCTACTTTTCTTTAAACCCTATGCTTATAGAAGCCAAGGGCCAGACCTGGGAAAATGATGTACTCACTGCAACCTCAAATCCTGCCCTACCTAAAAGCCAAGCATGAGGCTCTGGGAAGGGAATTCCCTGTGTTCTCCCCCAGTCAATGCACAGGAGAAAGTGGAGCCTTTGCCTTTGCAGGGTCCACGACCCTGGACCTCACTCATTGGACACGTGAGGTGGCAGCTGCATCTGAATCTCTCTACTAAGTGCCCCATGAGATGGGTTCAGAGCTGGAAATCCTTTCTTGGAGCTAGGAAGCAAAACAGAGCATGACTTGGAGGTTGGCCTATGAGATCAGAGCAGAGTAGTCACAGCTCTTGTCGCTGCTCCTTCAAGTATTATTTTTCCCTTCCAGTATCTTTCAAAGCAAAATGGTTTGGTGATTGTGTGAAGTGGTGACTGAAAACACGTAATTCCTACCCCACAACTAAAAACTCGACCCAGGTGACTGCAATGAGGAGCTCTCTTGGTTTTTTTAATAGCATGATTTTTTCTTTTTTGGTGGTGAAATTTCACAGCTTCAACTGGAGATTTCTACTCAGTTGCCTATGATATGACCTGCTGTACTCTTTAATCATAATAGTTTTATATGCTGAACTCTAACAAAATAAAATCTTCTATCATCATTCTAACTCCATTTCAGTCTGCCTCTGTATTACCACTTATTGCTTTCAAGTGACGCCTTCCACCAGGGCCATTTGTTTTATTCCAAGCATTTTTCAAAACTACAGAATTGCAAATATTCCCTACTGATATATGCTAAGTGCAACCATGATGAAGACTTCAAAGAAGGTCTTCAAGCCTGCAGTTTTGTTTTGTTTTTTTGAACAAAAAAGTATACTGAAAAGGTCAAACTGTGCATTTCTCCATGTCTCAAAGTAGAGCTTAATTGTCTTGTACAAATCTGAGCAATGCTGAGAGTCCCCATCTGAATGACAGTACCTCTGTTCATGAAATATTTCAGTCTAACTGCTATAAAATTATTTGTTGTCCATTAATAACTCATCTAGCCATTTTAACATTACCTAAGCATTCAGCCAAAAGAACTCTAAAGATTGCAAATACAGACACAAAAGGCTCTGTGCCATTTCTCCCACTGCTGAATTATAGGACATGGCTGAGTTACAAAAGTCAATGTCTTCATTTTGTACCTTAGAGGCTCTAGCAGAAATACTGTACATGCAGGCTCTTGGATGAGTCTAGCACTCCCTTTTCATCCAGCAGATATTTGCTATTCCATAGAAACCCAACAAAGAACAAAAATGCATGGAGAGCTTATCAATTAAATACTGATTTGATATGAACCTCTAGCTACCCCATGCCTCTCAACAAATAATTCACAGAGTGCAGAAATCTTCACATTCAGTAGGAGACATGTTCTAAGCAGTTGGTTTCTGGAATTAATTCAACAGCAGTGAGGGCATATCCTCTAACCACAGGCACGGACACAGGGGAAGAACAGCTACTTCAGCATGCATCGTTTTGACTATATGGTCATATAAATGGCCAAATCTTACATCGTGTGCAGATTGGCTCCTGTATGGAGACACAGATAATGTTCTTATAATGAACAGCACCCAATGGAGCATTTTTCAAGTAAAGTACCACTAACAAGCTGCTTTTTTGATTGTTGTTGCTGCCATTGTCGCAATTGTTGTTTTTCCCTGTTAGCATGAAACAGATCAGACTTCATCTTCTCAATCCACAGCTGAAATGAGAACAGCATTCCCCAAATCAAGAGCCAACAGAAAACATATAATCAAGCAAAACAACTGTGGAAAAGATAAGTTATTTTAATTACCTTCAGAATTATACAGGGATTTGCTCTGGTGTACATTATAATTCCATTGCTTTGCAAGGTTCGCAGACGGAGAGCCAACTTGAATTCCTCTTTCTTGCTATTTTCAGAAACCCGGTATTTAATATAGCTATTCCCAGCAAAGCTAAGGGAAGTGTGGCCTGAAATAACCATTTTGAAAAGACACATGTTCTGTTAGCAACACATGAAATAATTCCTCAACTGTCAAGTTAATTAAAGAATTTATAGAGCTAATGAGAATGTCTAGGAAGAAATTAATAAAAACCAACTTTGATGGGAAAAAACCTGGCACCTACTACAAAAACATATTGTATTTTTTTAAAAATTATTTTTCAGGGAATGGAGAAAAATTCCATACTTGTAAAAAATAAAAGTTTCTACAAGTATTCAGCATTTTTAAGGTTATACACCCCTGGAGGCACCTATCTCACCTCACTGGTAACAGGAGGAGTTAAATACAACCATGTTTGTACATCAAGCCAGCCAAACCCTTGCAATGAGCTCCCCGCAACCACTGGCCAGGACCACAGTAATACAGCTCAGTATCTGCTGTATTTTCATTGGAGAAATAGCACACATCCTCTGTCATGAAGCCCTGGATTCACTGGTCAACAGAAAGCTCCACTTCACTGTCTTTCTATCTGGCTCTTTACATCCCAGGGAACACAGCTGCAGAGTACTAACAAATGTGCTCAAACTTTCTTTTGGGATGGTGTAGTGTTTTCATTAATAAAGACTGGAATTTCAGTAATCTAAATAGTAAGCAGAAGAGTTAATTTATAAAGCTTTGCCCATGGCAGGAAAACATCTGGCATAACAGTCTCTAGGAAAAAGTCCTGTTTTCTTAGCAGCCTGTTCTACTGATCTGGGAATCAACCAAGTCAGTGGGAATTTCCCAACGGAAACTGGATCACGGTCTTCATACAGCCCCATAGCTATAAAGAGAAGTATTTTACAGGGCTTATAAACAGATACACCAAATACCAGTGCTGAGAAGGGTTAAGCAGTACACTTTCTGTTGACTTCAGTTGTACCTCTACCTAAAAAATGAGAATGGCATCACTTTGTTGTTCAAGTATATCTCCCTTTACCACTGTGACATGCACCTGAACATTCGCCAAGCTTTCCTGGTGGGCACTGGCAGATGAACGGTCTCCGGTTAGCTTCATACCCCACACACTGCATGTCTCCTGGACATGGCTTCTCCAGACAGGGATCGTTAGACCCTGGGCAGAGTCCTCCTGCAATAAGTTAAAACACTGTCAGGGATACACATGATCTGCAGCAATACAAGAGTAATGAAAGACAATTATTGATCTCACACTTCAGTACAAGCAAAGAATGGCTTAATAATAATAATAATAAAAAAATAAAACCTTCACAGAAGAGACGTCCTTTGAACAAGTATCTAGCAAAACCATTACGGTTCTTCAAAGGCTGCCCTAAACCCCATGGCATTGTATTATAAAAACTAACTATTATGAGCAGTAACTGGTTTATAATTGGTGTTGTGACTCTCAAGCCATTCATTTTCTCAGAAAGCCTCCTGCACAGGGGATTTAGAGATATGAGAAAAAAAATTACTTGAAGCTATGCACTCCTTTTGCCCCAGCACATGCATGAGAAGCAAATTTATGAAGGTAGAGTTCCCTAGGAGAAAAAAGTAAGAAGCAGCCATTCCTGGGCTACAGAGCTGCACTCTTCATCCTCATATTGCACAGGACATGCTGACAGTCTGATCGTACAGCACAGGCAAGCTTGTCCTGCCCCCATGTTCCTCTTGACATTTCTGAGATCGCACATCCTATTGTGCACCTTGCCCAGGCTGCCAAAACCTATCCTTCTTTCTTCTGGTTGTGACTACACAAGTCCAGCTGCATCTGGAACTGCATATGTTCAGGGGAAAAAAAAAAAAGTGCATTACTTGCTCTGGTCACTAAGAACTCAATATGAATAAATTTCAAAAATAAGTTGACTGTATTTCTTGACATTACCTAATTGAAGAAAGAAGCAGCTTAATATTCTAAATAGCCAGTTCCAATTTATAATTATAAATTGGGAAAAACATCCACATCCTTTTGTATTTGGGAAACAGCATAATTTGGATAAAATTATTCTGAATTCTAGTGTCAACTCTTTCCTAAAAGTCTTTTATTAGTATGAAATCTAATCTTGCCCAAGAGTAGGTGAATTCAGAACTACTACTAACTTCATAAGGGAAGTACTCCAAAGGGACAGATGACTACTGAGTTTTAAATTTGTTTAGAATACTTGTGTGACACAATTACATTAAGGTTCTTCAAAACCTCCTAAATTCTTAACATGTATCAAGCAGAGCATGTCAAGGGCTTACTTTAAAGCCTGTCAATGTCAAAAGAACTTTTCGCATTCCATGGGGTTTGGATAAAACTTCTCAAGTGTCTAAATAAATCTGTTTTGATTGCCCTAATCTTAAAAGATGTGCAAACGCTGTCTACAATAATGCAAACCATGATACAACTATTGCTGCTTAATATATGAATTCTCAGGAATATACAACTTCCACAGCAGTTAGCCTTTTCTTGGTTGCAGTAAGGAACTTGGTAGATGCAGGATCAGCTTCTACCTTTGGACATCTGTGTGTGGCTGCTATGAAAGTAGCCTTTAAGTGCAGGAAAAAAGGCACTCCTGCCTTTGCTTCTGTTGATTTGCAGCCAGAGGTTCAACAGAGTGAAAGCCAGTTGCTGGGAATGGACAGGCACCTCTTGTTCTGCTTATGAAATTCATTTACTTAATACATGCAGGTGATGATTTTAACAATAAAAAGCCAGCACCTTCCTACCCATCACTTTCTGAATATTGTCAGTTCTTGTTTATTGCAGGACCCTTATCATATTCAAAAACTACTTTATTTTTAGAGCATATGTATTTTATTTACAATTTATAAAGGAAGAAATCAACCTGTCATAGAGTATATCTCTGAAAGTAATGAAAGAAAGAATCTTATTGCTCTCACACTTTAGTACAAGCCAAGCAGGGCTCATACTAAGCATAGCTGAAATTACCTGGCCCTGTAAGTATTTTCTGGAAAAAGAAAAATTACTGCTGTAGGTTTCAAAGTGGACATGGGTTGACTACAAATACGGCAATGACTGTAAATGTCTTGCTTGATGTACAGCACAGTCAATTTAATCTTTAACATCCTCCCTTCCTTTGTCAAACATTTGTTTGAGAGGTCTATGCAGTAAACGATTTACAGTACTGCCTGTAGCACTGTTAGAAAATGATGCATGGTAATCTTTATTAATCACTTTAGTAGGTAACATTAACAGGAGCAACAGCTGCAATATAGTCACACTTTAAGTCTTACAGAATCAAGAAACAAATGCCATTTAATAGGGTTCTGCACTGCAGAACTATGTTCTATTTAAATGTAAGGTCTGTAGAATTTAACAGAGAATATGATGCCTTTTTATAGGTTTTTTTTTTTTTTTTTTTTTTTTTAGAAAAAACCCTCATTCTTTGGAATCCAATGGCAAGTAACAATTATTTCTGAAATTATAACAGGTGGTTAAATATTCTATAAGCTGCCTTGTATTTTCTAGTTGTTTCTTTTAGCTATTTTAATTCATTCTTATGTGACAAATACACAGCATACTGCTGTACGCAGAGTGTATCTCTTCTCTGAACACACTTAAACCTTTTGTGAGGCTGTAATTCAAGTGAGCGTCTGTGTAGCTGACAGACAAGTCATTTGGACAAAAGCCCCACAGCTCGTCAGTGTGCAGCAGTAAGGGGCACTGAGGCTTCCAAATGTGGCTCTGCAAATTTTCACATCCCCTAACCTATGACTGTATCTTTGACATGAAGCAATAAAGCAATAGCTTAATTTGTTATCCATCTCTGACAGTTTTTTTTAGCTGATTCAAACTCTGATTTGTACTTCAGAGTAATCCTTCCACAGTCAAAAAATATATGGAAAGGATCTAACATATTTAGTACAACTGTGGAGATACACTGAAGAACTGCTTATCCTGGCAGGCCAAGGATAGATCTTCTGGTAAACTACAAGCAAATCAACTTCTTATTCATTCTGCAGCAAGATTTCATAGTTGTCACAAAATTTTTAAAATATTCAGACTTGGGAGAAGAAATGCTTTATGCCTGCCTGTATGGTTATA
Organism: Strix aluco; assembly: GCF_031877795.1. Classification (NCBI taxonomy): domain Eukaryota; kingdom Metazoa; phylum Chordata; class Aves; order Strigiformes; family Strigidae; genus Strix; species Strix aluco. The sequence continues at coordinate 127,065,436 of NC_133932.1, forward strand.
AGTACATAAGCTACAAATCTGCATTATTGCATTGCCCTAGCTAACACGCATTTTCAGGCTGATTTCACAACTATGAGGAGCAAAATTGTGAAATTGTTCAAGGTTACGTTGTCCACATCAAAGATTTACAGCCTGACTTGAAATAAAATTATTCTAATATTGCATTTCCACTCCAAAGAGCAGTCTATTTACCATCCAGTAAGAGATTCAAGAAATATAGATTTGAATTGATCTTTTTTTTTTTTTCTGTAGGCAAGTCCAGACAATCCACGGCATTCCCTTGAAACTCACATTAGCATTAATAAAGCTGTTCTCTGCAAGGTATCACAGACATACATGAGCTAGCATCAACCAGTGCATGGCAGGAAAAGGTGGAATAGACCCACTTGATTTGGACAGATCATCTTCAGTTGGATTCTCTAAAAGAAGGTAAAAGTATCACAATCTCCCTTCTGGTATACTGAGGAAGAAAACACTCGTCCACTGCAAAATGAGACATTTATTTAATTCCTGTCCCTCCAAAGAAGAATCACTTCCAGGAATGTACATATATTTTGAAAATAGAGTGCTTCAACAATTTTAACTTGAGCCTTGTGATATTTGGTGTTTTTCTGTAAGACCATTCTCCTGAATTTGTATGAGTATTAAAAAAAGAATCTGTTTCTCTCACTTGCAGAAGAAAGCTTGAAAGGTGACTCCTGAAGGCCAGAGTCCCAGAAAGCATGTAAAGCAACGTCCAAACTGCTACTTTTAAACAACCTAATAATTAGTCTAGTGGGGAGGGAAGACCATCAACTCATGAGCTGAAACTTGTTTTATTTTTGGAGCATGGTGACCGGGTATTGTAAACAATGATTACTGTATATGTATCAGCGCAGATGCTGCAAACTTGTTTCTGGACAAGTCAGCCATGGGTTTCAGTTATCTCAAGTGCCCCTGGAAAACACTGTGTCTCACAATATGTCCTATTGAAACAGATACTCTCCAGTTTTAGAAGAACTGAGACATGACCTCTTCCATCCACCCTTGATCACAGCTTCCCTTAAGACCCCTTAAGTGATAGATAGCAATTGCCACTTGCTCCGATTCTACTGCCATGCCCCCACTTCACGCTTCAGCTCTTCCATGTTTTACATAAGATTGTGCATTCTCAACAAGGGCCTTAAAATGGGGGATATTCGCGGGGAGAAACATCTCTCCTTACACAAGTGCAATGTTAAAAGGCCTACAGCCAAATCAAACCTATCAAATTTATCTGCAGTTCTTTGTTCCCAAGCACAGACAGGACACCTTCTTCTTCAGTCTTCCTGGCCACCTTGCCAGGACAGCTCAAGGCTCATTAGTACATGTGTACTTCTTGAAAATGGTAAAAGCAGTGTTGTACACATAGGAATTGGGTTCCTGATGCCCAATCCTGCAAAACACCCAGGACTCTTTAAGAGCCAGTGCGTGCTCTGTGGAGCTGAGGACACAAACCACCTCTGAAGATTAGATCCTGTATTAATAGCAGATCATCACAGTCTATGATTTCCTTCTGTCAGAACATTCACAAAATGCTAGAAGTGGCTCCATAAAGTCTGAATTGCCTGGTTTCACGACAAAGTGGTCCAAGACTGCTATTCGCTTGATTAAATAACGTGGATGTGTCTGCACTTTTGCTGAACACTTCTGGGTCTATTAGAAAAATTCTTTCAAACTATTAAGCCAGAACTGTATTAAACACTTGAAATGGAATTCATCTCATCTAACTTTAGGGCATGATTCATCCGACTGATTTTAGACATCTAGGGAGAGATGTATCACATCATTAAAAACACCTCATTCTTTCCACTGTCTGCAAATGGGGCCTGGAGTGACCAGCTTAGATGTAGATATATACCCACATTTGTCAAGATAATTTCAATCCAGCCCTCTCCCATAAACATATTAATGTAACCCCACTTTTGTAAGATTATAATGCAGAACAACTGTAGTCCCAACAAAACATGATTCTTCCCTGCATCTTTGTCTCAACACAAATGAATTACTTTGCATCATGAAAAAATAAAAATACGGAATAGATTTTTGCTTCTGAAAAATGAGAATGTCATGAGAACTCTTTTACACAAATATATTTATTCCAGTCCTCCTATCTTTATTTCCCACAAGCACTGACAGATGTTTGCATACCTCACGTCATGTGATGGGAGACTGGCAACTGCATAGCCCCTACAGCCACACTGAAACAAACCCCAGTTTGTTACAATATTTTTCACACAAACACAAGCAGATGAGCCAGAAACCTATGGAGACAGTCTGTTATAGGAAAACGCTTTAGTTCAATTTTATTGATTTTAAAGGCTTAGATTGATGCACCTGAACCGTCGAACTTACTCTTCCAGAGCAGAGCTGCTGAACCTCCCAAGTTCACTCACTGCTTGCTTTAGAGTCTCCCTGCATTTGCATGTTAGATAACTCTGTTTGCTCACAAAGGTAATCTAGGTAAGTTATGCACAGCTGGCATGCATAAATTGTGCATATCTGTGACATCTGCCAGTGGGAAAAACACTCCAAGTATGATATATATTTCAAGAACGAGTGAATTAGTTCAAACTCAAGCTTTCTGGGTCATAATTGAATTAGATCTCTGGAAACATATGCAATATTTTAATGTCTTTGTCATAATTCAAGTTATTAATATTTACTGGACTGGATCATGAAACTATCCTAGTAACAAAAGAAGTATAATACTTTTATTATACTGGTAATATCTTGCTAATGCTGTCTTGTTAAACAAGCCAAAAGAAATTTATTCTAGTATTTTGTGCTCTTTTTCCTGACTTGCTGCATTTATATGAATGTACAAGAACTACTGATCAAAGAAGTATTTGCAGTTTTCTAATTCTTTACTGGACCTAGTCTTTAGCCTTCATGAAAGCAAAACTATACATACATACATTCTCTAATTAATATACTCTCAGAAGTCTGTGTTACCTTCTATGCAATAAAACACTGTGTGTCTGTGTATTTACCTAAATACCATGACAATTCCTGTGGCTCCTTTAATTACAAACAGTAGAAGAGGCTGTAGCATTAACTAATGTGGAGAAGGGCAATGCATGGATTTTTTTATTTCCCACCAAGATCTCTTATCTCTGTGCAAGTAATAGGCACCAAGGCTTTTACCCCTCTGGTAGCTACACTTAGCAGCTCTGGACATTTGTTACAGGCTGGATGGTGGACAACCCCACCCCAAGTCTTGTGGATCACCCATGTGAAATCAGCACATAGTGGCTCAAACAGGAGCTGTGGGAACCCATCCAGCTTTCCAGCTGGACCAGGATGAGCTGCCCGTTGCAACTGTTCCCATACAGCAGTCTTCGAGGGCGTGATAAATGGTCCAGAGGTCAGGGACTACAGATGGTCTGCAGAACCACACTGTCTGTCCAGCACCCTGCCATACATTTTGAGGATTGACTGGTATATGACAGAAAAATTTAGAAATTGCTGTCCCAGCTGAATTGTTGTGCTTCCAGTGGAAACTTGCTGTGCGGAGAAGAAAAGGGAGAGAGCTGCTGGATCAGAACTGTACGGCATTGCAAAGTCCTTTCTTTTGGATTTAAACTAAGGGATTATGAGGCAGACCCACTTACTATTAGTATCTGAAGGGAATAACAGATCATTATTGACTTTAGTAAGTAGTGAAATGAAATTACAAACAGTGAAAATTTTGGCTGCCAGGAAACCTATTTCTGACACCGAGGGCTATTGCTATCCCCATGGAGATGAGGATTTGTGATTTCTTGGTACAAAAATGAGACAAAGCTATGACTTAGAGAACATAAAAGTGTTTTGCAGACAGTGCTCCTGCACTGGCTCCTGGATTCCTCTGGAGGATACTGCGGCATTGTCCCTTTTAAACCTGTGAAAATCCTTTATTTCAGAGCCTTTCATGTGTAACAAAGCACCAACTATTGTTATAATGGATACATCTGTTTGAAACTCATAACGCTATTACTTAAAAATTGACCAGATAGTCTGCTCTTGAATATACATGAAAATACCTCAGATACAGAATTCTGATATTTTCACAGAACTGAACTTCTATGGCATTATTATTCACGTGCCACAGGAGACAATGATTTCTGGTTAAGTTTTATGCAATTTATGCCTATTTTCTTCCCCACTAAAGTCGATAGCATGACACAAAGTCCTGCTGACTGCTGCAGAAACAAAGGTTGGTTACGGAGAGACATGGCTGCTGAATGCTTGTAACTGCTCTGTGTGTATGTGTGCATGTGTGCTTAAGATGAAGGAGACTTAGATGTATTGATTTTACAGCAGCTTTTTTCTCCACTCTTAAATGAAGTGGAATGAGGAGCAAATAGCTTGGCAAACAAAAGAAACAGAACTATTATTATAACTGCCTGAGGTTTTATACTTCAAGTGCAGAATCATAAGGAAGATTGGCTCTCAAGTCTATTTGTCATATACGCCCATATGAAATCTGCCAAAACATGGAACAACCTGAAACCCACCCAAAACCCCACCCTGTCACCTACTGCAGCATTAAAGGTCAGGCATACTGCTTCCCTGAAGTTATTTAATAAAATACTTCACTGGTTGCCATGCCTCTCTTCAAAAACGGGACTGGAAAAGGCCCTTCCATCTGCACTGCTTAGGTCAGGGGTGCTTTTCCTTGGAGACTGCTGGTGCATCACTGCAGACCAGGCTGTTCTGCTATGGTCACACTCCAGGTTTATTCCAGTGGTGGCACCAAGGGGGTGGGAAACTACATCCCTCTGCCTCCTCTCCCTTCCTCTCCCCTTCCTTCCCCTCCCCTGGAAGCTGGTTGATGGGTCTGATTATGGAGCCTCCAGGAAAATGGCCTTTGTCGTAAAAGGCCAAAGTTCATCAACTTCCATTTACATCAGTAAACACGAACAATTCTTCCTGAGCCTGAGAAATCAATTCCCACAATACATCAGCCAGCCGTGCTTTAACGGACTGAATTGAAATGCCCCTTCTAATCTGCATCAGAGGAATAAAACCGATCCTATCGCATAATGTGTAAAGATGGGAGGGAAAGAGGGAGCGCTACTCACCATTGCACATGCAGCGCACATTCCTGTAGAAGCGGGGGCACACAAAACTAATTCGTGCCGTGCTATAGGTCATCAGGGAATGTGAATCAATAGATAGACTTTGCTCACAGTGTTGTTCCTGACAATCCAGTCCAGAGCAATTCTTCTCCAAGATAGCAGAAATACGAATCACATTTTCCAAGTGTCTCCTTGCATTGGTAAGCTTCTGAATCAAATAGGCAGGCTTATAGAAACCACTGTTGTGCATCTGAACTGCAAACAGCATGTCAAGCTGATTGCTGCCTGCCACTGGCTGAATACTGATGATGTGTAGGCTGTCTTGTTTTTGGGAGAGCACTGCGTTTCGCAAGGTACGCCTGAACCCGTGCATGTGAAGGCCCACAAAGTCTTCTGGGGAAACATTCTCAAAACGGATGGTGACTGTGTTCTGCAGCATTTCTTGTAGCAATTGCTCAACGTGGACCACAACATCGATGGGTACCTGGAACCGGCCATCACTGACAGAGACATTCAGGACATACTTGCCATTATCAAGTCCTCCAAGGGCAATGATCTTCCCATCATGGCTGTTGACCTTGAACAAACTTTTCTGCTCCGATTTTAGCGTGTATGTGAGGACATCATACACATCCTGATCTGTGGCATGAATTTTGCCAATGACTCCCCCAGGAAAATCATCTTCCATGGTGACAATGAAAATCTCCAGTGGAATGGCAGTCGGTTTGTGAATGCTCTCTTCAATAACCCTCACCTGAACGTAGGTGTGGGACACCTGCTGAGGCTTCCCAGAGTCCTTTGCCTAATGTAATTTAGAAAAAATAAAAAATAAAACTCAAAATAAACTACACAGCCAACAACCATAACTTCTTGCTCTATATATTCTGACAGCATCAGTAATTCTGAAGACCTCTCAAAAGAACTTCCCAAACGCATTTGCAACATACATATGTAAAGAAACGTCTCAGCCATTTCTAGCAGTGGAACTTACAAACTCTTTAGGGAAGCACAGATATCTCATCTAAGTGGATTGCAGAGAAAAGTGTCAGCAGAATGTCTCATTACTCAAACTGAAATGTTCCCAGGATCCCACAGCTATCACTTGTCCTCTTCACAGAACCATTTGAATGTGGTATATTCTGCACCAAATGGAATTTGGGCTCACTTCTACCCTGGAAAAGAGACTGAAGCCCAGTGAAATACCAGCAACAGTTTCTGCACTGCTTGGTGTGCTCCAAAGGTGTTTCAGACGCTGCTTAGTTTGTGTGGGTGTGAGGAAGTTCAGAGTTTTGCTGCAGAGCTCTGTACTATTTTACCTGAAGCAATCAAGAAACATGCTTGAAATATGTAAAATTTATCACCCTCCAAAAATGAAATAGAGTGCTTGTGCTGTTACTAACAATAAAATATGAGAGCAGCACTACACTTGGACAGATGACTGTATGACCCAGAGCACATATGATAGCATCATTTGCACTTTTTTATAGAGAGTAAAAGAGAAAGTATGACAAAAAACCCAAGGCCATTTTGACAGAAAGGTGTGAAAACTTGAATCAGTGTCCTTTCCTGCACTAAGAAAAATGTTTCATTGAAGTCACTATTAAGATATACCGCTCCACACATTTATTTGCTCCAGAGAAGAATGGAAGACTAAACTACCACTGGGCAGAGATGTAGCACACAGTCAAAGATCTTTGTACTTGGACACGGGGAGGAAAATTTATAAGTTAGAGAAAAAAAGTCAGGACGGCAACAGTAATATGGACATTACTAGGGAAAGATTAATAACTTTAAGACACTCTAAAATTCATTCGTCCTCACTCCTAAAAGGGCTGGGTGGAGTATTTAAAAAAAAATTATGTATATGTGCACATACATACATGCACAGAGATTACATCCCATTCTACTTTCAATTTTAACATTACTTTTCAATAAACCTAACACTGAGGAGGAACCTGATGATGGAAAGGAGAAAGCAGCACTCTGGCACATACAAATCGTAAGAAACATTTTTACGGTTTATATGCAACAGAAAACTATAAAATGTTTTCACTGCAGAAAACCCTAAAGAAAATAATACTGGGAGGAATTAGGCCTCCACAATCCAACAGCATGTTTTTCTGAACATGTTGGTGCATATCAGACATCGTGGTCTGTCTAATATTTCATTTATATGACATACTTGGACCTATATAGCTAGAGGATGATGCTTAAACTTAATTCTCATGTCCAATTTTGGCTATACTGGAGCTTTGGCTAACAAATTTCCCTGAAAGCAAGGTATTTCAGGATGAAGGCATGGTAAGAATGAAAGGCGAGGTTTTTTTATTTTCCTGCAAGGCTCAAAAAATAGGTTTCAGGAATATTAGATGGCAAACTTGTAAAACTTTGATTTGAAGTGTTATTTAGCATCAGAGCTTATATTTTAAAAATTGTAACTAACTGAGGATATTACTGCTATGAATTACTGCATTAAATGTGCTTGTAAAGGAGCAGACAGGCTGTATTTAGAGAAATCAACCCCCACAAAGCAAATGGAGGAAGCCTTCATTTCAGACTTTGTTTATAGGACCATGTCCTATTTCAATGAAGAGGTGTTCATTCCCTAGACTTGCATATTTACTGAACTCTAGTACATTTTCTCTGGCACGCTTGAGAAATGTGAACAAATTACTTTTGGATTTACAGTTTTTTGTAATCAAAATTACCCTGGTTACAAAGTTCCTCAACAATTACTCTAAAGCTAAGTTTGAGCTGGACTTCTACTGCATGTCTTATTTTCACATTCTTTAAAAGCTAAGTTGACCTTGGAAATGTGATTTCATGAATTCTTGGTAGGCTTCCAAAATTTTATGCTTAAATTTATGACTTAAAAGCAGAAGTGATTTTCCTTCCTAGAACAATATTTTGCTGTCACTTGTTCTGCGGTGTATTTATATGTATATAATGCATTTTTGCTTATTTTCCTTGTTTAGCTACAGAAAAAAAAAAGATGAAAATCTTAAATCATAATGGCCACTGCTCAGAAAATCCATTTCATGCAGAGGAAATTGGAAAGGTGGCTGGCTACCTATTTATATTTATATGAAATTAGGTTTAAGGACATCAAAGGAAATATACCATATTGTGTACTTGTAAACCGGAATGTATGGTATTTACTCATAGAATACAGTCAATTAAAACCAACCCATACAGGCAATGTACAGATGACCTACCACTATGAGGGTTTTTGTTCCTGTGCAGATGCAAAAAATCAAGCCATACCTGCACGCAGAGCACATATTCGGTTGCAACCATGTGCTTGAAGATGACTGCAGATCTCAAGACGCCGTGAGGGTCCAGTGTAAACTCCTCCTCTTCATTGCCAGTGAGGATGGTGAAGGTAAAAGGGGGGCCATTGTGAAAAGAGTCTTTGTCTGTCACTACCAGCTGCAAAATGCTTGTGCCCACCGGTTTATTTTCCTTTACACATATACACAGTGTATAAAGAAAAGGATTAAAATGATACATATCACAATCATAAAATACCAGGTTTTGCCATTAAGAATATTCAACTGAATGATCTTTGCCTATGACAGCATTTCACAAGCAGCATTTATTTGACACTGCTTACACCCCATGGACTGGTAGCAGAGATGGAGGTACCCACCACATCTCCAGGGACCGATGAGCTCTGCCTGATACTATGTCTGATCAGGGCTGACTAACCATTAAGACTTGCACCCTGAGCAAGGTGTAAAAAAGTGTTAACTCATCCCAGCTCAGACTTTTTGTGGCCAGAATACCTGGTGCAACAGGGGTGAACAGTAAAATGTGTGACAGATGCTGAGGTTAAAGAGCCTAGGCAAACAGAAAATTACCAAAGACTTTGAAAGACATATTTATACTTTCCTTTAAATAAGATCACTTGATACATATTTTGCAGATAAATCATCAAAAGTTACTTAACTGAAACCAAATGCTTTGGTATTTTAAAAGTCAGAAAAGTTTTTGATGTGCAGGATAAACTTACTTGAATTACGGCTGTATAGTTAGCTGGAGTAAATACAGGGCTATTATCGTTCACATCAGAAATGTCCACATTGACCGTCACAGATGAAGACAAAGGAGGGGTGCCGCTGTCTCTTGCCTGGATAACTAATGAATAACCAGATATCTGAAAAAAAGTGAAAACATTAAATCATTGTGAAAGCGGTCCTAATATTTAACTCATGTTCTTTACATCCAGTGCACCAACCTACACTATTCTAAGGAAAGCTGTTTGCCCTCATTATATATAGTATAGTACTTATAGTATATATACTTATACCTTAGTATAACTTTATCCTGTTTATTGCTACACTGTGCCCCCCCTTCTATTTTATAAGGCTATCAGTAAACATAACAGCTTCACTGTATTAAAATAACTGTACTAGATGATGCATTCCTGAAACAAAAGGGCAGACAAAAAATGACCGACATATAATATTCAAACTCAGCCATTACTACTGTAGCTAACATTTTCATCTCTCCTAGGTGTCAGCTGGGATATGTGACCTGATTCTATTTGTCTTACAGATGGTTTCCAGGATATTATATAAATTGGTTATTAGAGCCAACCTCAGTTTGACACACAGTGTTTCTAACATGGTGAACCAAGAAAAAGTTCACAGGCAGTTGCCTTAAACACACTGGAAAATATTTGAGACTGCTAGGGACAACAGTCTCTGTAGCAATATTATCCACCATTCAGTAGAAGATAGACGTTTTTTGAGCCTACTTGTTTGCAACAGACACAAACTACTCAGCATGGTGTGGGCAGTTCAGTGTATCACCCATGGGCCCTCTACACACATATGTGCCTGTGCGTGAGGTGTGAGTGTATGTGACAATTTGCAAAAGCTCTGTCTATGCACAGCTTATAGATGACAGTTTGCTTTTATGAACTGCATCCTTATGTCAGCCTCCTTAAGTCTTACAACTGCTTTTTACTATATATTGCTCCTCACTCCCCAGGGAGAGTCTGCCCGTCTGCCCTACGGGGGAGCGAGCAAAGGGCAAAACTTGTGCCAGCTAAAACATCCTGCTCCAGCCTCATGGTGCGGGGCTGGAAAGGGGAAAAGCACATCCCTGCAGAGGGGAACAACGTCATGTTAAAGGGGCTTTTTCAAGGTGGGAGGAAATCCAAAGCCATTGGAAAAATAAAAGCCATTTGGGTACGAGGGAGAAGTGCATGCTAAACATACAAAACAAGGGCGCGGGCCTTCTGGGATGTGGGACCAACCTAAAGAAAAAGGAAACAGGTTTTTTTAGGGGGTTGTAGGGAGAAGAAAGACTGTGATTTGGTGGGGGCATAGTGACACAGGAGGAAGGAAGAATCCTCAACTGTGGAAAGTCAGGAAACCGAGGCTTTTGAGCTGTAATTTTCACTGCTAGCTAAAGACAAGACTCACAGTTTTGTGGAATCTTTCCCAAATTCTGTATGTGTTTTCTTTCATTTCAGTGTATCCCAGAAAGGTAGATGGCAAAAGCCATGGTTTCTGTGTGATTACAGCTGTGGAAACAGGTTTCCTTAAACCACGGAAACCTGGGAGTCAGCACAGTCTTTGGGGGTCTACAGCAGATGGGGCATCGTGTATCATTTTCCCTGAAGGGGTCAGAAACACCTGTGTCTAGGAAATGTGCCAAGGTGGCAAAGAAAAAGACAATATCACAGCTTATTTTAACCAAGGGAAACTTTGGAAACGCAGATCTAACAGAGCTGGCATTAAACACACACACACCAGTGAGGGTGAATGTGTGTCTCAATGCAGATGTACATGAGTGCACTTCAGAAACTAACTAAAATCATATTAAGAAATTAAGCCTGTGCCATTTGAGAGAAATATATTATAGTAGATTTGTAACATTCTCAGTCACTGTTACTTCCCTGTCCTCGACTGTCAGCAGTAAAGTCATTCTGCCACCAAACACTGACAATTTAATCCTGCCTTTGTGATAATACAGAAAGGATATTTGCCACTGTTTTAAGCAGTAGCCCTGCTTCCAGTAGAGAGTTCTTCCAGCTGAGCCCGTATTCTGAGGATAGCAATCAGCTTCCCCAGATTCCTGGATGAACTGCTAGGAGGCAGGAGGCATGGATTTCATTATGTGTTGCAAGATTTCTGAAGCCATGTAGCACTCTCCTGCCCTGCTAGTAGCACTGTACTTGTTTGTTTTTTTTCCAAAGCTGCTAATTGCTAGCTATGGCAAAATGGTGATAAATCACCCTGAATGAATAATCTAGTGAGCAAACAAAGCAGCAGAATCTGTTTAATGAAGCACTCCCACTTTTGGTACAGCCTGGCCACTTCATAACATCACCTCCCCAGTGACATGTTTTGCAGAGCGCTAATTAATGGCTGGAGGTCTCAGCTCAGTGCTTGGTGCCACAATCTGGAGTATGTTGTAATCACTCGGTTGCACACACCGCTGCACGTGTGTGCTTGCACGCAAAGGAGAGAAGAGGATCATTAACACAGCAACAGCTGCTGGTGGCACTGCAGGAGAAATCCAGGGTTGTTTTTTCCCCCGATCTGGTCTCAGCTGCTGTGTTGGTGCAGGATGGGAATGCTAGCAGAGCAGTTGGCTTGTATGTCGGACTGGAGATAGGGTTGGGGTAGGAAGAAGTGGAACAACATTAGAAAGACCTGCTGGAACATCTTAGGCTGATTGTAGAAGAGTATAAAAGAAGATTCTTCAAAACAAGCTAGCAGCAGTGTTGAGATCAATACACATCTGTAAGTCGTAAGTTAAGAAGTCCCACATGTCTTACCCTTTCTCTATCCAATTTCTTTTTAACCTTCACGAGTCCCAAAACAGGATCAACTGAAAATTCATTGTCTTGATCCCCATTCACAATGGAAAAATGAATCTGGCCATTGGAAGGACTGTCCAGATCTTCTGCTATCAACTTTTTTGAGAGAAGAGTGAAAATTAGCAAAATAAATACTAAGCCATCTGTACGATACATTAATTGCTGGCTCAACATCCCCAAATATTTTGTATTCCATCAGACAAGTTATATCTGAACTGCACACCTCTACAGCACCAAGCCAAGCATCAAGCCAATCAGTTTTTGATAGGAGGGTCCCCTTGGACATTTTCAAAATTCTAGCCTTAAAACATACACAATATTTTAATCTTAATATTCCATATAACACTTTCTTTCTGGATCCACAAGTTCCAAGATGAGAGTATTGTGAGGTTTGGGTATGGCACACTGCATGCCAGACTACACAAATACTATGTATTTCAGCGAAAAGTTGAATTCTGCCCTTCCAATAAAACCCACTTGTTTCTAGCTGACTCATGAAATGCAATGCCTTAAACATGCCATTGCTCTTTGACAGCATATTGGGGTTAAAAAGAAACAGTTTGTACTACTACTGCTACTTTCTTTTGGGGCGAAACTGGCAGCAGTCTGGAGAGCAGTAGCAGATGCAGAGTATTGGCCAGAGAACAGTTTGGGTGACTCAAGGTGCAGTACTTATCATTATTAACAAGTGCAGCATTATTTTATTAAAGGTCATGTGGCATAGAGCTTTGTCCTGCATAAATGCTGCCCACAGCCTCACTCACCATTATCACTGAATCACCGATGGCAGCGTCCTCGCTGATGACAGCGCTGTAGACCACCTGGCTGAATTTTGGTGCGTTGTCATTAACATCTGTCACGTTTACATTCACAGTCGTAACGGCGCTCAGGGCTGGAGTACCTCCATCTTTTGCTTCCACTACTAAGTAGAAATCCTTACACGATTCATAATCCAAAGCTTCAAAAATGGAAATCACTCCTTTGAAGCAAGGGAGGGAATGTCAACAGCCAGCAAAAAACAAATAATGCTATGGACTAAGGGATTTGACTGTAGTAAACAGTACAGCATGCTATTTATCACCATGGCACACACACAAAATATGTTGTTCTAAGTGTAACTGCCCAATCCAATAAAAATATTTGGTCAGGTTTGTACTGCTGTCGTTTGATTAAAGAATGATGCCAACTGCACTTGGGTTGCCTCTGCAGAAAGGACCTTCACAAGGCATGAAGCAACGAATGGTTTCTCATGAAAATATCTTTTATTATATGAATACTGCAGACAGAGAAACGGGGGCCATATCCACCCATTTTCCTGGGCTCATGCACAGAGCCTGTGGGAGAACTGGATGCTGATTCTGGAAATCAGCCCTGACAAGTCAACAGAAATTCACTCCCACGTAATTAACTTCTCATGAATTAAATACAAATGAATGGGGTATGAATACCTTTGAGAAATCAGTTGTCTATCATTTATGTGATTAAACAGGGACTTCCCACTCAACTAGGTTCATAAATTTTGGGTTCTCTCACCACACAATCAAAACTAAGATTCACTGTAACTTGACTCACTCTGTGCACCCAGACCCCCTCTAGGGTAGAAACTATTTTTATGCAAGCCCTCCACTTGTTTCCCACGTACCTATAACCTTAACATGAAGTGGGGAGTAAGTTGTGCACAGATTACTAGTGATGCTTTGAAGGAAGTAATACTGGGTATGGCAGGAAAGACTTAAATGCAAATCCTTAACCTTGGCAAGACAAATCCTTTTCAATATAGACCCATCAGGAGCAGGGATGTAGGGGGCTTACAGGTCATTTAGTCCAACTGCTGCCCAACACAGGTCAGCTAAACCTAATCATTCTTGAATGTACTCATCTCTAATGTTCTTATAAACCTCCAAGATCAGTTTCCTAACCTTCTTAGAAAATGTATTTCAGTACTTAATAATCATCAGAGTTAGGAATTTCTTCCTATCATTTAGCCAAAATAATCCAAATGCAATTTAAGACCATTCGAAACTTCTTTTCTAATGAGTGGGCATGGAGAACAGTTTATTCCCCCTCCTCTTCGTAGGTAGTTTTTACAGGCTTGAATACTAACAGCATGCCTTCTCTTTTCTAGCTTAAATAGCCTCAATTCCTTCAGTCTTTCCTGGTAAGCCACATTTTACAGACCTTGGATCATTCTTCTTAATCTTGTCTGGGCTCTCTCCAAATGAATCCTACCTTTCAGCATGACTTGCTGGAAGCAGGAGCCCTGAAGAGAAGCTTCCAAGTGGCTAGCAGAGAGTTCCCACTGATAAATGGTGTGAAGGGCATTATTTTTCAAACCCTGATCAGGCATGCTACATCAGCACCCGGCTGTCTGGAAACTGAGCCTCTAAACCGATAATAATGGAGCTGTCACACATTAATGAATAATAAATAGTTTTTTTTTTTTCCCTGTGTGATTAAGCTTCATTATGGGTTTTTATTGATTTATCTCCTTGGCTTCATTGTCAGATGTGAAGTATCACTGTCTAGGCGTATTTATGTTTAAATTTTGTTAGCGCTAATCAACATTATGAAGATAACAGGCAACATACAATTATGTTAAGTCCCTTACACATAAGGCAGTGGCCTCGGCAGAGTGGAGAGAGATTTTTGCACACAGTAATATAAATGACACAATGCATCATTTTGAGATTTTCCAGGTTACTGGTTATTACAGCTGCATTCAAACAAGTGTTACCTTCAGCTTTCAAAACCGAGATTGTTTTGCTCTGAAGCTCTTGTGGCAGATTAGTACTGGTCTGCCTGAATGTTATGAGAATAAGGGGATCCACTACAGGAAGCACAGAAGAATCATAGCTTACTGTTGACGGATTGAAACCTCAATAAGGATAAAGAACACAACCCCACTAAGGAAATTCAAGGAAAATGAGTCATTTGCGCCAAATAAGGTAGCTTAGTATTTCTTAAAGAGAAGCAGCAGTATGTTTTTAAAATTTATGACGTATAACTAAAGAAATCCCAAACCCAAACCACAGCTGAAGTCAACTGTCAGACAACACAAATCAGGAGCAAGCTAAGTCAGTGAAGTTGCATACAGTTGTATAAACAGCAATCATTTCAGGACTGCCAGCTATTTGGTCCTGATAGCACTGTCTGATGCTTGCTAAGGTCCAGACAGTTGAAGCTGTACTCAGCTGGTAGGCAGGTAAACATTGCCAGTGTTCATAACTGTAAGGATTGCACAGTTTGGCTAATGGGTTGTCACATCTACATTGACTTCAACAGACATACTAATGGAGAAAAGTATTCTCCACTTGAGCCAGGGCAGCTGAGCGTGACTCTAATTTACATCATTCTCCAACCTAAAATTGTTTTTTAACTGTGCAACTTATTCCACATCGACAAGCTCTGAGTCTCTGTTCTTGGAAATTCTTTGGTCCAAGAGTACTCCCCAAAGCATTCACATTTTTCTGATGCTTTCATTTTGCTTTACAAGAGCCACTTTACAAACCTGTTTTTGAGTTAATCCTGAACTTCCCTTTCTCATTCCCCGATCTGATGAGATAGGCAATCTCAGCATTAGTACCAATGTCCTGACTTGTAGCAAAAACAGAAAGGACCTCAGTGCCAGGTGAGGTGTCTTCAGGTACTGTGACAAGATAATCTCTTCTTTCAAACACAGGGGGGTTGTCATTGATGTCTAGCACTGTAATGGTAACGGTGGCAAATGAGGACAAGGTCAGCACAATGCTCTGATCTGAGGCCTTTACACTGATGTTATAGGAAGACTGAAGCTCTCTATCAAGTGGATGCTCCAAAATAATGATTCCTGATGACCGGTCAACTGAGAAGTAACCATCTGCTGAGTCTGCCAGGGAATAGGTAACTTTTCTGTTCACCCCTGAAAGAGAAGCAAATGTGAAAAAGTGAAATAAAGAAAATAATAACCTCTTCCAAGCTAACGGAAACCCTAAGCAAAATCTGCTATCACACTGATCATCTCCAGAGGGGGTGGAGCCCATGGAGGTAGGAGTGCCTGTGGGTACAGTATTGCTGAAAGTTTGGGAGAACAGGACATGATCTTCTCACATGTTAAATCCCCAAGGATAAGTTAAGTTCCTTCCCTCATCATGGTATTTTTTTAAAAGATCACTTTGCAGAACTGCTGTGTAATGAAACTTGAAAGCAGAATCCAGATACGGTCCTTGCCCAGAAAAACTTACAATTGAATTAGATGAGACAGGGAGAATGCTGAAATTAGAAATGTCTCAGAGCACTCCTTGAAGGAATAGAAATGTACATAAGGGAAAAATAAACCCATAAAAATACATCAGGTGGCACAGAATGTACTTGCTACCAGTGCTGCCTTGATTCCACTGTTGAGCAGAAAAATATTATCGTAAGACGATGCCTGTTAGACAAAAGCTGCATCAAAGAGTTCCTGCCAGAATACAGACATTTTAGAAAGCAAGGTCTCCCACTTCCCCAGTTTGAGAGCAAAAATTGAGTTGTACAAAAGATATCCTGTGTTTTTCAAATCCTGCCTGTATTTCCCAATACATAACACCTATCCACCCAGCTGCTAAATATGCAGATCTATGCTAAGGTTGTTGTCAGTGTAAGGCCTGAGGGGAAGGTGCTGACTTGGTTGCTTGCTGCACTACAGTAGGACGGTGGGATAGCCATTTCAAATCTAATTAAAAGTGAACACAGATACAACCTAATTCAACTCCCTCGATGCTGGTTGATTTTGTGATTTGGTCCTGGGTGCTTCACTAAAGAGTTTCTAACTAAAACACAAAGATCCACTCAAATGAAGAGTCTCTGTTTTTAACATCTCTCACTTGAGCATTTGCTGCCCTTCTTGTTGGAGAACAGACTTTACAAGCCTGACATTAATCAGATGAACAAGAGCTACCAATCCCTTCTAGGCATATTTTGTTAATTTAAAATCTGTGACAGTATAATTCTGCTTTCCAGCAGCAAAGTACTGTAGAAATGTCTGATCAAAAGCAGCACAAATCACAGTTGTTTTCTGCTTGACGTAGCAGGAGTAGAGCATCCACACAAGGGGGAGCTGGGAGACTCTTTCTTCAATCACACACACATAAAAACTAGAGCAACTACAAAGTCCCAGACCCTACTTGGAGAGCACTAGGGAGCCTCTTCAGGGAAAAAGTTTTTATGCAGTGTTTGAGACACCAGAGTTATTTGAATCATTCAAATGTCTTTAAAATAAGGAAAATTTTAAATGGCAATATTGCAATGAACCAGTTTGGGTTTTTGTAATCACCTCTCTATTCACCGTGACATCTCAAATGTGAAAAATACAGAGGCCCTCCTTCAGTAAAACAAGCAAGGCAGCTGAGGAGGTGACTCCTGTCCTAGACAAGGAACTGAGCTCAGTCCACAAACCAGTCAAAGACTCTTTCATGTGTTGAAACACCTAAACTCTGAATACTCTACAGCCTGCTGGAGACCATGCTCACTTAGACTCTTTATACATGCATCCAAATGCTCTGTCAGCTGACAATCAACCAAACTGACAAAAGTGAAAAAGGAGTAAAATCCTCTGGAAACTGGAAGGTTTGGAGGTTCTGAATGGCTGACGGTGTGTCTACATTTCCAGCAGGGGAGGATCTCCTTCTGCTAGAAATCCTCCCCAAATTTCAGTTTATGGAAAGGGACAGACCTGAGCAGAATAATAAATGAGCTAGTAATTAGCGCTGATCCCTGGGGACTCTGGAAAAGGGGATTTTGACTGATTCAAGGCATGCACTTGAACACTCAACCTACACATGAGTTTTAACTGTAAAGCTGTTTAGTATTCTCTACTGGGATCTCTTGATGTCTGACAGTTTCTACATAGAATTAAATACTTCTCTGTATCAGGGACCTTAAGACACACCTTCCACAGGACAGCCTTAGTCTGGTTTGGGTTTTTTTCTCACACAAAACCCCTATTTGATATCACTACAGCATACCTGGGCACAAGACAGAAGTTTCTTTAAAGGCATAAATACCTAGAAAGGAGATGGCCTGCCCATGACTTGTGTCTTGAAACACCCCAAAACTTCAGCAAGAATATCTTGGAAGGGGGAGCGGGGAGAGACAGAATTTGGTGCAGGTGACACCATGGATGGAGATTTACATACAGGAAGTGATAAATCTAGTGACTGCAATCTGATTGATAATAATTCGACCACTGTCCTTGTATTCTACTTCCTAAAGGTGGTGTCCATTAATTAAGAATGTTATAAAAAATATAAAAAATGAATAATGTTTTTTGGTAAGTGATTGCTAGTGATCCTACAATGGAGACAGTTCAGATACAGAACTGGTGTTCTGGTTGCTAACTCTAATATGAGGGATTTTTAGGCAGAAATGAGAAGTTACTTCTTGAAGACAAGTGCTTTTATTTTTCCTTCCTGGAAAACAAGAGAGGAATACAGAAGTTCCAGGGATGTTGGTTATCTTGTACCAGTCTGGTCTGATTACAAAAACAGTCTTATTTTTCCCATGGAACCTAGAGGAAAAGCTCTTATGGGTGAAAAGCCATTTTATGCAAGGAGAGACAGAAGATCAGGGTAGAAGACCTGAGCTGGGACACTCACAGATACCAACCTTTGGTGGCTTTCAGCTTGACTGCAGAGGCAGAATGGAAGGAGAAGTAGAGGCAGATCTCAGCTGCCTGCTGACCTTATCCCATGGTGTTTTGTGGGGCTGGAATTTAACGTGTGCATCTTGGGAGGAAAATTAATTAAATAAAAAGCTGTCACAGAAACAGCACTTTGAAGAAAGTGTTGTGCTGTTGTATCAATAGCTGTTTCCACTCAGCTTCCTGAGCCAAGGCTGAAAACAAAATGGGCATGAGGCAAAGGTGAAGTAGGAAGTTATTCTACTTAAATCCAAAGTGCTTTAGTCCAGGGGCTACCATCTGCTGAGAGAGAAGCGTCCACCAGTGTGCGTCAATGGCATCCCTGCCGTGGAGGCGATGGTAGATTCTGCTGTGACTATAAAGGAGATGTTTTCTGTGGAAAGAAAACAACTGCTCCAACACCATAGTTCCTGCACTGGTAAAGAGAGCAATCCTCCCACACTGCTTGCCCACAGCTGTTGGGGGATTAATGTTTGCAAACTGTGTTGTGTCTATTCACTTACTTAAACTTCTCAGATTTCTAAGGTGCCAATCACCAACATAAGCTATTTGAACATGGAAAGCTTTGCAGAAATTACTATTACTATAAGAGGATTGCAGTACATTTTTTAAATAAAGGAATAAGCAAGCCCATTTTCCATTTAGACTTGTATTAGCATATGATAGAATATTGCCCTTTGCCAAATCTCTGGTGTGAAGAGCTTGTACTACATACAGCCGTCTAGTACCTCAAATACCATCCTTCAAACAGTTTTTTTTTTCTTGTTTTCTTTTGTACTAAAACAAAGGGGCATGCACTGAATGTCACATAATAATATCTTCTATGTCATTACTTCTTTAAATAGCACCAGGGAAATAAAATAACTTCTATTTGTAATTCAGGAGCAACAAATTCCTCCTTGTCTAACACACAGAATCATAGAATCATTTAAGTTGGAAAGGATGTTTAAGATCATCGAGTCCAACCATTAGCCTAACACTGCCAAGTCCACCACTAAACCGTGTCCCTAAGCACCACAGCTACAGGTCTTTTAAATACCTCCAGGGATGGTGACTCAACCACTTCCCTGGACAGCCTGTTCCAATGCTTGACAACCCTTTCAGTGAAGGAATTTTTCCTAATATACAATCTAAACCTTCCCTGATGCAACCTGAGGCTATTTCCTCTCATCCTATCACTTGTTACTTGGGAGAAGTGACCAACACCCACCTCACCACAACCTCCTTTCAGGTAGTTGTACAGAGTGATAAGGTCTCCCCTCAGCCTCCTTTTCTCCAGCCTAAACAACCCCAGTTCTCTCAGCTACTCCCCATAAGACATGTGCTCTAGAGCCTTCACCAGTTTTGTTGCCCTTCTTTGGACACCAGCACCTCAATGCCTTTCTTGCAGTGAGGGGCCCAAAACTGATGTAGCTCAATTGAAAATGATGAAGTTACAACACGGTTTGATCCAGACCAACACTAATTAAAAGGCCGAGCATTAACACAACAGGCACAATCCCCATATACAGTGAGTTTCTGCAGTAGGCATTACCTGCCAACTGCATCACACACAAACTAAAATTTACACATATTAAAGATCATACATCGTGTGTTTCTCCCTTCTGTTGTCATCTTTTACCCTGAACTCATTATTTAATGTGTATGCCCGACTATATCTAGCCCACTAGTTCTTGTTTATCTCTGGAAAATGATGCTTGACTTTGTCATTTGCTCATTTTCATTTTGAAAACCTATGGGAAGAAAAGTAATGGCAAGCATTAAAAATAAAGAAACAAGAAGTAAAACAGAAAGCTATGCAGAAAGAGAACTGTATAAAAATGTTGTTTATCAATTTAGCAGTGATTTGCAAGCATGGTATCAGATTATTGTGCTTCTTCTTGCCTCTGTTTTTCACGGTGTGACTATTAACACTGATGTGTACCTATGGCCTTTCCTGATTATTCAAATGTTAACCACAACACCAATTACTGGACGGTAAAAGTCCACAACTTCATTAACAGCAAACAAGACAGAAGATGAATATTAAACCAGTTTTTATAATACTCCATCATTTTGAGATGAAAGAGAAAAATCTTGCCAGAATTACCTTGATGAACTGTAGAAGAATATATAGCCCCATAGGGAAAGATATTTCAAGTGATTTTTACAACTTAAGTAGAAAACTGGCCAAGTTCAATCCGTAACACCACTACTGAGACAGGCTTTCACTGCTTTGTCCCTTTTCTGTAGGGAAACAATAGCCTTAACCCCAAAGGCCTTTACTGACACCAGTGTTCCAGTGGAGTCCCAGTACCATGGGCTGAGAGCAGGGCCACAGAAGACAGATGAAGATAACCAACCCCTTACTGAAGGGAAGTACTGGACAGAAATGACAGGGATAAGCTTTTAGTGGTATGATACCTTCCATGGGTGTCTAAAACCCTCCTTTCCATTTCAGTTGGGTCGGGTGTTGTCTTTTTTGGTGGGAAGATGAGATCTGGACATGGAATGCACACGTAGAAAGATATATATATATAAAAATATATGCATGTATGTACGTATGCATATATATGTATACAGACACACATACATATACAGATTATATATGTTCCAGTTTAAATATAGGGCTTATTTAGTCAACATAATCCAAGAGGTACAATTGTCCTGGAGTTCTTTGCCTCCACGTTGTTAACAATAACCTTGGAAATCTCAAAAATTAAAGAAATTAATAGAAATGAGAGTGTATAAAGACAGCAGGAATCTTGTGAGGTCATCTAATTTATTCCTGCACAAAGAAAGGATGGATACAATTTATCCCCAAACACAGGCCTATTCTTTGATCCTGAACTTGCATAACCTCCTTGGATAACACACCCCGGTGCCTCACCTTTCTTACAACTAAAAATCTTGTTCTGACTTTTTGCTGAGATTGAATAAAAATAATAAAAGATGAGGGGAAAAAAGGAACAAAGGTTGACTTCCTTCCTCAGAGCTACTTGTCTGATATCTGAAGACTGTTATACTTTATCATCTCAGTTCTCTTTTCCCTGGCACCCCCTCTCAACTGTTCTAATATATCCTTGTAGCACACATTTTCCAGACCTGTGACCCTTCTTGTAAATCTCCAGGTAGCCCACATCTTCCTGGAAGTGCTGTACCCAAAACTCAACACAGCTTTTTTGGTCAGGGTTTGCTGACACCAAGTAAACAGAACTACTTCTGTTTTCCAGCGTTACTCTTGTTTGCCCATCTCATTAAAGTATTTGCCTTTTCACACCTGTATGAAAGTGTAAACATACATTCAGCCTGTGATTCACCATAATACAGCTGCTTCTCTACAGTTCTGCTGCCCAGTCATTACCCAGACAATACTGGTGAACTTGGTTATTCTTATCTAAACAGAGGATTTCACATTTATCTTGATGACTTGCACTGTATTTTTCCATACACTTTTCCAACTGTTAAATCCCACAACTATGATTTTGACACTATCCAGGGCACTTGCAGCCCCATTCCACTTTCTGACATCTAGCAATACAGACCTTATGCCTATTTATCCATCCAGGAATTAAAATAAGAGCAATTCTACACCCAGTACCTTTTTTAACTTATCCCTCCAGTGTAACAGTCATTACAAACTTACCTGATAACAGTTTCATGCAGACCATGCTTCCTTAGCTTGCTTATAAAAATACCATGTGGTACAATGTCAAAAACCCCACTAAACTTAAGACATACCACCCATAATATTTCTTCCTATATGGCCTCTTCCTCTGCATGTTGCAGAAGGAAATGAGATTGGTTTGATGAATTCTGCTTGCTGAACACAGACTAGCTTTTAGTCATCTTGATACACATACACTCATTATTTTAATGCAAGTTGGGTGACTTAAGTTCCCCTGACTACCTATCTGCAGCTTTAAAAATCTGGCCCTTTGAACGATTCAACAACAGGGTCATATAGACTGACTACTTACAGGATTAGGTCTCCTGAGCGCTTAGGCATGGGAAGCAAAATAAGCAATATGAAGTAGGGCTTGTTTAGGCAGAAACCTAAGCCTTCTATCATAATCCCCAAACACCTTGTTTGTTTACCTGCTAACACTAGGTAAGTCTAAACTCTACAGAGCCTGACTTATTTCTTATTTGGCAAGTTTTCAGGGCCCCAGTGTGCTGTATTTCTGTGTTCCTAGAAGGGCTTCTGCCTTTAGTAGGAAGGCAAAAGCTAGGTTCTCTCCTGAACAACTCACTGGGTGAATGTGGACCTTTAGGTGACCTCAGGACTGGCCTGCCCACTGGGGGATGTGGGGTATTGCCCTCCCACTCTCCTTATGGGACAGAAGTCTACTTGTAAGGACACCTTTCTGAGAAGGAGGAGTACGAGGGTACATTGCCACAGACTGTTCCTTTTCATTGAATAAGCCCTGGGGAACAGAGCCCAGGATGCAATCACCCACCAAGCTACAGAGCAGTGCTCTCTCATGTCTTTTTTTTTTTTCCTCTGGCTAATTCCTGAATCCTTTTTCACAACAGCTTCAGTGACAGTGGAAAGGACCCCATGCTTCAGCTATAACCCCTTACTTATGCAATGCTGCTTTGAATAGCTGCAGAAGAAGGAATCAATAATTCAGGTCCTCCATATCCTGCATTAGAGCACTAACCCCTGGTCTGTTTTAAAATTCAGTGAGGCAAAGACGTGGGCAAAGATATAGAAAGCTCCATGTATGTTTTAAAGAGAATGAGCCATCATCTGGAAAGTATCTTGTAATATTTATTTTACAAAACCTCAGGCAATACCCAGAAATATCATCTAGCTAGTGGTGGCGTCATTGCCAAAGTTATCTACCTATTATCTGTTGGGTTTTAGTAAATCTTCTGTCCTGTTATCTCTGTTATTCTTCTTGTTCATGTTTCAATCCTTGTTTTCTTCTTTTTCAGATCCTGAATGTCTCAAAAGTTCCTAGATCCATTTTAAGGGATCTGCCCAACATAAACAAACATGCAAAGTACAGATTTGCTGCATACTGGCTTTGCCAGAAAATGCCAAAATCAATATCTATTTCTATTATTTTGTTACTTGTTATTATACGTAACACAGAAAACTGCTCTTTAATCAAGTTGTGACTGCCTTGCACTCCTCTCTGACACTTCTGCAATCTCACCTGGCAGCACTCTACCCTTTCACAAGCCTAGCTGTGTGGCCCACCTATGTGCACAACAGGCTCTGTTGTCCTAATTCCTTCAAGAGCAAAGCCCACCATTGGTAAGATTGAAGTCTGTACTCATTAATTCCATGCATGTGTTCTTGAAAGCGGTAACCCACTGAATAACCTAATGGAGAGATTTTTTTTCTGTGCTGTGATCACCAGCATGTTGATTCTACTTTCTACAAACAAGTTATAAACCCTGAAGAACTATGTTCCTCAGTTGTTATTTCTGATAGATATTTAATTTTTATTGTTTTAATGGTTTCTTCATTTTTCTCATTGACACAAGGAGAGGACAAGATTCACAGAATCACAGAATGGTTTGGGTTGGAAGGGACCTTAAAGATCATCCAGTTCCAACCCCCCCGCCATGGGCAGGGACACCTTCCACTAGACCAGGTTGCTCAAAGCCCCGTCCAACCTGGCCATGAACACTTCCAGGGAGGGGGCAGCCACAACTTCTCTGGACAACCTGGTCCAGTGTCTCACCATCCTCACAGTAAAGAATTTCTTCCTTACATCTAATCTAAATCGACCCTCTTTCAATTTAAAGCCATTACCCCTGTCCTGTATCTTCAAGAACAAAAAGCAGATATAATATGCTTGCTTCACCACCCTACTGGAGGTAGGTGCACTCTGGACTGGGCTGACTGAAATCTAAAGGAGAAGTTATATTACCATTCTTCCCTAAAAAAGACATTTTTTTCCTGTGCACCTGCCTTACGAGTGCATGTGATAAGGGTTTTTTTCTGTTTTTTTTGACAAACTAAGTCTTTATTGAAACATCAAGATCACTGAGGTCAAACCTTGCAGGGAAAATACCAGGTTTTTTCCACAGATTTCTTTGAAATCCAAGATAAAACTCCGTCAGAGGCTGAAAGAAAATGGCACTCCTTCCCCTAATTCGCCAGGTTCCCCAGCTGCTTGCCAGGCAGATGATGGGCCACAGTTTTCTCCCCTGTACTTATTGGTGGAGAAGGTCAGGGTGAGGGCACAGATGTTTCTTAGTGAGAAGGTCAAATGGCTTTCCCAGAAGGGCTGAGTCCCTTCTGCCGCAGCTCTTTCACTTTATGTGATGAGGTGAATAATTCCCCACACCAAGAACCAGACTGATTGATTTAAACTCTCCACATGAAACATAAATGCACTCATCAGACCACTACGGAATCCTTCTCACCTAAATCTTGGTCCAAATAATATTTAACTCTACATAACTCTTTAAAAAACACAATCAAATTCAACCACAATTGACCTGTATAACCTGGCTGTATCAACTTATCTATATGGGAGAGCCTCAGGTCTTAGCCTGGCTCCCTGGATTAGGCTTTCAATACCCATTTTTTTCCTTCACACCAACCTAAGAACCCAAGCTTCAAATATAGAGAACAAAGAATAGAAAACCAGGGTCTTCATTCAAATCTCTCCACCTCCAAACTAGCTGGACGTTTTTTTTGGAACTGACGAATAAACCTCAGACTGTTCTGCATTCTGCTGTGAGGCTGAGAGCCCTGCAGAAGCTGGGACACATCTGTAACTCTGGGCATCCTATGCACAAAAGTGAGAAAATGCTTTGAAAAAAGAAGCACACTGCTTATTATTTTTCTAGGTTGCATTACTCAATGCTATTAAATCTGCTATTAGATACGGGAGAGTATTTCCCCAAACTACACTTTCTGCAAAATCTCACCCGCCATTTATCCTTCATCTTTGAATTATGTCCAGCTTGGGAAGAACTGGCAGTCAGAGAGGGCATCAGTGTGGGTTTGCTGCCTGTCTGCACTGCTCTGCCAGTTCATGTTGAGGATGGTATGCTTTTGTCTGTATCCACAGTGCAGGTCTCTGATTATTCCCAGTGTCCACACTGCACAGCCCTCATGGAATATCCATCCTTGGAAATATCCAAAAGCCATCTGGACAGAGTCCTAGACAACCTGCTGTAGGTGGCACTGCTTGAGCACTGTGGTTGGACAAGATGATCTTCCAGAGATCCCATCCAACTCCAACCTCAACCATTCTGTGACTGTGTGAACCCTGCAGCATGACACCTCTGTATCCACAAGGTTAGAAGACACATTTCTAGCAAGGCCGTCCAAAGTGCTTCACCTCTGACTTGTCACCATGCACAACCCTGTGGTCCTCATCTTCAGCCCACAGCGAAGGCCCTTCCTGATTCATTTGCTATTTGCACACGCTGCAAAAATGGGGCAGGGGAACACAGGGTCATTCTTGCTGGGAAGTGGACTGTGAACTGTGAAAAATACAAGGTGTGGACAAAACTACGTCAAAGAATAGGGAAGCTGGCAAAGGAGGACTGCCTGGCTGGGCACGTGAGTGGGTGCAGGCCTTTGCTGTTTGAGGTGTGACTGCTATTCATGGAAGAATCAGATCCATCTGAATTATGTCTCTGAGAAACTCCTGGACTTGGCTAGCCAGATTATAACCTGGGCACCAGATGGCTCCTTGTAGCGTGCATGTCACCACATCTCCTGTGCAACATACCCGTATGGGCCCTGGGGCTGGAGAAGTAGTGTGGGGGTGAGGGACAGCTGAGGACAGAGCAGGGAGGTCTGTGCACTTCAGGGAACTCTTTGCAACCAAATAATGGCCACTACTGCCAATTTTTTGTCTGCCTACATGCCTTTATTTTCCTACACATTGGCTGCATGCAATACAAGGTGCTGCTCCAAGACAACCTAGGCAATCTATACTGGTTGGTTGTGCAGGGAATGGGGGAAGACCTGCACGAGCGGGTACCAGCCATGGCTTTAACCATAGGATAATGCAGAGGCCAGAAGGCAGCAGTGGCAGGCAAGACAGGGCTGGCTGACAAGGTCATTCCCATTTCGAGCAAATTTAGAACCCCATATTCATCACAAACCCAGAAAAAAAAATCAATAGGTCAGTGAAATCACTAAACTGACTACAAACGTGGAAGGTGTGGAACTGCTGATGCCCCAGTGGTGATGAAGAGGACTGCAGAAGGACAGGTGATGCACTGTTCATATTTAGTACAGTAAGTGCTTCTGCCTTCAGTAGACTAAACCATCAATCATCACAGAAACAGGCCTGAGCATGGACATCATTCACAATGCAAAGCAGCTGCAAGTGAGCCAGGATTTAATTGTCAGTTAAAGTACTACTGAGCTTGGACCACACTGTCAGTCATTCTTGTATTCTGCGAGCAAGGCCGCAACACTGTATGCATGCAGAAGACACGAGCAGCACTGGAAATGAGTATACACCTGCAGCTCAGGTTTGGGCTCCAAGTTTATTTTGAAGTTTATCAATTTTTTAAAGTCCTGCTTGCCACAAAGTCCCATATAGGTTTTCTCATTGTTGCTGCTCTAGCATGACCCTAA
The DNA here is from genome assembly GCF_031877795.1 of Strix aluco. Classification (NCBI taxonomy): domain Eukaryota; kingdom Metazoa; phylum Chordata; class Aves; order Strigiformes; family Strigidae; genus Strix; species Strix aluco. Next base: position 127,092,555 of record NC_133932.1, read on the forward strand.
TTTCTTTGAAACAGGCTCATATTGTAGTTGTCTGATGGGTTTGCTCAGATAATTACACCTCAGCATTCACTCCAACTCTTTTTGTGCCTTAATTTGAACAGAATGGAGTAATTTTGCACTTTGATTTGAAGACAGTGGGAGGTGGAAAATCCACTGCTCCCTGTGAACTTCTCTAAAAAAACTGTAAAACCAGCATTTCTCTTTCATTTCTTAGTTTGCACATTTCCAAACCTGGTGGTTGTGAGTTAGTAGGAAATATTATCTTGTGAATTAGGAATTTCAAATGAAAGCAGGATGGGAGAAAGAACTGTTTTATATTAAAGTTACTAGTATGTCTAAGCATAAGGATGTATGTATACTCTCTCTTCTTCAGGCGATCATTTAATTTAAGATACCTAGCTACATGGAGAGGTTATGTAAAATTAACTTGCTTTCTACTAGAGTTAAAACCATTTTCTTCTGCTGAATACTGTCAAAAAAAATCAGATCTCTGCTTCAGTGTGTCCAGCTGGTACAGCTAGTTTCTAAGTATGTATCCAAATTATAAATATATTAATCAACAATTTATGTTTCAGTCCTGAAATTTCCCATGATATTATGAGTTCAGGAACTTCAAAAGATATCAAAGATGCAAGGCAGACTATAACATTATTTTCCTGTTAACTGGAAATTGTCTTAAGTATCCAACAGTGTCTGACGACAATATTTTCATTTTTATGTTAAATTGCGTTTAGTTGCAGACCACAAATTGACTTCTCTCAAGTTTTACCTCAATGGCGTTTATACTGATACTCCTTACAGTACATGTTTCTTCAAAGTCCAAAGCAGAAGAATGGGCAAATTCTAAGAATGATTGTAAGATGTTTCCTTACTGTTAAAAATCGATTTGTATGATGATTACTGGCTCCACTGATGTTTTCAGGATAACGCTCCACAAAACCTTACAAGAATATGATAGCCCATCAGGAATATCAGTAATACATTTTTCTCTGTGATGGGAACATTATGCTACCTGAACTCATTCATTATACAGCAATAGGGAATCAGTGATTTTAGTATGGATTAATAGAACAGTAATCAATAAAAAAATCCAATTTTAGAGACCAGGGTCACTTTCATATGATACAGTGTCTTGTTTGATTTTCAGGTCTAATCATTGAGGAAGTACAGAGCCCCTTCTCACTCATCACATGCATCCCACCCTTTAACATGTAGTTTTAGAAGGAAGATGTAGCAATTAGCTCATGGTTTTGGTTTTTTCATTGCTAACCATCTTATTATATAAATTTGGTGCTAGCAAGAACTTTTACTGGCAACTTTTTATTCTAACTATTTCTGTCTCCACTCTCTCCTTGAATGTCAGCTCACCTATGAGAAAAATGGTAATTAAAACAACAGTGGAAAACAACGACACTGGATCTTCAGACTGCTCCATTGTTTACTACCAGTAATTGGCTTTTCACTGCAGGAGAGTATCGTAGTATTAATTGTGATTTTTCAACCAAGGCATATAATGCAGGTCTTCATAGATACATGAATGAATGCTTGTTGCCTTTACTGATTCCTTTATAGTTACATTATCAGTCTTAGTAATAACTCAGATTTCCAGCATATACTGTATTTAAAAAAAAAAAAAAAAGATTTTAACATGAAATATTTTTTCATTCAATGAAAGGTCTGCTTTTTATGTGAAGCTACTCAGGCCACAGTTTTTACAAAACATCTCCAAAACCACAGGAAGAAAAAATAAACTATGGGATTTATTTATTCCAAATGAAGTGAATGATCTAAAAAAAAAAAAAAAAAAAAATTGATTGTTTTTGCCACTGTGTTATGCAAAAAAACCCCTTTAAATATTTATAATTGGGCCCAGATTTCAAGTTTAAGGTACTCATATAACAAACTATTACACTTTAAAAGAATGCACAGTTAAATAACCAGAACATTCATAATGTACATTCACAGTGTACAACAATAGTTTTATGCTAAGGTAACCAGCTGGAACAAATGGGAGTTATAGCAATATAAAACTCTAGAAAAGCTGTGATTAATCAGGTATAGGTCCCTACGGCATATAACTATATTATTTGCATAAATAGAGGCATGGGTATTCAAAATCATGGCTCAAGGAAAGAGGTGAGACCACTGGAGGAAGAAAGCTGGAATTTAGCCCCGAAACTATCATCTACCCCAAAATATAGCTATCACTGATCAAGACAATAAAAGACTACATGCTTCTGTGGCTGCCACAATACTTTTCTGTTTGTAACACAATTATGTCAAGCTCAGCCACAAATATTTCGCTGTAAAGAAACAGAAGAGAATAAAATAAGGAGGATTCAGAAGCAAAAGGAGGAAAGAATGAGGAAAAACAGCAACAGAAAAATGGATCTGTATAACACTTCCATCAACTCACAGAGTTTGCCTGAACATTAATTTTTGCAGTGTTACTCACCAACATCAGGATCAGTGGCTTGGACTCTCGTTAACAAAGCTTTAGTGGCTGTATTCTCATAGACACATGCGGTGTAGTGATCAGATGAAAACACTGGTGGATTATCATTAACATCCTCTAAAATAAGATGGATTTCTGATTGGCAAAACCTGCCACCACCATCTGTGGCTCGGGCAACCAAGTTGTACGCAGGGATTTTCTCTCGGTCAAGAGGGGCCAAGGATTTCAGCTCACCTAAAATTGATTAAAAGCAGCAGCCATCATTACTACTGTAGTAACATCATTAATTCTAGATAGTGTATCTCAAAAACATGTATTTCACAGGAATAGGCAGGAGAAAAAGAAATCAATCTTGCTTATGCCAATGAATGGACTGAAAACTCACAGCAGTGTCACTCACAGCAGTGTCACTTCTCACTCCTCTTTACACAACCAAGTGAGCTGCCAGTATGAGTGCACGGAGGACAAGCCACTAATGGTGGCCTTCAACAGCCTACATCTTCACCCATATGAACACTACCGTGTTCTTCCAAGTCTGTCTTTCTGTTACTCTCAAGATTTATAGACTCCTAGAGATAGAAACACATCCTGAATCTGATGACAAGTAGCCACAATGAACTCTAAAGTTTTCTAATGCAACCATTCAAAAATAACATTAACATCCCCCTCTCCTCCCCACAAAGCAATCTCTAACCAGCTCTGAATTCCTGTAGATGCCTCTGGAATCTAGTTTGAAACAAACTTCTTATTCTCATACAGAGACAGGTATCACAATAAACATTAACAGCAACAAAAGCCAGCTTATTCAGACTGTGAGAGCTTTACCCATGATCCATTTGGCACTGCACAGCTAAACAACTGCCAAACATTGCCACACCAGCAAATATCAACTACTAGTTTGAAGATAAGTTTTGGGTTAATTTTTTAAAGGGTGTAATTTGCAGTTAAATACAAGATTGTTCTTGAAGAGGGCAATGCTCCCCATTCCACATACTGCATAGATCTCCAAACACTTCCTCTTCCATCAGTAACGCTACGGCAGTAGTGGGTGCTGCCTCCTGTTAGTCAGGCTGTGGCAGGTTCACCCACCCCAATGAAGATGGGCTTCCTGGCTGCTGAAATATAGTGGCTGTTGATTTCTTTTTTTCATGCCCTTGTTCTCAGGGTTCTATGGTAACTGGGGCCCTCAGCCAAGAAGGGCTGATATTGACCACAGATCAGATTTGGGTTCAGTATAAATGGAGTCCCCTGAGGGAGTCATTTTGAGCTAATCCCCCCTGGAGCAGCACACTGCAGTTGAGGACTCTCCTTGGGTCTGAATGCCACCCAAAGAAATTCCTCGAGGTTGAGAGCCCTCACTTTTTAGGTGAGTGACCAAGTGTTTTGGATTGTTGTTAAATCCTAGAAGTTTGTGCAGTAATAGTTTTTTCCTCTCACAGACATTCGGATCTGCCGTTTGTGAATGCTGGAATGCCAATTGATTGTATCAAAATAAATTTTATTTTAATTATTGTCTGTTTATTTTGAAAGCCTCCGCAACACAGGCAGAGGAGGCATTGCACAGGAAAGGACTTAGTCTATCATTATTGAAACTAAACTCCTAAGAATAACAGAGGGGTGGGATTTTTATTTATGGGAAAATGATTTTATTTAGCTTTACTTCATAACAACCATAAAATCTAGCTCTTAGCAGAGATCAGTATCTTTTTCCAGACCAACTTCCAAATGTACAAGACCTCTGTAGCATTCTACTGTGCCCACAAATTCATTACTGATATCCTTTCTCTCCCAAAATCTCTGTATAAAAGGAATGTCTTTTTCAGATGGTCTAAATACCGATATATCTAGACCAATGTAGAAGTGAAGTCCAAAGATGAAGGAGGACCATGTCGGCATTTTCCCCTCTTCTGTACCAAAAAGACTCCAGAACAGGCACATGGAGGACAAGGAGGTGATTCAAGACAGCCAGCATGGCTTCACCAAGGGCAAGTCTTGCCTGACCAATGTAGTGGCCTTCTATAATAAAAGTGAGTACATTGGTGGACAAAGGAAGAGCTATGGATGTCGTCTATCTGGACTTCTGTAAGGCTTCTGACATGGTCTCCCATAACATCCTTCTCTTTAAACTGCATCCAATTGGTTGGATGGTAGTGGTCAACAGCTCAATGTCCAGATGGAGACTGGTGACAAGTGGTGTCCCTCAAGGGTCCATACTGGGACCAGTACTGTTGAATATCTTCATCAATGACATGGACAGTGGGATCAAGTGCATCCTCAGCAAGTTTGCAGATGCCACCAAGCTGAGTGGTGCAGTTGACACGCCTAAGGGACATGATGCCATTCAGAGTGACCTGGACAAGCTTGAGAAGTGGGCCCATGCGAAACTCATGAGGTTCAGCAAGGCCAACTGTAAGGTCCTGCACATGGGTCAGTGCAACCCCTGGTATCAAAACAGGCTGGGGGATGAAGGGATTGAGAACAGCCCTGAGGAGAAGGACTTGGGGGTACTAGTGGAAAAAAATATGGACATTAGCTGGCAGCCCAGAAGGCCAACTGTATCCTGGGTTGCATCAAAAGAAGCGTGACCAGAAGTCTGATGGATGTAAACCTGACCCTCTACTCTGGTCTGGTGAGACCACCACTACTGCATCTAGTTCTGGCATCTTCAGCACAGGAAAGACATGGACCTGTTGGAGCAGGTCCAGAGGAGGACCATAAAAATGATCAGAGGAGTGGAACAACTCTCCTATGAGGACAGTCTGAGAGAGTTGAGGTTGTTCAGCCTGGAGGAGAGAAGGTTCTGGAGAGGTGTTATTGTGACCTTTCAGTACTTGTGGGCTTATAAGAAAGATGGGGACAGACTTTTTAATAGGGCCTATTGCAATAGGACAAAGGGTAATGGTTTTAAACTAAAAGAGGGTAGATTTAGACTAGATATAAGGAAGAAATTTTTTACGATGAGGGTGGTGAAACACTGGAACAGGTTGCCCAGAGAGGTGGTAGATGACTCATCCCTGGAAACATTCAAGGTCAGGCTGGATGGGGCTCTGAGCAACCTGATCGAGTTGAACATGTTCCTGCTTATTGTGGGGGGGGATGGTCTCTTCCAACCCAAACTATTCTATGATTCTATGATTCTGACCTAACTTGAGCTCTGGCAGGGAAACAAAAGGGTTGTTATCCACAGTTTTGATTATAACATTCAACCTGGCCAACACAGATGCCCCTCTTTCTCCCTCTTTCCACTACCACTTCAGAAGTGGTCATCCAAGCCAGCCATAACTGGAACAACTGGCTGATAACCAAGTGTAACCTAACATTAGTTAAGGAAACTAGTACCCACTGATGTTGAGGGATTAAGAAGGCTATTCAGAAATACTCAGTTGTCATCTTACCATTTTCTGGATCTAAGAAAAATTTGTTGTTCCCAGCACCATAGAGAGAATAGCGGATTTCACCATTGGACCCAATGTCAGCATCTTTAGCAATGATTTTAAGAATGACTTTGTTTGATGGAATGTCTTCAGGAAACAGTGCTGTGTATGCAACCTAGAGACAAAAACAGAAATGTAATCTATGCTGTAACAGTATTTTATAGTCTTTGCACAATCCTTTTTTAAATTCTCTGTAGTGTACCTTTCTATATAGGAAAAAAATTCCCTTTATGTAGCACATTCCTAGGAATTCAAATCACTGTTAAGCTTCGAGGTGTGACAAAAACAATGCCAAATTATGACTCTTAAAAAGGCTCATCTTAGGTGTTACATGCAGCCTCATTTTCTATCTTCTGTTTGTTTCATCAACAGCCATACAATGGAAACTTTGATGAGTCTGCTAATGAAGACAACTGTTTTTATTGCCACATCCAGCAGTGTTTGAGGGAGACACAGACTGATTCCCCCGAGAGGTGCTTGCAATAACAGTGGTCCATCAGGGATAATGTAATGATGGGAATTATATGACTATATACATACAGATATATATATATAAAAGATTCTGTGAGTAGTACCATTAAGGAACTCTGGGTTTCATTGTGTCTTTTCTTTCACATGGACCTTTCTATTGCAGTAATATTAGTTTCCCACATCGCCTTTCCACAGAATAAGAGACAGGAAGCATTGTGAAAGCTGTGGTCAGGCCACACTGCATGCATGCCTGACAACATAAGAGCAAGCTACAGTCTTCTGCCTTTTTCACTGGGTCTCTGGCATCTGCCGTGTTCAGGAAGACTGGAGTTAAACTAGACTGAAGACATTGCCACATCGGTTGTGAAGGGAAAGCACATTTTTTCTGCAGGGGAGGAGTGGCTGCCCAGTGCCACTTCACAGTGCTTCTTATTGTCTAAAGCCAATTAAGGCCACTGTGGACGAGACTCCTTTGCTAGCTTTACTAGACCATTATGCTTCAATCTTGGCTTCACAGGACTGCTTTATCCTTCTCGTCTCCCAGATCACTCCAGATTCTCCAACTAAGACCTTAAGGATGAAAATGGGCATCCTCTGTGAATACCTGTAAATAGCAGGGACACCCACAGGGAAACCATTGCTTTCAACACAACAGTTGATTGCCGTGCCTGTCGCTAACTCACCTGTTCACAAACGGGATTGTTATCATTAACATCAGCAACGGTCACTTCCACCGCAGCTTGGGTTACAAAGAGGCCATCCGTGGCAGTGATGTTCAAATAATAAACGTCTTGTTCTTCCCGATCTAGAGGCCTTTTAACATAAACCTTCCACTCATTCTGAACCAGTCCCAGAGCGAACTTTCCTTTGGGATTCCCTCCTGCAACAAGACAAGGAACATGTATTGACTGGGGTGTCCCTTCAGAGCTCCCACCTAGTTTAAACACACAGAGACATCACAGAGGACCTGAACTAAGCAGCTGTCATTTGTTTTACAGTGATCGGTGCTTTCAAACTTGCAGACTCAGGAAATCTGTAATGAGATTATGCTCCCTGTGTTTATTGCCCCCTGAACGCCTTGTATGAAAGTGAACCAATAACTTTCGGTGGAAACAAAATCCATTTAGCAGAGCTGAAGATGATCTCTTGTTTAGTTCCCCGTAAGGGCAATCAAATTCAAACTGTGAACAATCAATAGTCCTCTCAGGCTGGTACAATTGTCTTTCCACTTAGTCTCGGGAGAGGATGTAATACACCGTAGCTCTTGTTACCAAGACAATTTCATTAGCTGTTGATTATGCAATCAAGGACTGGAAGTGGGTTCTATTAAGGAATCCTCTAATGAAAGCTTTATCATACAGCTGCGCTGTTCTTCTGCTCATTAAAATTCTAGTTTTAAAAAAAGTTTACACGACACAGGAAGACACATTAGTATTAAATAGTCCTAACAAGAGGTCATTTGAGGAGCAGTTGGAAAATAAGCAGTACAATTAGATCAAATGCATCTGAAAGTGAAAGCTGGTGAAAGGAGTGCAGGAGACAAAGCAGAACAGCTTTGTATCGTGCCGTAACACTGACACTGAACATGGCAATGTTGCTCTTCCACATCATTAAATTGCCTGGTGACAAAAGCAGGTTGGGAGAGGGAAAGTTTTGATCCACATCATCTTCAGGAAGGAAGGAACGACATGTCACATGCAGAAGGGTACAATAATCAAGGTGGGCTGTTAATGTTTCCAACACTTATTTACTCTTTCATCTGAAATGGTACAGTCCCCTGCTTGCTCCATGAAGAAAACACCTTCAATCACCCTTCTCTGAGCCCGATCTCAACCCCCTGTCAGACCAGACTGTAAAATCTTTTAAACCAATGTTGTGGCTTAACCCTGGCAGGCAGCTAAGTCCCACACAGTCGCTCACTTATTCCCCCCACAGTGGAAAGGGAGAGAGAATCGGAAGAGTAAAAGTGCAGAAATTCTGTGTTGAGATAAAGTCAGTTTAATGTGAGAAGCAAAAGCTATGTGTGTAAGCAAACCAAAATAAGGAATTCATGGCAGATGTTCAGCCATTTCCAGGAAAGCAGGGCTCCATCACCCTTAACAGGGTTATTTGTGAAGACAAATGGCATCACTCCAAACATTCCCCTTTCCTCCTTCTTCCTCCAACTTTTATGAGCATGACATCATACAGTATGGGACATCCCTTTGGTCAGTTGGGGTCATCTGTCCCAGCTGTGTCCCCTCCCAACTCCTTCTGCACCCCCAGCCTACTTGCTGGTGGGGCAGTGTGAGAATCAGAAAAAGCCTTGGCTCTGTGTAAGCACTGCTCAGCAATAGCTAAAACATCCCTGTTTCATCCACACTGTTTTGGTCACAAACCCAAAACATAGCACCATACCAGCATTCTACCCCAGCCAAAACCAGTAAAGCCAACTACTCAGTCTTCTGGTGCCCAGCATCTAACATAACCTTGGTCTGTAAAAACATATCTGTAGACTTAATAATTTAGGATAGAGCACTATACTCAGAGCAAACTCATGTGCTATAGAAACTGAGTGAGGACATAGAAAAAAGCATCATGTTGCTCCAGTGGGTGAACTTTAATTCCAACTAAACTGCTACCAGCTCTTTCCCCACCATATTAATCTCTCTGCTGCGCTCCCCCATGCAGAAATGCAATCTGAGAACTACTTTCCATGTTTCTCATGTATAAAAGTGGTATAAAAATATTAAGGGAATGTTTCTTCTTTCTTGTAACAGGATCAAGAATGTCAAGCATGCTAGTGTACTTCTGCTTACAACTTATTCAGGGTCCTGACATGTGTCATGGGATCTGTCCAAGCTCAATGGAAAGACCAGGTTCTTAAACATTCCTTCCTAGTACTCTGGTTGAATGTTTGAGTAAATAAGTATTTAAAAAAAAAATCCAAGGCTGAATTTATTTGAGCTGTCTCTGCGGTCAAGCGATTAGGTGTCACTGTTGTTGCTTCTGGTGTCACAATTCTGTCAGTTCCCAGGGACCTTCTTAGCAAAAAAACAAGGCAGAGAAGATCTGAACTTGGAACTTAGCTTAAAATCAAGCAAAAAAGTCTAATACACATTTCATACCTTCTTTCTACATCAAAAAGCAGGAAAAAGGTCACAGGCTGTAATCTGTGCCTTCTTCATTGGCTACCAATGACAAGATAGACTGGTTTCTACTTAATAGGAAAACTAAGTCAGTTGAGACAGGCTGAGCAAATCTTTCTTGTTAAACATCACCGTTTATGCTAGCTGTAACTGTGTAAAAAAGCATGTTATAATGAATAAGATTTCCAGAAAATTAGCCAGATTGGCATTATAATTATAAAAGGCCCTCTAATCATACTGATATAACAAACACAGATATTTTCTGTTAATAGAAAATCACCTTTTTTGATCACAAAACCAAGCAGATCCTCATTTTCCCACTGATTTCTATGACAGTCTGGAGTAATCATCAGAGGACTCAGTTAAACCTTGTTTAATCTGTTGTGTGATATAAACACACATTTCTCCTAAAGAAGGTTACACAGTATGTCGATGTGCACTACAGGCCCGATCTGAATACAATCCAAGGCAATGGATTGTATTGGAGAATCTGTCTGTTGACTTGAATCTTAATGTGACTTTCAAAGAAGGTAGACCCCTGCTGATTGACATTAAATTCTCTCTATTCAGTTCAACACCAGCATAAAAAAGCTTAACTCTCCTTTATAAATGGCTGTAATCTTGTCATAGTGAGTTTAATGTTGTAAACCATTAATAAAAATGGTCTTAAATATTCTTATTTAGCTTTGTGATATCAATCAGTGCTTTCCTGCATATTACTTCTTTTGTAAAAGGAAATGATTAACTGTCCCTACCAACTATGAAGCAATACAGTCAAGGTATGGGTATCCCATTGCTAAGAAAAGAGGAAAGGTAAAATCTAATTAAAGTCAGCTGGTGGCTTTTATGGCTGGCAGTAACACTAGCTTGGAGCAATTTTAAAATCACTTGCTTTGTTGCTGATGGAATGGCTTTTAAATCATACATAAGAATTTGGGAAGTACGTATAAAGAAAGGTCCTTGGGATCCCTTTTCCTTCCCTTTACTCCACTAGAAAAGGATCATTTCAAATGACCAAGAACCCTGTGCAATAAGCAGCAACCGTGTAACACTTTATCTGCATGCTTTTTTCATTAGTGCTACCTTTCATTTTGTTTGCTTCTCATGACTGGCTATATACTTTGTTGATGGAAGACAAAGGTGGCAGTTGTACTATAAAGTGTAACAGAAATAATGAGATGTAAACACTAAAATACCATCAAGAAAATATTCTTAAAAAAGGAAAGGCAAAAAAATCCACATTGTGGCCCAGGGAACCATTTTCTAGTACTTATGCATATGTCTTGACACAGATCTCATTCTGCAGTGATTAATTAACTTTTTCACTAATATATGTAAGCAGATTCAGTTTCCTAGGGGTGTTCTAATTAATTAGTTTTTCACTCTGAATAATGTAGCTTTTCTAAATGGAAGGAAGCCTCCTGACTACATGTATTAATGTATTCTTTAAAATCTTTTGGCAGTTTTCTTATGTTCTACTTTGAATGTCACAACAGTGAAGTGCTAGCTACAAAAAAACCTCCAGTAACTTTTTAGAAAGGCTTTGAGGCTAAAAGAATCAGCATTATCTTTTATCTTTTGTTACTTGAAGTTTAAATAATGCTCTCCCTCCCTCCCTAGTCAGCAAATAGTACAAAGGCAAATCAAGCTCAAGTTTAAGTAAAGAAAGAAAACAGCCAGATACAAATGAAATGCAGAGACACAGTGATCCAAAATAAACAAATCCTGACACACATCATTACTAAAGCACACACAGAGGGAATTATAACGGCTAAAAGGGAACTGAAAACCAGAAGCCAACAAACAGTATCAGTTTTCACTGCAATGTCCCGATCTGGGAGGGGGAACTGGATATTTACTAACTTCTTTTTTTTTTGCCTCTTATATTTATGCACTTATTTAGATACTTCCAATTCCCAATTAGAACTCTAGGCATTTGCATCACATAAAATCAATAGGTTTATCCTCCACTCCCAGTTTAAGACGTTGCGTACTGAGCTGCTGAAATGATAAACCCATTCCTCTTAGCTTTACTATTGTAAAATTGCAGACACTGTTCTTCAGCCTGCAACAGAAGTCCTCCCCAAACACTGAAACATCCATTTCTCTAGAACTCCAGGATCTCAAATACAAAATAAAAACAAACAAAACCTATCACTTTGCTCATATTGGGCAATCAACCCAGTAAAAGACCTACTGTGTACATTACCAGTTCTTTCTTCCAAAAACACATTGTCCATCTTCCTTGTATTCAGCTGAACCAAGCTTAAAGACTATTGTCTGTCCTTAGATTTATGTGCCTGATGGAGCCTAATTAACATCACTGAGGAACACAAAACACTTTATTGTACCATAGCCTTAGCAACTGACATTTTTCTGGTGGCCTTTCCAAATTTACCACTGTTAAATCTCAGTAATATCTGGCTGGGTCTAGGCTGGCTAAACATCCTAGCTAAACATCAGCAGAGCACTAGTTTTAGCCAAACTGCCTCAAATGATATAGGCAACTACCTTAAACAAGCCTTCAAAAGAAAAATACTGTGCTTTCTAAGTGCATTTGTGTCATCTGTGCTTCCTATTGATTTTCTATGAAGATTTATATATAGCGCTTTTGCTTTGTGAACATCTCCAGCTGCTATGAAAGTACACATAATAAAGGGTAAGAGCAAATTCCCTCCCCCCCCTCCCCCCCCCCCGCCCCAAATGCAGATGAAGGTGGATTTGAAAATGGCCACTACTTGGCAGTAATCATGGAAACCAATCCTAAACTGAAGGAGTTCAAAACAGAATATATAACTATTCACCAGAATGTGTCTACCCCTTCTCAAAGTGGACCAGAAGACTGCAATAAACGTTTGTATTTCTCAAAACAGTGCAAAGGACTCTTCAGTGATCATATCTGACCCAGAATGTTTATTTCTTTCATCTCTGAAATGATGATTTTTCCCATCTATCTTCTGTGTGCTACTTTTCTTCAGGCGCATTTGCACAAAGCTGTTTTTGGAGGATCCACGTGTCATTCTCATAATTTGTTTTCTTCTCCGTTTTTGTCAGTGTCCTGTTTTCCCTCAGAGTTTGTTTATTGTATTCATAAATGTTTCTATGGCTAAAAATGCCTCCAGAAAGCCACAGCACTTGAATAATCATCTAGCTAATCTGTATCCATGAAATATTCAAGTGCATTTCCTGAGCTCAATTTGAGGTAAAGTGTGAATAGACTATTTAGTTAGTTAAACTATAATATGTTTTGACGTTTTAATCAAAAGGACCTAATTTATCCTTGTGCTTTTCCCAAATTCAAAGAATATATTCAAAGACAGTGGAATTTCTGAGCTCATACACTAGTAATTGTACAGTATGCATTAGAGAAAGTTTTAGGCTTTGTCATCTAACGTTTTCAGAAACTAAAATCCCAGCAAAGTCTCTGACATATTTTGAACTATTACAGAAATCAAGGTACAGAATGATCTATAATTTTTGAGTCATGTGACAGTTGTCCAGCTTTTTGCTAAACTGACAGCACAGTTATGTAACTAAAGCATAATCATTATAAAAGATGACTGGAAGACCAGAAAAACAGTGCCTTCAGCTAATGATCATGGTACACTAACATTTGCTACAAACATGAAGGGTTTGCATTTCCTATAGTACTTCCTATACTGGGATCCTCAAACTCCTTCAAATATCACAAAATCTCTAGGATGACACACTACTTCTTTTAGATATGTGGGACCTGAGGCACTGGCAGCTAATGCAGCTTGTCCAAAGCCTCCAAATCCTATGCTTTGTCCACAAGACTGTTTTTGCCCCTACTTCTAATGTCCTACAACTCATCACACTATAAACATATAGTCTTTGCAAGCCTTTAAAATAAATCCAGACTTTCAAGGAAATGGTCAGAATGAATTTCTGGTTGCTTTGAAAATGATGCTACTTCTGACGTGTAACACAGGCAATCTATGGCTAACTGGAATATCACACCTCTCCCTACACACCATCCCACGGACACTTCTAATATCATAGCTAACGAAGGGATAGGAGTCTTATCATCCATAGCAAAATATACAAACTGTTATCCCATTAGTTAAGTCATTTTTGCCCACAGCCTGCTTCCTACATGCAGTCTTGTCTAATTCTAATCCCATCCAGTGAGAAAAATGTGAATTTGTCTAATAATCTGGTTATTAATAGGTAATTAATATTAGCTCTTGGACTGTGAAGGTTGGGGGGAGTGACAAGTTGTTCCCTAACAAAATCTATTGGACAATGCAAGCAGTAGACAGAAAAATAACTGCAGCACCCCATCACTCACATACTCACACAAAAGCCAGTCTGAATCTAGGAGAAAAGAATGATAATAAATATAGCACAATAGGAGAGAGCAGTGTTACCACAGTTTGTAAAGTATGTTAGTAATGTAACAGAAATTGCCTTATACTGTATATAACAGTGCATGGCAGCTAACCAGTGCTTCTAAGCGGATTACTATTTCCCTGGCCAGAAATCTGTGCTGATAAGAAATGGCATTCCCCCACTCCTTCCAATGTAAAATTCATTCCTCTCCCTGTCCCATAGTGGTATTTCAAAGTGGTTCCTGCGTGCACTTTCCTATTTCAAAAAGAAAAAAGCTATTTCAAAAAATTTTAAATGCTTGGAAATGTAAGGATTTTCTCCTTAAGAATAAAATGTTCTTCTTCCCTTGGTTGAAACATTAACTCATGATGGTTTCCAAGCTGACACCTCAATTATGATGGGTTGATGGGTCACACTACATTGCACTGCAGCAAATCACGAAGCATTAATCTTGGAAATTAGAGAGAAAATAACCCAGACAGAAAGACACACACGTACTCCCTTTCCCTCTTTTCAGCTTTGCTAGTTCCTGTAAATGCTGTCCAAATTAAAAAAAAAAAAAAAAAAAAATCTAAGTGAGATGCAAGTGTCTGATCCACAGTGATAATTTAGCTGAAACCTGCTAAATGTTTACCCAAAACTGGACACATGCACAGTTCCTCAGTAAAGGTGGTTTTGGGAAGAAAGCATGCAAGTTGTTTCTTACCTGTAATATGGTAGCTAACCTGCCGGTTGACATCAGATGTGTCTTCATCCCAGGTGCTAAGAACAGCCACAACTTCCCCTGGAGGGTCACTCTCCTTCACTGACCCTCTGTACACCTCATGCTCAAAGATGGGTGCGTTATCATTTATATCTGTCACAGTAACTGAGACCAAGGTGGTTGATGACAAGGATAAAGCTTCCCCCAGATCTGAGGCCACCACTGCAAAGGTGAAAGCAGGATCCTTTTCATGGTCCAGGTCCTTCAGTGTGCTGATCCAGCCACTGTTGCTATCAATGGTGAATGCTTCTGTGATCTTCTCCAGTTCCGATTCCACCGCAAGGGTATAGGTGACCTGCCCATTTGCACTCGAGTCTGCATCGACTGCTTTAACCTGCATAAGTTTTGTTCCTACAGGCATCCCTTCCATAATTATAGCGTCATAGCTAGCCGTTTCAAACATGGGCTTGTTGTCATTTACATCCAATACCTTAACCTCCACATCCACAGTCAACACAATGTCTACTTTGTCTAATTGAATGGTGGCTGCAACTTTGAAGTGAAAAGCAGGATTTGTCTCATGGTCAAGTCTCTTATCCAGTTTTATGAGCCCTGTGTCTTGCTCTATGATGAAAACCCCATCTTTGTTGTTTTCAGTCAGCTCACCATTAACTGTGCTATACAAAGCACCCTGATTAGGCAAAACATGCAGAATGTCAATGGTACTACCTATGAGGGTGTCTTCTGCTATGGTAAAAGAATACTGGGGTTGAGAAAAGGAAGGCAAAATAGTTTCTGGGGGTAAGACATGGATGTAGACAGGAATGAGGGAATGCTTTACAGGAATGCCACCATCAACTGCTTTCACAAAGAATGACAGAACTGTGTTTTTCAGCTGATTAAAGCTACCCTTGGTGACCATCCATCCATTGTCTGGATCTATTTCAAGCAGATCAGCTACTGAAACGGAGGCTTCACTATACAGAGAATATGTAATTCTGGAATTGGCTCCATCATCTGGATCTACTGCTTGCACTTGGGTCACCAAGTAACCTTTCCCAACATCTGCTTTGACACTTGCTCTGTACTCGACTGTCATAAATTGAGGAGCGTTGTCATTCTCATCCACTACTATCACTCTCACAGTGCAAAACGTAGTCCTGCCACCTCCATCGAGGGCTCTCAAAAATATACCGATATCTCTTTCCAGCGGGCTCTCCCGGTCTAACCTCTCAGTTGTCAGAATCTGCCCATTGCTATCAATCAAAAATCGGTCCTTGGCAAAGTCATTTATTATGGAGTAGCTTATCTGGCTGTATACACCTGAATCCCCATCTGTTGCCTTCACATGGATTACCTTAGTTCCAGGAGCAGCGTTTTCTCTAACCTCTGCAACATAAACGCTCTGCGAAAACACAGGGCTGTAGAGGTTGGCCCCAAGGATCTGTATGTGCACCTGAGCTGTGCTGGTGAACAGCCCATCTGACACAGAGACATTTAGGCTGTACATGGGCTCCATCCTCTGTTTGCGATGGTTGGAAAGGGTGATAACACCACTCTTGCTGTCCATAATAAAACTGGTCCTATCATTTCCTGATAGGATGCTGTACTCCAGTCTGTCAAAATCAGAACTGTCAGCATCAGAGGCTTGCACACATGTCACAAAATGACCCCGAGGTGCCAGTTCGCTCACATACGATTCATATATTAACTGATTAAAAACTGGAGGGTTGTCATTCATATCTGTTATTGAGATACTAACAAGAACCTCGCTGCTTAGTGGTGGGAACCCATTATCGGTTGCTCTGACTTTCAAGCTGCACTGCTGTATGAGTTCATGATCCAGCATCCGGGCTGTCAGAATGAGGCCACTGGTGCTGTCTATATGGAAATAGTCCGTGCTGTTAAAGGTGTCCTGGACTATCTGATACTGCACAATCTTGTTATTATCAGAGTCAGCATCAGTAGCAACAACCTGCAGTACAGGAGTCCCAATCAAAGATGCTTCAGACAAAGTAGCATTATAAGCTGACTGATCAAAAACTGGTGGATTATCGTTAACATCATTAATGATCAAGTCCACGGTAACCTCAGCTCGAGCACCAGTGAGGGCGTCGCTGGCTCGCACCATCAGCTTGAAAAGAGAATTTATTTCATAGTCCAGTGGGCTAATGACACTCAGAACTCCTGTATCAAAGTCAATATTAAACTGGTTGTAGGGATCGCCATCGACAATGATATAAATGATACCCTGACCTTCTGGACTAGTTGCATTTATGCTTAAAATTGGTGTGTGCATTTCTACATCTTCATTCACAGAAGCTGTATAGAAGGGCTTGTCAAATACAGGCATCGCTTTGTTAACAATAGTAATGGGGAGCTCTACCGAAGCAGACAATGATGGGTTACCGCCATCTTTTGCAAGAATGACAACCAAATACTCTATATTAGACAAATCAGAATTGAAGGCTTCTTTCAAAGTGACACTACCAGATCCTCTATCGATTTCAAAATGTCCGTAGTCTTCCTTCAGAAGATATGACACCTCACCATTTTCACCCTTATCTTTATCAATAGCCGTCACTCGATATATCAGGGTACCAGGCTCAGCATCGACTTGCACAGCAGCATAGTATGGAAGCCCTACGAACACTGGTGCATTGTCATTTATGTCCTCAATGTAAACCCTCACCACCACTCGAACGACACGAAGGTGATCTAGTTCGCGGCTTGCTTCCACTACCAACTCGTACAGCTCTTGTTCCTCTCGGTCGAAGGGGATGCCAGTTGTCTGAATGACTCCCGAGGTGGATTTGATTTTAAATTTGTTGCCTGGGTTTAATATACTGTATTTCAATGGCTCATTGAGGCGGTTACCAACAGCATTCACCACAGCAATCTTTGTAATATTGGTGCTGTTTTCTGAGATAGAAGTGGAATAAAAATTTTGTGTAAAATGGAGTCCACTATCCATGGCTTCTTTTACCATTATTGTCACCATAGCAGTGCTATAAAATTTCCCATCAGATACTCTTACAATTAGCATATAATGGTCTTTGGAGAGGCTATTGTTTTTAATGGTGAGTACCCCTGTGCTTGAATCAATTAAAAAATGGTCCATATTGCCTTCAATTAGACTATATGTTAGTTCAGGAGGGATCTCTGAATCTGGGTCTGTAGCCTTGACTTTGAGAACCTCAACACCAACATACGTGGGCAGGAGCAAGACTGTCTCAAATACAGCCTGGCTGAAGACTGGTGGGTTGTCATTGACATCAGTTACCTCAATGGTCACTTCAACTGGGCTCTCGGCTGTAAGCTGGGGATTCCCACTGTCTCTAACATGCACGTGGAAGTGGAAGTGTGCTATTGTTTCATGATCTAAATTTGCAATTGTTCTGATTGCACCTGTGCTGGAATCTACTGTGAAATACTTTTTTGCAGTAGACTCCACAATCTGGTAGACAAGCAAAGCATTCTGGTTGCTGTCAGCATCAGTGGCACGTATCACGAGGGGACTGTTATTTGCGCTCCGGACTATGCTATTTACAGGAGCAGCTTCGCTTATGCTGCCTGAGTACTGAGAGAAGAGAAAAACTGGTGGGTTATCATTTTCATCAACAATCTGAATGTTCACAGTGGCGTTTGATGCCATGCCTGCCATATTTGTTGCCTGTACAATGAGCTGATAGAAGGAAGCACGTTCATAATCAAGGGCTTTTTGACTGGTGATCACTCCAGAATATGGGTTTATAGTGAAGACTCCATCCACATTTCCATCTTTAACCTCATAAACTAACGTGGACTGACTGATTGCAGAGAGAGAGATGACAGAAGTACCAATATCCACATTTTCATTAACCTCTGCTTGGTATTCTTTGAGAGTGAACTTAGGGTGGGAGTTATCTGCCATCGTCACAGATATTCGCACAATTGCTGTTGCAGACAGTGGTGGAGAACCTTGATCAGTCACTTTGACTGACAAAACAAACTGTCCCATTGTGGTTAAGTCTGGCTCCTTCAGTAATGTAATGATCCCTAAAACTGGTTCAATCTTGAATGTGTTTCCTGTATTTCCTAAAACACAAATATTGGAAGCAAATTAGAAATTAAATACAACACACTTAATGATAATTTAAATCAGGAACAATTAGCTGCAATTTGTTAAAGGCAGTTACTGAAAAAAAAAAAAACCCTAACATAAAAGAATTCTAAAGGCTCTTCCAGCCTTCCTTTCTGAAAATCAGGTATCTCAGTAGATGGTATAGGTGTTCAAACCTTCAGAAACTCAGGCGCTGCTTTCTATATCTTGATTCTGTGCATCAACATCTGAGCAAGTGCTGCATGTACATTACTCCTACTGAGGTAGGAAAAAGCATCTCTAAATTATGGGAATTAGTCAAATACATGTACACCTAAGGCAAAGAAACTAGATCAGAGGCTAACAAGCCAATTACATGACAAATGGATAACAACTCAGGCTCTTAATTGAAGGGCATATTAAGCAACTGTGAGAAGACTATAGTAGTTCAAGACTCAAAGAACTGAATATAAGAAGGTTAAAGTGGCATTTAGAAAAATAAAAAAGAACAAATAGCATAGAAAAGAGATTCAAGTATCTTGTGGCACAAAGGTTTATCATACGATCTCTGAGGAGGATGAATCTAGATGAATGAGATTTAGCAGAAAATGTCATGAAATGTCTGTTATAACATGAAAGCAGGGATATCACTGACTGCATAAAGGTGAAAACAGTAAGTTTGGATCAACAACCTTCTTTGGGGTCTGTTTTTCTTTTTAGTCTTTTTGCCAACCTCTTTAGCAAGACAGATTCAAAACTTTTGCTATGTATCCTTACCCTGTAATTAGAGATCACCTTTACTAGGCAATCCATATTTTGCTGGTTCCTTGAGTGCCTGCTTAAAGTATAGGATGCTGTGTGTGTATATGGCATGTATAAGCATACAGACTCTTTTTCTGAATTTGATTCTAAATATAAACAGCTTGTACTGAGTTACAGCGATTCCAATCATTATAACATGTTCCTGCTACTGTAATTTACACTTTAAAATCTAGAACTGCTTCCAATCTACAGTCAAGCATTCATCCATGACCTGGAGGGAAATATGTCTCAGGTAACTGGTGATAAACAAGAGATTTTATTTTAATGGTGATTGTTACAGGTGCTGTGCACAGACCAGTAAATGTGAAAATTGTAGCTGGAATGCCAAATACATGGAATCCTAAATTAAGAAAGTTAATATGAACTATTTTTAAGATGTGATTCACTATCTGTTGTAAATTCTGGGGCCTGGAGGCTAATTTAAGCTACATGCTACTGTATGTACTTCAATACTGGTAGTGGCTTTCTATTTATATCCATCCTTTCAGATCAGTAAAGTTTACTCTACTAGCTAAAACAAAAATTGTGCTATTCACTGAGGAGCTGAGATTCTGCCAGAGCTACCAATTCTCATAAAGATCACAGTATCTGTCACATTTGCAGATACTACAAATGCTGCTGCAGTTATTTTTTCAGTGCTTGTTAATACAAATAATTTTTAGCCACTGACTGCCTCAGGTAAGGCCAGAGCTGGTTCTCCTCTTTTAGGAATTTCTTATGAAATTACACAAAAGCTACTTTCTTTACCAATTACCAATATAAAGTGATGTAAGTAATTCCCCTCAATGAAAGGGCTGTGTACAATCTGAATGCTGCAGTTAAAATCAGTATCCTCATCTGCAGATTTTATGGATCATAGAAACTACAGCAGCAGAAGACTGAATTTTGATGCATCTGGGATTGGAACATCTGTGGATAATGAAACTGGGGGAGTGCATGTCTTACACTAAATGGAAGTTTGAAGTCTGACACTGCAGCAAGAGCTCATGATGAAACAGAAACAGGGTGTAATAGAATAGAGAGACTCTAGAAAAAGAGAAAAACATGCAAATTAAAAAGGACCATCTAATAGCTAAAGCATCTTTTCTAATCATGTCTGTATCATGTATGATCCTATTACCAGTGTATGGCAGCCATACTCCTAGCATGTCAGGTTGCTCTTTACATTGTGGTAGCACCTATAGGTGATTGGTTTGGAGCCCATAAAAGTAATAAGGTGTCAAGAAAAAGCTGGGATCAGTCTTGAAAAACATTGCCCCAAGAACCTGATCTGGTCTGCTCAGAGTTCGTTCTGTAAGGTACAATGTTGTCCTGCCTGGGCACGTGTAAAATTTCCCCTGATCTAAGTTAAAGGCCACTGGAGAATACTGAGAAACAACTGGTAAGACCAAATGCAGTGCATAAAGGAAATATTTGTTTTGTAGTGCTAAGATCTTTGTAGGATCACAAGGGTCTAAGTTCAACACTTCTAGCTGCAAAAGACTTCACCTCCTGGTTTACTTAAGGGACTCTACTTCCACAGAGCATACAGGGTAATGACAGAACAAAGTTCCTTGGGGTCTTCTGTAAGCTTCAGGTTCTATCAGCTTAATTTAAGGTTTGAACTTGAACACTATGAAGCTAAATCAATATGAGATGGTATAGATATTACTATTTCATTACTTATTTTTTGCCATTTAGCCTGTTCCTAATTGACATAAGCTATCCTAGCTAGTGTCAAGTATTTATAATAATATAGGGATAAACAATATAAACAATGATCCTGTAGGGAAAGGCTTGTGATATGAGTAATATGAGGACAATCTGCAGTATATGAGACTTCTTTTTAGGGCAATATAGGTTTATAGTTTGCTATTATTACAATGCAAAGATTCATATTACTAAACAAAAAAAAATAGTAGTAATGAAATATTAAAAAATCCAAAGGTTACAAATTTCTACTTCCTCCTCTCTTTTTCCAGGTACCCCTCTTGTATATATGTTAATGGTTTATGTCAGAGATAATTCTTAACTTCAGATCCATATCAGCCACAAAGTTACATTCACTTGCATGTGTGGCAGGGATAATGCAAATTTCTCACCACCATGCTGTTGCACCAGCAGAGGAATGTTTTTGCGGGTACGGATTATGTGGTGAATGTAAATATCTAGAGATTAACAGCAAAAGCAATTTTAATCTGGTACCACCATGCCCTCCCTTAGTTTCAAGGGACCTTGTGCCATTAAAATGCTATGACCCTGCTGATAGAAGTTTTTAGCATTGCCTTGGTGTTAGTCTCCATGCTCGTCTGATCTGAATGTTGGCAAAGATGCCAGGACATACCAGCTGTTGTGGGATTTGTTTATGGAGGATCCACTGTGTACTAGACTGAAGCCAGCAACTTGAAAACAAGTCACTGGCTGTAACTTTCAATAACTATCTTCTGTGACGTTTTTGAACCAATGACTCAGAGGTAAAAGGCTCTAGTGAACATGAATGAGATTCTGTTCTGACAGGTTTTGGGTACAGTAGCTTCAAAATAAAAAAACAACCCACAGGAAGGTGTCTCCTTTGCCCAGATCTACAGGCGAAGGTAAACCAAAGAAGCTGACTTGTGTGTGAAGACAGACCACCATCACAGCACTGCTCTGTGTATGGCATGAATCATGATGCTACATTTTCAGCCTCTGTTCTAACCTGCTTCAATAGTGTAGATAAGCTCTGCGTTTTCTCCTTTGTCTTTGTCCAAAGCCGTGACCTGCAAGACCGCTGATCCAACTGCTGCTGATTCAAACACTGAGGCTTCGTACAATGGGCTGGTAAAGTATGGACTATGGTCATTGGAGTCTTCCACATTTATGATGACTCTGGCCAGGTTTCTTCTATAAGGGAATTCTTGATCTCGGACCTATAGAACAAGTACATGATACACATCTTGATACCCATCTAGTAAAATTTCATAAATATTACTCATCTGAGTGCTAATAATACTTTCAGTTCTATTTAATACAAAGTTTTAAAAAAAACCCTTTTGTCCCAAAGAACAGTCTAAAATACATAACATGTGAGATGGTAGATAGTAAAATTAAGGAAACAGGAAGAGCTAGGGACTTTTTTTTTCACTTGTGAAAAAATGCATGGCAATCATGACATGAATTTTTAAAGTGGAAACCACATGACATCTTAAATTCAGTTTTAGGTTTGCAAGAAATATTTTTTTTTTTTAACACATGCTAAATGGTCATGCCTTTGCCCTGCCACTTCCTGTTTTATAGCATAGAGGCAAATATACCTTGCCCATTGCTCCTTCTTTCAAACACCTACAAACAATTTTACCCACTATAATCAGTTGTGTGTCAGTCTCATGCTTGTAGCTGCCAATGGACTTTTTAATCATTATATATGTACACAGCTTTTTGAAGATTGTTGATATTGATGATACCAATAGTTAACAGAGTAGGAATTACCTTAAGAAGTGCTGAGTACTCCCAACAGAGGTATCATTTATCACACCTCTCTCAATCCCATACAAAATATCTCAGCACTGCTACACTGATAAACCTGCCAACATGATTCCCAAAAGTTTGGTTCTTAAACAGAGCAAAAAAAGAGTTGTATCAGGTGGAGATCAAAACCAAGCACCAGGAAATGACCTCTGTTAGCCATGCCTTTCTGTGATTAGGTTTATATTTATTTGTTAGCCTGCTCGCCAAAGGACTTGCAGCTTGTTACTCTGTGAGCTGAGACCCCACTCAGGTCCTGCTCAGTGGATCTCAGAGCAGCTCTCTGATTCCTAGGGTCCCCTGTCCAAAGATGGCCCCGCACCTAACACATCATTAGCTGTTCCGTCAAAGATCTCTTCTGCAGGAGTCCTAAGTGGTTAAAGAATATAGCAGACTATAATGTTTAAATTAACACAGATTGGTTTTTTACTAACCTCCAGCCCATAATATACAATCTTCACTTGAAAACAGACAGACATGTTCTGTAATTTAGGCACACTCAGCAAAAAATGATAATTAATTTTCTTTCTGCATACCCAAACATTTGGAAATGTAGATGAAAGCTATTTTGAATATCAACAGTTTATGTACTGAAATAAGTCTGTAAAAGTCAACTATAAACTAGGATTGTATTCAGAAAGGCTGTAGCATTCTCTATGGGAAGAAAGTAGTTATCTCCCTGTGAATAACTTCTCAAGTAACTTTCAGTCTCACTTCAGAAACTCTGAAAATTACCTTGAGTGAGGGGACCAGATGCCAAGAGATGAAATAATTTCCTGCTTGCTCTCCCTTGTGATAGCAAATCATATCATATTCCATACAATAAATTCACAGTAAGTTTCCCAAAAAGCCCAAATAAAAAATGTAAAATAAATACACAGCAGGGCAGGCAAGATGAAATGAATGACTACTTACTGCATTAAGAGTCCTTTGCTTATGCAAAGACTAAGGCACGTATGCACCTGAAGCAGCAGTGATTGTGTCCTGAGACAAGCGAATATTGCATTCTTACCATGACATTCAGGATGTGCTTATCTTGAGCTTCGTGGTCTAATCTCTCAGCAGTATAGAGCACCCCAGTGCTGGGATCAATTCTGAATTTTCTCACGCTGACTGTATCGATGCTGCTGTGAATAGTGTAGCTCAATTTATGCTTTTCATCTCTGTCTATAGCTTCAATTTGCAGAATTTCAGTATCAGGGAGGATGTCCTCTGAAATGGTGACATCGTAACTTGGGTGAGAGAATTCTGGGCCATTATCATTGTTATCCAACACTTTGATAAGAACCTACAGTTAATAAAAGAAAAACATCTGAAGTTACTGAAGTCTAGACAAGTTACTGAATAGGCACCTAGAGAAATGTAATTTACATGACTGATGATTTTATGCTGCTGTATGCTGGGACGGAGAAACATAATTTAGTATTAAATGCTGACTGTTCAGATCAAAAGAAATAGTAAGGATCTGACTTTGGAGGCAAAAAGTTCCTAATTACAAGACCTACTCAGATCCTGACAAAGAAGTCCATATATCTGTATCTATAGATTGGAAAATACTCCTGGAATGGTCATAGAAAAAGTTTTGTTGTCCCTTGTAACTGCTCTGGTTACAAGAGACTTCTAGAGCTATTATGGGATTTGCTTTCCCCTTCACTATTAATAAGGCTATAAAAGAATCCTTTTCATGTAACTTCAATCTGCTTTTTATACAATCAAGATTTGGCTAAATCCTGTATTGTTTTCTGCCTGATATATCGCATTGGGATGTACTAGCAACGTCAAATCATGACAGCAGTGGAGACTTTGAGTTGCTGTTACGCCTTAGGCCGTGTTAGGAACGGTGACACTTGATGAGATGAGGAGACAGAACCTCACGACCATGCAAGCCTACCCCACACAGATCAGTACATACCATCAAGGCCAGGTAGGTAATCTCAGGGCACTGGTGACAGGGAAGGATTATTTTTCATCCTTGCTCTTTCTTTGCCAATGATGGCTGTTTTTCTTGATAACTAATTCACATTCCCCTTGAACACCTACTTGCCTCCCTTCTGTTGCAGTTTATGAACGGTAAAACTTCTGCTAAAAAGGTGAACGAATGCTGTGCCATTTGCTTCAAGTCTGTCTTTAAAATCTCAGTACTGAACCCTAAAAAACTTGGGAGAGGGGGAAGGCAGCCCCTATACTATTACACCTATTTCAATGTATTGCATGCTGACTCTGGTAACTAATAAGAATCACTATTTTCCAAGCTTTGCCTTTCAGAAATTATGTGACCATGCAATGTTATGCATGTGTGGCTCTGATGAGGTTTTGTGTTTTTCTCCACTGGAGGAGTCACTCCCTGGAGAAAATTTGCTTTCCAGACTTTGTATGCCCTAGATTACTTTGGGCAGTGTAGCAGCAAAACCCTTGACAAACTACATAATACTGAAAGATGAAATGCGAAGTGTTGCCTCTTTTTCAGTATTGGAAACAAAAAGTATCTTTTGCAGAATATGCCTGTGAAAGCACACACCTAATTTTACAGTGAGTGAAAGGGAACTATCTTTTTATTCAAATACTTTGAAATAAGAAATAGTCCAATGAACAATGTGGGAAAGGCCATTCACAGGACTCTTTCTGAAGACTAGGAGACTTGACCCATCCTTCATGGTATTTTCTGTGCTGTTCTGAAAAGTATTTGGCTCTTTTTAAGCAAATATTTTATTACTTTGCTTGATCAAGCCCTGTTCACCCCTACTTTCTTAACAGAAGAAAAAAACAGTTGTACTTTTACTGCAATATTGCACAAACAGATGTTGGCCTCAGAAAGAAATGAAACTTTAGATTTCCATGATATGTGGAAGGGTTTGCAGAACACATTACCAGAAGGAACATGAGCAATTGTAAGCAGCAGTTGTAATGAACTAGCCTGGGAACTGTTTAAAAGACAGCTGAAATAAAATGCTCTGTAAGTTAAATGGCATAGGACTTCAACTGCACATTCCATGCGATTTAATTTTCACCAGATTATGGTACGCCAGAGTGAAGCAGGGAGAAGCCTATATTAAGTTATGCTTCAGTCTTGGACAGATAGCAATAAAACTGGGGGGAAATACACATTGCTGGGCCTATAATAATGATGAAGAGTTACTTCACTTTTTTTTGTTGTTGTTGTTGCTATACAATGTATCAAGGTGTGTTTCTGACCTGACTGAGGAAACAAAAAGCCAAACCCACCTCTGAAAAATATGCAAAGAAATGAGTTGTAATACATGAAAAGCCAGAGGAAAAAATGAAAAGACTTCAACTGTAATGGGACACAGAGTCAGTGCTGAACCACTTTTGTTAGTGTAATGAAGAGACACTGAAGCAATACAGTTGGGGAAAATCTGTATTACTAGTGTTTAATACTTAAAGGCATCTTCTTGAGAAGTTTTGATACCCTCAGTCCTTGCCAGGTACCATTGTAACATGGCTGGATTATTTCACTGCTGCATTGTTAACACAGACAGTACAGTTTATTTTACCTTTAATTAGAGGCCAAAAACTTTGTCATGTATCATTTTAGATAGTCTAACAGAGAAGTAAAAACTTTTCAAATGGATTCAATTGAAAATACCAATGGTGTTTGATTCTGCTGATGCCAGTACAACACAGTCTACCTTGAACAAGTAAGGTGCCATGTGAGGGACAGGCTTGTATCTGTGAATTTGTTTTTAACATTGTTGTGTGCAAGCTCAAGCTATTCTGTAAGAAAAAAAAAAAAAGTACAGATGCACACCAATGTGTCTTAAAGGTACTGCTACAGCGGTGACATGCTGTTTTGTTTGTGTGGTGTGTGATCATCCCAGTGCTGGGGTTCACTTCCCATTATATCTAATGCATTTTGGGATCACTCGCAAATTGGGAAAGCAGAGGAATGCATAGAGCTTTATCCACCACAAAGCTTTCACCGTGACTGTGCAAGCCACAGATCTCTGATTTAAGCCTTCACTAGACTGCATAAACTAAACTGGGTGGGACTGGATCAACATCAGAGACCAAGGATAAGCTATGAGACTATGGAAATTATAGTGTGGATTCAAAGAGCAGCATTTCTTCCCACTGAAAAAGATATAAGCTGACACACAGATATGGACCATGATGGTGCCTGGGGAGTGGGAACGGAGAAGGTAAAAAAATTGAGGTTCTCATTCACTGCGGTTATCAGACTTACAGGGAACTATGCACTTAAAATTGCTTTGATAGTTTCCAGAAAACAACTTTTTTTTTTTTCTCCTTTCACTTCATTTCTACTGTAAAACTGATCAAGTGCCTGTTTAAGTGGCAGGCATCTTCCTCCCCAGAGATGACAGTATTTTAATGATTTGTCAAGTGATCCACATTGAAATACACATTATTTATTACATACTCTGCATTTCAACAGCCACTTCCATCTGGAGATGGAAGGCAGTGGGTTAGAGATGCTAATGAATAAAGAGGTCATTATTGATTCACAATTTCTTCTGTTAAAGCAGTTAAGAGTATTTCGAATTTTTGTCAGCTGTCCCTCAAAATCCCAGCTGTAATTTTAACATTATGGTTAACATTTAGTAGAGGGGGGTGGATTTTCCTTGCAACAAAAGAAAGTTACATTATATATAGGAACACTGACTATACACAGCTCTGTTAAATCCACAAGCTATGGAAAAGAAGAAAATGGAATGCTTTTATGTTCTTAAAAATTTAACTGTCTTGGGAGCTACTTGAACCAAAATCAAGAAAAATAAAATGGAAATTGAGTGCCGTTTTAAATAGATATTAGTCCTCCAATCCTTACAACATTTTGAGGAGCAGGTGGCCATTATTATCCCCATCCTTTGCCCAGGAAAACACTGACTTGCAGCAAGGTTAAATGACTTACCAAAGCCACATGAGAAGTGCAGTAGCAGAGCTGGGGAAGATGTTTTAGGTTTATTTTTGAGCCACTCCCCTTTTATTAGGTCACCTTAAAATGCCACCCTCCTATGCAGGCGATTTTCTGCTCCAGCAGGAGGACTTCTAGTAAGGTGGTACTTAAAAAGAGGGGGCAATTTTTTCCTTTAATAATGGACAAATGAACACCAGGCTCATAGAAAACCTAATCCTACAAACATATGTGAAGTTGAGTAAGACGAATGCCACCAGATCGTTAATATGAGGAAAGTTACTCAAGTTCATTTAACGGCTGCCAAATTTAGGCATAAAATCTTGGTTCTACTGGCAAATTTCCCACTGACTTCAAAAGGGCCAGCACTCTGCTCCTTGAAGACTTAAGCTTTAGCCAGCCTGCAGAACATCTTTCACCCAAAATCAAGTGTTATCCTACTGAAGCAACTCAAAGACTCGCAGTGTATGTGTAATTTAATACTTTCCTCATATTTATTTCCAAAAGGAAGATATGGCAAGAATGACCTGTGTTACATAAATATCCTTTATTACTGTGTAGCTGCCCAGAGTGTTAAGCTGTGACAATACCCATTGTGTAAAATCAAAGAGAGGCTTTAAAAGTTTCCCAACGCATCTCCGAAAGGTGACGAATGGAAATGTTTACTATTTGTTTGCTGCTAAGTAGAGATTTCTCTTTGCTGAGGACTGTGCAAGGTTATTGACTAAACCACTTTTTATAGACAAACATTAGCTGCAAGTCTTTTTTCCGCGCTCATAAAGCAAACATGCAGCAAAGCAGTCTCTGCCTGGTTATCCTTGAAAGCTCCTATCTTTTCCAGTGTGTCGCAGGCTTCAGAAAGGCAGGCTTGCCTCCTTCTGCTTCCATTGTGCAGAACCTAATTTATAGTCCGAACGAGCGCCTCACTATAAAAGATTTGCTTCTCCCTGCTCACTTCCTATTTCCCACAGTTAAAGCAAGTTTCAAATAAAGGATTCACGAGCCTCCAAGCTTACAAATTAGGCAAAGCAACACTCAGAGCATTAGCAAAGACTTTGTATTCAAAATGGTAAGTGAAAGGCCTAGAGAAATACAATCAAATCAAAGCAGGACAAAACCTAATGCAGGAAGTCTCTCCAAAGCTGTTTTTAATGTTGCCCATCACAAATACCTTTGGTTTAGGCACAAATGTATTTGAGTGAAAACTGGATAAATGCCAGAAGCTGCTTTAGAGACATTTGAAGCTGGAAGAAGCCGCTTGGCTAATTGCTTGGTCTGGGCACAGTGTTGTAGTACAACCTATTAAGTGCCTGAATTGCTTAAACTCAGGTTACGCTTTTGTATGGGTTTTGAAAACCTATTTTGATTTAATATTGCTCTCAATAGTGTTACCACACAGCTTTATTTGCTGCTTCCTGACAAGTTTTCCTCTCCTCCAAACCCCAACCTTAACAGAAAAATGCAAACAGTTTCCCTACCAACATCAGTGGCCTGTTATTTATACTTTTCCATGACCCTTGTGTTATGTTAAAATGGGAGGAAAAGTCTTTGTTTCACAGGCAAGGCAGTGCTGAGATCGCTGGATGGGAGAAAAATAAAAATCAAGGATTGGGTTAGTTCTAGTTTGGAGTAAAAATTGAATTAAAACCCCATGTCTTCTTGCCCATCCAAGTAGAATCCACAGCTTCTTCCTTTTGGCAGGGTCTAATGACTTAGCTACATTTTGGCCATGGTCCTCTAAGAAAAGCTTTTCACCATTCAGTTAAAAGAACCACCCTCACTCGGGGTGACTGATCAACTTCTCTTTGTTAAGAGACAATCTTATAAAGAAAAGGTGGTCTCTGAAAGCTGACACCAAGTTTGGTATCCTGAAACTCGCAGCTAAAGGTCAACCCTGAGCAGAAGAATAAATAAAAGCCCACAGTCTTCTGCAAGGAGAGACAGAAAGGGGCAATGAGCGGTAACTTCTCCCATCTGCTCTTCCATCCTGGTTGGCTCCAGCTGAAGATATTACAAGCGAACCATGTATTGATCTACAAAAACTTTTCAGAGGGAACTGCATGTTCCTCTCTGAGTGTTCACTCTACTGGGAAACAGTGAGATGGTTTTGCAGTAAGTGAAACTGAGGAACTTTTTGCCTCCTAGCTTAGAAACATCAGCCTTCACGCTTTAAAGCATCTTTTTTATAGAGGTTAGGATGATGAGAAAGAAGGAGAAGGCACTAAAATAAGCAAGAAGTAAAACTGTCTTTTTCATATAATACCATGACTCCAGGAGTCTGTTCTTAAAAAAAATAATTATCTGCTAGTACAACATTCTCACTAAAATTGAAAAATTATCATCACTTAGATGATTGCTCCCCACTGTACTGTACTTCTGTGGGTATTTTAGCAAAATTCAACAGTATGCACTATGAAGAATTAAATAAATGTTATTCCTATGTTGTGCTTGGTTGTAAAGGATCTGAGTTGTTCAGTAAAAAAAAAGGAGGCTTTGTGATAAACCTGACTCATGACCAAGAGAATCTCTAACGTTACACAGTCAAAGTTAGTCAAAATTGTGGCAGGAGTAGTCATTTAGATGCCATCATACTGATTTCTTGCTGGGAGAGTCCTCTCTCTGCTCAAGCGAGGGCAAAAGACCCTTCACCAGCCTCGCAGTCACCAGGCAGTGGCAGTGGTGAGGAGCAGGGTCACTGCCCGGAGCTGCTGTCCCCGGCTCTCTCCAGTGTGCGGGATGCAGAAGCCCTGTCCCCTCCCCAAGGCCAACAGCTCGCCTGGCAGCTGCAGGAATCGTGTTTCGCGGGGATTTAGAGCCAACGTGTGCCTTCAGCCTTTAATAAATTACTGCGTGGCCTTGAGCAATGATGAATTAAGCTAAGGGATCAAAACAAAAGCTCTCCCTGGCTAAGTCAGGAGACTTAGCCTTCCTAGAAGTTAATCATCATGACAGAAGCTTTATACCCACACTCCAAATATATAAATCAAACAAGTCAACATTTCTTCATCTTTTGTCCCCTCCATCCCTCCCCATCATGGCTGTGCTGCTGGGATGGCTGGGACTCAGCTGGATGGGCAGCACGGTGAGTGGCAGCAGCTCAACAAGTCCTGGTGCTTTGGTTCTCACTTTGGAGATTATATTCCTTTTGAAAACCTGATCGTGACCCAAACGAAACAGGCTTTCGGTTACAAAGGAAGTTTGTGATTTTTTATTTTTTCTTAATATTCCATATGTTCTTTTTGCCTCTTTTCACAAGAGTGAACCATTAATACAACAGATGTAACTTTAAAATCAAAATTATTTCCTTCCTCTCATGGTACAGTAGTGAACCATGTGTGCAGTAAGGCATGAAGGAAGTAAACAGTTTATTGGAGTTTAAGGCGTGCAGGAACATTGCTGAAGAAACTTCTGCAAGTCTGTGCCAGGGATCATGTTACCGAAGCAAAAATCTTTGGCATTTTTATGCTGTATTTTACCACCTCCAACTGTGTAATAGACAAAAGGCCAGGAAGAGATAAAGGGAAACAGGTGGGGTGGAATAAAAAGCAAGACTGTTCCATTTGGCATGGTGATGATCAGCTGTTTCATAATAAACCATCGCACTTTGAGGGGGGCTTTATATTATTTTATTGCTATACAAGGGGATGAATTTATACATTTGCTTTCCACCCACTTCCTCTTCTACCATATCTTCTTGCAGCTATAGTTCAAAATGCAGGTGGTACTATGTCTATGAGACAAAATACGATGTCATTTTATCAAAACTCAGAACAAGGCCATCAGTAAATGCTTTTTTGACTCTTTCTATGAAATAATTTACTTAACCTAACAGTTTGATTTTTTTGTTATTGTTGTAAAAGGAAATAAAGATGGGTAAGGTACACAAAGGCTCCAAAATATAGTCAAAATTACAGTATGGAAGTTTTGTAAAAGTGAGAGATAATTAGGCAGGTCATAATTCTGGCAGCTTTGAGATAATGATCGCTTTAGAAATCTCTGTTGTGAAGACCAAAAAAACCACATTCTCGGATGTTGTCCAGGCCACAATTAAATACTGAAACAGTATCTACATGGAGAGAAGGAGGTGGAGGGAAGAAGGGCCTGTATCCACCAGTT
Source organism: Strix aluco (assembly GCF_031877795.1). Taxonomy (NCBI): domain Eukaryota; kingdom Metazoa; phylum Chordata; class Aves; order Strigiformes; family Strigidae; genus Strix; species Strix aluco. Next base: position 127,124,492 of record NC_133932.1, read on the forward strand.
ATTATCTAATGCTATACTATTTCAATCTTAAAGGTCTATCTTACATTTTTAAATAGGTCACATCACTGTTACAAAGAATGCTCAGGCTTCTTTTAGAATGTAACAGCTTTACTGAAATATGTTTTTACCATATGTTTTAATTAAAAATGTAGGGTTTTCATCAAAATAGGTTTTGAGGCCTGTCACAGGGGTCAATTTATTAAACCAAAAGCATCAAAAACAATAAACATAATATCCATGAGAAATTACTTGTATACAGCATATTTTAAATTCCCTGTGCTTTTTAATATTTGTTTGGCTGAACTATTTGTAAGAAAAAAAATGCCGTGGTAGGGATTCAACACCACATTTCTGAAACGTGGGCTGAGAGTGTTGCCAAGATTAAAAAACAAATCAAACCAAAAAACTACACAAGGGCTGAAGAAAATGCCTTATGGAAAGGGAACATAAAGAGGTCAGCAGTCATCCTCCTTCGCTCGTCTACCAGAAGACTGGGAGGTGATTTGACTATTCTGAGTAAGTGTCTTCCTTGGGAGAAAACGCTGGTTTTTAAAGAGCTCTTTAAAGCAAAGAAGGCGTAACAGGGAATACAGGCCAGATATAATCAAGTTAAAAATAAGGGATGTTTTTAGCGGAGATGCAATTAATTACTGAAACTAACAGAGAAAATAGCAGATTTCCTACCACCTAATTTACTATCAACTGATGTTTTCTTATCTAGAGTGGATTATCAGGAGAAATTATCAGATAGCGATATTTAGAGATTTTAAGGCTGGTTATAAACAGGAATTCAGACTGAGAAAGCACTCAATGATTTAAGAGTCTCTTAGGAAAGTTGGTGAATATAGATTTACATCTGAACCATTTGATCAAAAAGGAAAGGTAAAACAGAAGCATCTGCGTGTGCGTGCATATATGTAAATATAAAAAATGTTCAGGCCTTTCTTCTGCATTATAAAGAAGCAAATAACATCACAAACCTATTTTTTTCATTTCCTCTATAAACCATATTTAAGGATTTGAGGCTGCATACAGGTGTCCTCTACCAGTATGTATTTTTCCCTATGTGTCAAATAATATTCAGGCTATAGACACACTTTACACTTGGGCAGTAATTCACATGTAGGATTTCAGGCCCTAGCTAATCCATACACCACAATCCACCTTATGTTGAAGGATTTTGCTAGTTGGCATCTTCCTGGTGCCACGTGGACCACAGAGTCCCTGTCTATGTGCCATGACCCTGACTGTGTCCCAACTCCAGACTGGTTCCCACTGAACAGATACCCGGGCTCTGCATCAGGGTCCCTCTGACAAAGATGTGTCAGAGCCAGCATTATCCCAGCTCTTCACATTTATCTGACCTGACTTTTTAATTGGTGAAAGGCACTGAGCCTGATAAACAAGCCTGGTTTTAAAGGGTTCAGTGCAGCTGTTCCCCAGAAGACAATGTGATTGCAGGCAGTGACACTAAAGGAGAGATCCTTTGAATCTTAATTGTCTCCTCTGAACAATTTCTTCTCTGAACAATTGATTCCATATCCCACATTTGGGTCTTGGGAGGATGAGAGGTATAAACTCCATTTAATACAATCAATAGCAATATTCCCCAACACCACAGAAGCACCACTGTATTTTGGATCATTACGGGGTGATACAATTGTCAAAATCTAAGCTTCACCACCTGTGATAGGGACTTCCTCAGCTGGAGGAAGGCAAATTACTTTCATGTGTGCCCAAAGAGGACAAAAGGAGAAATAACGCTTTGAAACCTTCAACAGCTGATTCTTTACAACAAGATGGAAAGGCTCTGAAAAATATCCCCTCTATTATTTAATTGTGGTCTCAAAGGATGAGGTTTTATTTGGATGGCAAAATTATTGATTTTTATAGCATATACATTCCACTAACAAATGAAAAACTTGCCAAGAAAGGAATGTGATATTCTACCTGAGTCGTGGCAATGTTTGTTCCATCGGTGACCTCCACAGTCATATTATATATTGACCTCTGCTCTGCATCCAAGGGCTTTGCAATGACAATAGTGCCCACTCCCTTCTCCGCGTCGAAAGAACTATCGTAATTCCCTCCTAATTGTTGCACAAAAATACAATTAAATTAGCCATCTCTGGAAAGTTTCCATTGAAAATCTTCCTAGAAGTGGGCATATCTGTTTACTGGCATCCATCTTAACGGCTTGCCTTAGCATACATAGTACATCTACTGATACTTCTTTGTTCATAACTCATTTATATTTCAAAGCACAGTTTGTATATTGGAAAGCAGATATCATTAAAATGCACTGCAAGAAAAAAATCTAGCAGTATATTTAAGTGAACCATAACTGAGTCTATAAAAAGAATCGAATGGCTGTAAGCCCGTAAGATGTGTGCCCTTGTAGTTTGGATAATGAACAATTATCTTTTTGTATAAAAATATTTTTAAGAGGGTTTTATTCTGCAAATTTTATTTTCAGGAAATTCTCACTGATGTTCGTGGGTGCAAAGTCCATCAACTGAGTCTTTTAAAATTACAATGATAATCAATTTTAAAAATGCAAATAGAGATTTGTTATGTTAATTTCAAGGACAATGATAATTACTGGCAGCAAAGGTCAAATTCTACTAGTCTTTTAGGAATTATTCAAATAGATCTGACAGGATACACATCCTAAATTCCTTTCCATTAAAAAAACCCTCACAAAGCACTGTTCTGAAACTAATATCCCCTTATCCTGTCACACAGTGAATGATGCAGCAGTGGGAAAACCCTCCTGAGTCTCAGGTGAAAGATAAAAAAGGAAAAAGAAAAAAAATCTATTAAAAAGTAAGAGAAAGCCATAAATAATTTGAGATTAAAGGGTTACAGGATTTCTCAGCCACAGCTATAGTTTATAAATCAGAACCACTCATTATATTAAAAAGTAAAGCACACACTCCCTGCTGCTAAGCTGCTTCTTACTCACTCATCTATAAAGTGGAATTTATTATGAGTTGAGTCTGAAATTTTTGGAGGGTGGGGACAGGGAGAGGTGGAACACAACACTGCTGACAAACAAACTCTTAAGGTCTATTCATCACACAGCAATGCAATGCCACTCGCAATGTCTGACAACCCAGTTCTACAAAGTGGAAAAGGCTTTCAAATGCCACTGGTTATAAAACTTATGTAAGATCTGATCAGACCTCTTGAGATTAGATCCACAGGTAGAAAAACATCCATTCCATTGACTTAGCTCTCATGCAATATACACAGAGATATATATTTGAATGGCTGGTGTATTATTACAAAATGGCTCTCATTTTAGGGCTGGGGACAGAGAAGCAAAGAGGATGGTTTTCCTTGTTCCACCATTGAGTCTTGCATCTGCACGGTTTTCTGAACAACAACCAGCATTATCTTCAGAAACAGTCATGCATTTAGTGAGTGGAAAGAGGTTTTGGCATTCCAAGAAGTTGAAGATTAGGAGGAATCACAGTGAAATCGCAGTCCCTGAATTCTTTAATGTGAAGAAACCCTCACTTGTCTCGATCTCTTGCACAGGCTATGGCAAAGAAAGTGTAATCTAGAAGAAGCGCTGCTCTGTCCATACCTGCCTTGGAGGACATTCAGGGATGGCGAGAAGAAAGGGGGAGGAGGAGCAAGAGTGCAAAGAACAAGAGCTATCCAAAGGAAAGGCAGAATGGTGAACTTCTGCCCACTGAAATGATCCAAACTTAGTCGTTTCAGACGTGCCATCAGACTTCCCTATGCTGAATATATGTATATACAGCTCTAAGTCTAATAAATGCAGTTGTAATTTTCCAGGAAAACACTGAAACTGGATCTGCTGTGATTTATGGTAGATAGAAACATTGCTTATTCCCTAACCTCCTTCTGCAAGCCCAAATTGTGTATTTTTTTCAATTGATACATATATGTTTAACACTATTTGACACTAGGAAAAAAAGCATAATTGTCCTTGATATTTAAGCAATAGCAAGGTATTTGAACATTGATTTTATCTTCAGTGTTTGTTATTTTTTTAAAAAAAGTTAGTCTTAGTCTGGAAGAAAAAGATGTCATCTCCCAATTAATGTTTTAAATTGATTTGCTTGAGAAAAATCCTACCATGAAAACCAACTCTGAAAAAAAGCCTCCTTTGAAGAAAAGACTTTGAGATTCTTTCAAGGAAATCTCTGCTGAAATGAAGCTAGCCTTGGGACAGTAGGCACTTTACAAAGAGAATGTTTCATACTGATAACCATGAAAACAAAATGAAAGCCTATACTTCAAGATGCTTAATAAACATCTTAATGAGCAATCAAAAACTATATGCTATCAACTGGCATACGCTTCCAAAGAAACCCTGCCTTTAAATCTTCCAAGAAGTAACACGGAAGGATTAGCAATAAATGTTTTAAATGTCCTTCCTCTGTTGGATTAGAGCTGGGTTTGCAGGGCACTAAGTAGTGTATTGCAAATACACCAACTTCTTTGATCCATTTTCTTTAAGTGAAGTATATTCTTCCCCTAAAATAAGAACTGAATCCATCATATGAGTTTTTAATATGTTGTTCTCATCATCCAAAATGGTCTAGTGACAAACAAATAAATCTTGGTTGCCAGACACCCCAATCTAGCCTACACTTGTAATCAACCAGGCAATGCACTTTATTTTACATTGATTAATTCTCTATTAAACAAGGCAGAAACTGCATCAAACACCGTGACAGAGATGTATCAGAGAACATCCTGCTGTGAGATTTGTGATTATAATCTCTTTTGGAGTGAAACACTGATTTATTCCTGATTCAGTCTGGTACATTTTAACAGACCATGGTCAGATGAAGAACCACTGGCTGAACTTCTGGGAATATTGTCTTAGATATTGGATACTGCCTCTCATCTGGAGTACTAGAGGCAGTCTGGAAATGCTCCGTGCTGCTCCTCAGCCTTCATATACCCTCAAAACAGGTCCTCATATGATGAATGCTTCTGAAGTTGCACTTAAGCACTGAAGAATAATTAATGAATTAGATATAAATGCTAAACTCTCAAGAGTCTTATAGACATGTTAAGTCTATGCAAGGACTACTATGAAGCACCCAGAGAAGCACCCAACACAATTATCTTTGAAAGACGGATGCCAGAGGGGCATGGAGAGAGAGAGAACATTCTTGTGTAAAAACAAACAGGACTCTTTAAAGAAGTCGTGCAGCTGAACTATTCTGGTAACTCCACATGAAACCACTGCCTTCTGAAGGTACTCATGTTGAGGTTGGAAGACTGAGCCCATCAGAGGTGACAGCTGAGAAGGTGTCAGATTCACACATTTCTGGGGTACTTAAGGCTGGTTTTCGAAAGCATGCTGCTGGGTAACTACCAACCATTTTGAAGCGGGCTCATCTGCAGTGCTGTAAGCTCCTGCAGGATAAGTTTTACCAGTGTTACTATCGGCCATTTAACATTTTCTTGATCACAATCTTAGGATGCAAAGGGGCTAAGGATGATGAAATTTCGTTCAGCTGCTCAGTTTTATTAATGTGAATTTTTATGACTTATTCAATTTTCCAACATATGGCACATGCTTTCTTTTTTATTGTCTACTAAAACCTGCTTTCTGATACAAGATATGTAGAAGCTGTCTTTGCTAATGTGCTTGCAATTGCATTAGGAAAGAAATATTTCAAATGAAGATAATACGTTGTGAGTTCCTCGGGCACTTTGGGAAAATCAACGATAAAGAAGGCAAGATGATTGAACTGGCAAGTTGGGTAGACAGGTTGTCCCGAGAAAGCATTTTAATACTGAATGACCTCAGAGGGATGTGGATTAGTTGTTGCTTGTAATACCACTGCAGCCTAAGATGTAATGCTGATACACCTTCAATACAGATTAAAGACTTTACTTAAAATACTCTCATTAAACTGAAGCACTTAGAGAGGGATTTCATGAAAAGTCCACATCTACTTGCAATGTCATCTTTGGATGAGAAGGCTTATCATGTTGGGACGATACAAATTCATTCAGAAAGTGCTTTTTCTCTCTAATTGACTGTTAAGATTCCCAAGACACCTAGCACAGATATTTATCTCTACAGTTTGGACACCTAAGTGAGATGATTTCCACCCTTACTTCCTTGAGATTGATCTTAATGCTCTTGCATAAGGCCTGGAAGCATTCTATTTCTATAACTAGGATTTTTTTTATGTTATCTGAAAGCATGTTATAGTTTATATAGGATTTTCCAATAAAACTGTAGCCAATTCCAGCTGTTATCAAACTCAGGACAGCTGTAGAAACAGCCCCTGGTACAAAAGACCTTACTAGTTGGCTCTCATGAGACCTTTCCAGCACAGCCCTGATTTTCAGTTTCACAGATGGCATAGCATGGTCAAGAAGTAGATCTCAGGAAATTGAACCAAGACACCTCTGAGCCAACAGACTTTAGGTTGTGTTCTTGGTATAGAGTAGCCTTGGTTACATTTTCTGGGTGAATCAGAGTGTTACCTTAATTCTTATCTTGTTTCTTGGCTTCACAGTCACTATGAACATATTTTTCTTCTGACAAAAGTTCTGTATGCTTTGAAAAGAATTAAGTTTCCTTTTTATAAAAAACAAGCACTGAATCTTACATGACTATGAGGAGAGGATCTTCTGATGTGAAGCTTACCACTCATTTGGTGCAATGGACAGGCCAAGGAAAACTTCCTGAACTGTTAAAAGGGGTTTCTAGAGGTCAGTTGGAGAATTTGCCTAAGGCAAGACACAACATAGATCTTACATTCCCACAGAATGTGGGCTCTGCATATCTGTCCCTTTTGAATGTCAGTGTTGTTTTCTTTTTTATTTTCAAGCATATTCTGCTTATATTTTGACTATTGCATTTGCTTCAAGCAATGAAGTCTTTTTTTGTAGTGCTTTTCCTAGACGGGGTTCTTTTTTGAGAAGATTCTGAGCCTCCCTATGTTCCTATCAGCTGTTGATATGCAGTTTAAGATGGGATTACGCTGCTGTGAGAAACTATTTTCTCCTCTGAGAAGAAAACATGCTAGCAAATCTGGAGGACTTGTAGGCAAATGAGTCCCACATGGGGGCCTTTCTCCTTCTTTTCCACTGGAATGATCCAGAAGAGTGGGATTAAATACACATCTGAGAAATATCTGATGACTGTGGAGAACCAGACTTATTCACTCTTAGATGCAAAGATGAATCTCACTGAACTCTGGAGGATATTCCCAAATTAAATACAGCTAAAACCTGGCAAGACTCTTCCTTCACTGGTAGATAGCAAAGATCATACATGCTCCATGTTCAAACTTAATAAAGCCAGGATATTCTGAGGTTCTCACACAAGCCTTATTTGGCCTACCATTTGATGGACAAGTGGAGAAGAAGAAAAATACAGGAGATGATCTAATTTAGAGAAGAGTTCTCTAAACCACATTTTCTCAGGGCAGAGAAGATACATACTTGTCTTGTCCCAAAGTAACAACACCAAGGACAGTGATGATAAATTGGGCCAATCACTAAAATTCTCACATTGGTCAGAGCAGAGCATCAGAGGAAAATGCAGAAAACTAATTCACCCTGAAACTCAAAGGTGAGTCTGAAGTGCCTCTAGGATTTTCAGGAAAAGAAGTAAAGCCAAAATTTCCAATTTTTCTCTTTTCAAAAAAGTTGAAATAAACTTAGCAACTGCCTCAAGACATACAAATTCAACTACAGACTTTTGTTAATCATAACATAATAAATATTAATAATATGACATGCAAATATTTATTCTTTTCTTTACTATATCATGCTAAGAAGAAGAAAATAATGCAGACTCTAAATTTGCAGATAAAGTTATTGTAAGGAGAGTCAAAGCCTTGGGTTTGCTGCTAAGAAGCTGGAGGTAAGGGCGTAAAAAGCAGAAAAGAAATCAGAAGGGTATTTTAGACAGTTGTCAGAGAAGATAATTCAAAGGAAGCTAGGGAGCTACATGTTTCTGACATTAATGAAAATTTGCAGCACTGTGAATTAAATGGACAATTAATTAAAATCAATAAATATTTAAATTATTGCCATTTAAGCACCCTTGACAAAAAGTTCTGATGTGCTTTTAAAGTTTGGCTGCTCTTATAAAGGCATAGGCTGGGGGAAGAAGGAAAGATAGAGAGGCCTTTTTGGAGAATCAGAGAGATGCTGTGCAACATGCTACTTAAGCAAAAACTAGCACCATGCAGCTTAGCTCCAGTGTCAAAATAGTCATCACACCATTCCCACCACTAACAAAGGAGAAGAGACAGAGAGGGCTCAGTTTACCTGGAGAAATAAGGATCTCTGACTTATTTTGGAGTTCCCATTGAAAATTAGTTTTGCACAAATGACTGAATAACTGAAACAGCCTACATTCATGTCTTTCACACTGTGGGATCTGCATGAACTGAGAATGGCATTGAATGCAGTCTGAAAACAGAAACCAGGTATGACATCTCAACCATTCCCAATTAAACAAACAAACAAACAAACAGTTAAGCATCCTGTTCCTCCCTAGTCCGTGGAGGGAAGATGATCTCCCTGCATGTGAGGCACCTTCCTCTCTTGGAACTGATTAACTCAGGAACTTAAACAGTTACTTAAAGTTTATATAATTCAGGTGTAAATTAGATGCTGAAGTTAGCCAGACAAAATACTAATAGCCAACTTCATCCACCCTCCCTCCTTTTATTTAGCTGGGCAAAAGTGCTTGTTATGCATTAAAAAAGAGGTCCTCTGGAAGTCCAATGCCCATTTAGTTTGAAAAGGTCATAAACATAAAGGTCAAGCTGCAAACTCTATATTAAACCATGTCTCTACATAAGCCTTCAGGGCTTTTGTTGACATTACTGTGAACTGCGCACAGAGGTCCAAAACCACAAAATAGCAGGTGGAGCAGGATCAGGTCTAGGTTTTACAGCAGCACAGAAACCATCTCTTGCATCAGCAGTCCCATACAGCTTCCATACATGACGACTAACTTCTACTAATAACCCAAGTCTTTCATATGGCTTTTCAGCACTAGACCTTAATGTTCCCCCAAAAGGAAAGTATCAACATCTTTTTCTTCCACATGATGATACTGAGGAACAAGGAGTAAAAGTGTGTTTTGATACTGACATTGACTAAAGGCAGCAAAAATAATCTAAATATACAGCGCTCTGCCTATAAACCTCTCAGGGTGGATTTTGTCTTTGCACCTTGTATGCAGAGCATCTAGAACAACAGGGTCTTCTGCATGCCTGGGATTGTTGGTCACTCCTATTGCAGAAATGGGTGCTGTTGCTAGTTCTATTACTTACAGCATCAACATTTGTATGGTAACAGTACTGAACTGGATAGTCAGGGTCACCCACTTCTCCTTAAGTCTAGGGAAGATCTGTCTCCATGACTCTCTGCAGTGATGTCGCATCTTGCAGCATCAGGAGCTACAGCCCATAGGGAAACCATTAGAGTTGTATAAATAGCAAAAATCTTCTAAACAATTTGAACTATTTTAGCCATAAAGGTTCCACTAAATGACAAATTAAAGGTTTAAATTTAATCTCTGTTTGGTAGGCAAAAATGAAATATTATTGTAAGGTGTTGCTTGATTGCAAGTGACTCTAATAATGTAAAAGAACGCAGTGGAAGAGTGGGGCTTCTCTCAGTGCTTAACACAGGCAGCATTTTAATGAGAGTTGGTGAGTTTGTCAAGGAAAGGACCAAAAGGCTGCAAAAGGCAAAGGAGTCCAGCAAAAGGTTCAAATGGGAAAAAAAAGTGTAAATAACATCAATAAAGATGGATTTCTTTTGGGAGGAAAGTTAAGAGTCAGTGAGGAAGAGAATGGGAATGTAAACATTAGCTAATAAATTGCATGTAGCATACTAAAACAACCAAGGGAATGGGACGAAAACTGTAGGAAGCATATGCTGTCCTTCCCCAGGGGCTAACAGGAACCTTAGAACATGACAATAGCTTTGGGTTTAATTTTAATATGGTTGGCACATCAGAAACCAGGCTACAAATTCAAAGAGGAAATGTTGCTGCTTCTGTCTCTCATCTGCACAAATTGGCAATAAAAGGTGGATGAAAATGACTCTGACAGACCCTTTCTCTTGTGGTCCTTGTCCTTCCTGTTGGCTAAACCCATCCACAAATAGCTATGCTGAAATGAGAGCCAGGCTCAATCCCTGTAAATAAAGACTGCTGATGCACCCTTTCCACTAAGTCTGTGTCAAAGGCTTTTTGTTTCTCTAATCTTTCATATAGTATTTGCTTTATAACCCTTCATTTAAATACTGCACCACTTTGTGCAGACAGAGTGTTTTACATCCAAAGGTATACAAACTTTACGTACGAATATTAAGTAGCACACTGACTTTGCAGGGTCGTTGTGCTGCTGGGGAAAGTCTCATTTTGGAGATGTTAAATGAGTTATTTTAAATCACATAACTGAATCAGCAGCAGAAGTGGGAAAGAAATGCTTAGGAACATTGATTTCTGTTTCTCCACTGCAATCAAGTGATACCCTCTACTCCCTGTCTTTTTGGCAGCTACATCCTTAGTGGCATTTCCCTGCGATTTTAAGACCACTACTTCTATGGCTTCTCCTCTGCTAAGGATAGTTCTCCTTCCCTATTTTTATAGACAATTTTATGTAAGGCAATTTTGTGGTTGAAATCTCACATCAAAACACATTTCTCTTTTTCAGCTTGCATTCAAGACAAACTTTTGGTGGCTCCATTTGTAACCCATATGTTGATGCATCCCATTCTGTTTCACAGTTAAATGGATGGCACTGGACTGTGAAAAGTTTGAATTAATTATTTGTGATAAACTGCGGAAAATCCGTGAATAAAATGATAATAATTGGACACAAATACGGTAAAAGCTGTCATAGAAACAAACGCAGCACATCCATGTGTCGCATTGCATCCTGTCACAGGCACTTATGAAAGATGTAATATAAATTGTCTCAAAGAACTTGCAAAAATAAAAGGCAGCCTGGATAGTTGTATTTTAGCAAATGTGTTTGCACTAAGGGTACCTTCTGTTGAACAGTTCTGCCCACAAGCTGTCTGTAGAATATAGAACATCTCTCGAGCATGCTTGCCACCTTGAAGCAGGGCAGTCGGAAGCAGAAAAAAAAGAACAGAATGCAGAAAAAAAGGTGAAGAAAGAGAGAAATGAGGGACAGCAAGTCTAAGTACCATAAATACATTTAGAAATGAGATTAGCAAAGTATGACAATAGAATTTAAATGACAGACAACATTAAAATTGCAGTAAATAACAGTATGAAAAAAAACAATTCAGCCATACAGCGCTCTTTTTTTCAGCTTAGCTAAGGAGTCATAACAAAAGCAGGAATATTATTATTATTGTTATTGCTATATTAAAATAGCATTTTCATTTCAGCATTACGAAAGTGGGTTTAATTTGGGGTGGGACAGTTCATGGTTAGTTTTCTTGCTCTCAAAACCACACATCAATATGCTTTGCTTCTAAAGCATCCTCCTCACACCTCTGGCTCCCAACTTACCGACAATATCAAACCAGAGGGGAATGTTAGATGGCTGCACGGAGACCACTCCGACGATTTCTGTCACTTTATCGCTTTCCATGACTGTGAAGTTGTAAAAGGGTTCATCAAAAGTCAGGGGCAAGGGTGAGGGTGCAGGCTTTTTTATCCACTCAATATGGAGGCGTGCAGTTGAAGATTTTTGGGGCCGGCCATTGTCCACTGCTTTTATCTGGCAGGTACAAAGAAAAGAGGACTCAGACTTGGCAGTTCAGACCTACTTCTATTGCATGATGGCAACTGCTTGGAAAATGGCCTTTCTAATCCTCTGTGTAAAATTCCATGAAAAAAAGAGGAAGATAAGCATTTATTTCTCAGTTCTCATTTTTTACCATTACACATTGACTTTTCACTGAAAAGACCGATTTTAAACTGAAATGTTTTGTTTTAGAAATGCTGGTGCGAGGCCTCTGGAGATGCAATTCAATTGCTCCCCACACAGCTCCTCATCTGCAGAACCAGTTTCTGTCTCTGATTTGATCTTCCACCCAATTCCCTCTTGCAGAAAAGCTGGGAGATTTACAATGACCCTGTGGGATGGCATGCACTTACAAAACATGCTCACCCAGACCATGTCTGACTGCTTTTAAATGGCATCTGTATTGCAGATAAGACTGGTATTCCTTAAATTGCCTTCTTCAGAATCTTTAATTGAGTTAAGTAAGTTTCAGATCATTTTCCCTGTTCTCCAAAACAAATGTAATATAAAATTTTGCCATATTTATTCTCCTTGCTTCCTACTCTCTGTCATGTTCATTAAGAGTTGCCCAGCTTGGTGCTAGTTCTTTTTATTATAATGTCCTCTAGAGGGACGGACAGACTTGATATTTGCCTGGCACGCTTTATGGTTTTAGCACAGAAAAGACAATCTGAGCAGCAACAAACACTGGGCTTAAGAAAGGGGAGAATGTAGGTAACAAAATGGGTGCTTTGATGAATAACATCAGTGTCAATCAAAGTGTTTTACTTTTAAAAAAAGGAAATGTTTCTGGCTATATAGGACCACTGGTGTAAATATGCTGCTACTATGTCTTTTAAAAATGGGAAGCATTTTCCTGAAATATTATACCCTATTTCTTTCTCTGGAAATATGTTAAGTGGGTTTGGTGCTATCACTTGCCGTCCTGCTCTGCTCAAGCAAGGCAGGCCCTTAGTCAAAAGATGCTGAGGGTGTGATGAGCAGTTTCAAGGTAGAAAACCTTCAGCTGTTGCATTATAATAAGGGCCAGATCCCAGACGTGACTTCCTGCTCTGCACAGGGAAAGGTACTCACTCACCCAAAGGGTGCTCTACTCCGATTATAAGGTACTTCTCAATATTTTGATATTTATTAACTTTCCTGCCAGTTTCCAACCCTATGAAGGTATCCCAACAGAGACCCATTACTGCAAGTGACATCTCCTCCTTTACTATGGGCCAGATTGTGGACCTCTGACATTTTTTTGTCAACTCCTTAACTACAACTTGTTGGCTTACTGCTGTAGATGAAGAGTGCACATTCAAGTGTTATATTGCTTTATATCAATACCACCATCTTGTATTCTTTCTTTCTTTGACCTTGTCTATACAGTTTGAGTTCTGGCAAAGTATTTTGACTGAGATTTCTTTTAACTGAAATTGCTGCCATGCTGACACTCTTTAATGTGGTGAGAAGGGTACCACAATGTAGAGTACACAGTACTTCTTCTCCCTGAAGCCACCTAACTTGGACAGTATAAAGACCTTTCCATGAAGGCAAGCAATTGTATCTAGACAAAAGGTGAATAACCATTTGTAGCTATACCGGCCCAGTTCAACATGATACAACTTTGCAAGCACACAAGCCCTTGGTCTTCAATTCTGTGTATTCAGTGGAATGACTTATGCCAACAATTTGCAGGTTGAGTGAACAGTCTGAGAATAGTTCACTATGTGGTGCATGTTAATACTAGATTTCTTAATACAGTCAGATCTTACATATAGGTCATACATTAAACACAGTCATGTATCACTCTTTATACAAGAGGGCCTATTTCTAAAAAAAAGTCAAATCATGGGTTTGTATGTCAATGAAAGAGCACTTACTGTTAAGATGTCATAACTCCCCGCTGTGAACTGCTTTCTGGAAGAAACCATCCCTGTTTTGGGATCAATAAAAAATTTCCCATCATCGTTTCCATCCACAATGCTGTATGAGATTTCTGCATTAGGACCTTCATCTTTGTCAAAAGCAAAAGCTCTGTAGATTGGCTCCCCTCTTTTCTTACGGTCCCTCTCTGGCAGCTTGATCTGATAGACCTTCTCCGGAAACTGAGGTTTGTTATCATTCTCATCCAGAACCTGGACCACCACCCAAACGGAGGACTGCTTGGGAGATGTGCCCCCATCTGAGACGGTTACCTGAAAAATGACAGCAGTAGAGGTTATTCTGAATAGGTACGGTGGGACTTTATAAATTGGGAAAAAACATAAAATATAAGGAAACACCCCTCCCTACCCAAATCTAACCTGCAGTTTACAAAATCTTCTGTGTATACAAGACATGTTTACTATAAACATGCTCAATGCCTAACTCAAATATGCCCACAATGGCAAATACAGGAATCCAGAAGACTTTTTACTTTTGAGATGAACCTGGAACAGAGAACCTGCAGACTAGGAATCTATTTCTCAAAACATTAAATCCTTTTATCTGAAATTCTGCAGGTTTATCTCAGAGGAGTGAACTGGAATTAACCCATTAAGCAAGATCCCTGTTTTTTTGCAAACATATTTTAAAGTTTCTTCAGTCATGCAATGAATTTGAAAGACGCATTTCTTCTTAAATCCTAGAATAATCTCTGTCACTTTTTTCCCATTAATTATTTGGAATTTCTTAAACAACAAAAGGATTTCTGTCACTTCTTTTCATTCATTACCTGAGATGTGACAGCTCATTAATTCCAAAACTGTTTTATATGATTGTAAGGGGCACAGTGAGGCAGGTAGCAAAAAATTTCTGCTGCATTGTGTAAAGAACGCACTGTGCTGCCATACGTAAGAAATAAAATCTTTGAGACAAAAGTTAATTAGTAATTTAGCTACAACTTAAACAGAATTACTAATAATTTTCAGTCTGAAACACTGTGAAAACAAAATGATCCAAGATCAACAAGCACTCAAGAGATTTAATAATATGCCTTCAAAATGCAATCAATACGTTTCAAATTTCCCCCTCAATATTTCGATTGCATTTTTTAAAGAGAAAGAAATAAGGCAGAAAGTTGTTTCTGTTTGCATGAAAGAAGTTCAAATTTCACTTTCAGCTACATATGCTAACACGACAGTTCCCACAGTAGCAATTTTTGATGATGGTGAGACAAGATATAACATACCCTTCCCTGCTCATACCCATCATTGCACAGCGATTGCTTTGCTGGTTAACTCCTTGATGCTTTATTTTTCATTAAATGTTTCTGTATTCCCTTGCAAATCATACAGCCCTGATGTCCAATACTTGGGCAAAGCAAAATTTTCTGGGAATAATGTCCCTTGCCATTGTCACCTCCTTGTGACAAGAAGTCTAAACTTAGGGTAACCCTGATTTAGTACTAAGATCAGCAGAAAAAACACAACATTTTCTATGAGAAAGGTAAAAGACCTTTCCTGTATTTATATTATAAAATAAATGTATTTAATACATTTCCTGTATTTAACTATACTTTTAGAAAGTGATGCAGTGGGAGGGAGCAGACTGACAGCCTTAGGGACTGAAACCCCTTATTTATAGAAAAATAAATGGTATGGCAATATATAGTGGCAATGTAAAATCCCCCAAACTGGCCCATAATTCATTGGAGAGTGGAGCTTGTCCTCCCAATGACACGTATCAGTCTCAAGCCTCTTTCTCCTAAGACTGTGACCAGAGTTGGCAATTAGCACTTGTTGGGATTGCCACCTCGTGATGGGGATGACTGTCTGCTGCGAGCCAGACAGGGACCATCCCCACCCTGCAAAGCCACCAACGTGCTGTTTGTCAGTCACCAGTGACCGTGTGGGAAGAGCTCATTACCAGTGTACTCAGCCATCCAGTTCCCACTCGCTACACTTTCCAAAACAGCATTTATAACACCAAAAGGCTGCACACGTGGCTGTGAATCTGCCTTTCCACCCTGGGAGAGCAACACCGCCGGGGACCTCACCCTCTCCACTTCACCGCTCTGGGAGAACTTTAGAGCTTCTGCAGCAAACAAAAAGCCAATTCTACCAATTCTCCTATTACAGGCTTTCAACAATAGCTTTTGCCCCACTTAGAGGCTGATCCCCTCTATTTCTGTTCTACTCTGGTGCAACTGGCCAAGCTCTCAGATTAACAAAGAAAAATTTTTTTCAGGATATTTGCTGCCAGGCAATACAGGCTGTAGTGCATAGAAACAATCGGACACACACATACTCAAATGCTGGTCAAAAATACCAACAAAATGCTTTTATGTGGAGTAATGATCTTAATGGATAGAAAATACTAGGAAGAGTCAAGAAACTCTTCGTTTCTGAATAGAACATCACTCAACTTTTACAAAAAAAAAGACATTTTCTTCAGCCTGCTAGCAGTCATCTACAAAAAAATATGTGTGTGTGAGATAAAAAGTTTACAACTATTAATGATAATAAATCTCTGAAAACCACGGTGGCATAAACAGTCAAGTGACTATGATGAAAAACCTACTTAAGTCAAGAGACTGCTCAAGAAGCAAAGCCGTCCTCCTGTCTTACCAATACACAGCCTCACAGTTTGTTAGGTTACTGCTGAAATCCTGACTAACATGGTGTTGTGGCAGTAAATGCGTGCATGCATTTG